>NC_142065.1:55136253-55445628 GCF_059756535.1 Pantherophis guttatus | reverse complement strand
CCGAAGTTAGTACTCCACGTGGTTTGGATGCTTGATTTCCTTCTAGGCTGACAAACAGTTGCTGCTGGTGGCGCTCACAGAAGGAGCGCACATGATTACATAGTGTTAGCAGGAAGCGAGTGATATCAATCTCCTGCAGAAGTTCCTCACAATAATCCATGGCGATTAGCAGATCAGGAGAGCTAATGTTGTGACCCTGCTGAAGACTCCGAAATAGTCCTGTCAAACGAGGAACATAAATATTACATGTCCATGCAAATGTGCCTCTGATAGTTTTTCAACCAAGCAGCAGGAAGGGCAAAGAAGGCATCCCAGGGTTACTGTCTGAGGCTTACTGGGGTATAGATTTGTTATATTAATATAGCAATGTCCAGTCTTTTCAGGTACCCCAGGCCTAGGACAAACATAAGGTGACTTTGTTACATAAAGTGCAACATCCCACTTTTTCCAAGCTCATCATTCCCAAGCAAAGTAATTCTGTCCCTTACCTTTCACATAGCACTGGTGAGAATGTTCCTGTAGCAAAGTGCAGTAACTCACCACTTCCTTGTGCTTGGAATCTAGCCAAGGAGCACTAGTGGGGCGCTCCATAGACTGGCTTCTGGAAAAAAAAGTACCCAATAAGGCTAAGAAATTCATCATCTAAAGGAGGCCCCAAATGTCTATGGAGTGCTTGTGTTGAAGCCAGGACCATTAAAACATGAATGCAACACCTGGAGATACATTGATCTCCAGATGTTGTATTCATGCTTTAATGGTTCTGATTTCAACACAAGCACTCAGTTAACCGTACATAGTTTTATACATGCTTTTCTATCAACTGTTAGGATACTGAGTCCTGATTACATCATCCTTTACCTCAGTCCAAGATCTACCTAGATGTTACTAAATTTCTTGCATGTTTCCTCACCTGAAAAAGATATCCCGTAGAGATTTCTCTGTCCTAGAATTTATCATCTGCTCCCGTAGCACCTCCAAGGAGCAACTGTAGACAAAGACAGGACAGCGAACTCGGCAGTTCTCACTCAGGTCAGGCTGAGATGCTTGGCGGCCGAAGGAGATGCGTCCTTCTTTTTTGGATCCAGCATCTAGATCTCCTATAGTCTGGTCACTTTCTGCAAATTAAACATATCATGGGGATGAAACAATTAAAATACAAATGATTTAAAAACCATTTTAGCAATGATTTAAAATACAAATGAAAAGTGTTCTCACTTAACCTGGATACAACTCACATTGAACCTCAGGCATTCAGAGCAAAATTGCAGTCTTGTATAGTTAATATTAAGGGGTGATGGTCACTTTCTAATTGTGACCTGACATGGCAGCCATGCAATCTCTTTATCCTGCCCAACATTCAACATCTGTTATCCACTGGAAAATACTAGAGAGTAGCAGAGCAGATGCTTTCCAAGCATAAGGCCCTAGGTAAAATCTCTGACTATTCTATTCCAGAATAGTCACTTTGATCACTTCCAGATCAAAGAAGTGATAGAGAAAACGTCTCCCTATGACCACAGAGAGCTACTTCTAGTCAGCCAATAAAGATCTAAACTGACAAATCATTGGAAGTTGCAGAAGCAACTTCTGCTCTTCAAACCATCATATGTAGTGTCAAAGAGAAAGCTGAATCTTTAATTTGTACTTGGTCTGATTGTCAACTAAGCATATGGATGAAAGAAGACTGAAAATGTGCCAGGCGTCGTTTGGTCTCAGGCAGATTTCCTATTCTAAGTTTATTGCTTAATTATACTCATTAGTTAAATAGATGCCAAAATAAGTACTAGTATCTACAATTACCTGGAAGTTAAATTCACCTCCATAACATAACTATTGCTGGTGGTTGCTGTATAGCGCTAGAAAAAAACTACCCCTTGTAGCAGGAAGCACTCTTCATATGCCATGCCTCTTGGGCAACAGTAGAATAGTATGCTAAACTACCACAAAGATTTATTCTGGCTTACTCTGAAAAGGTGACAACAAAGGTCTTTGCTATTAAACCACATGATAAAATCCATAATCGTTCTTGGCCAGAAATATATAGTTTCTATGGCAAATGACCGAGAACTGCAGAGGACCATCAATTCTGTTTCCAGTTCCTCTGAGGAACTGGAAGAAGGCTGATTTGTTGCTGTTTGTCCTACAGGAGGGAAGAAGAGAGAACTCTGAAGACTATTCCTCTTCCCTGAGCTGCTTACAATCTTTTTGGACTGTTGCCTTCTGGCAGAAGATACAGAACAATTAAAACTCGGACCACATATTTTCTGAATAGTTTTTATCCCAGAGCTATAATTGCACTCAACAATGAACTAAAGGGCCACCATCAATGAGCTGTTGGACAGCATTACTTGGTGTGTTGTGTGGATGTTTGGATGGTTTTAGGGGTGGGGAATTGGGGTGGGTGGGAGTGTGTTTGGGGATTGTTATGTATTTTGGACCTGGTCTTGTACAATGTACAATGACAAAGTTATTTATTTATTTATTATTTATAAATGTATACATGCATGTATGACTCAATATATAAGAGAAATAAATAATTGGTCATTTCAGATCAGTAACTGGAAGTTCATGCCTAAATTGGTCTTAGACAAATAAGCCCAAGCATCAACACAGGTCAAAAGTATGATAGCTAGAAATGCTTAATTAAAGCATCTTTCCCTGCTTCAACATGATCTAGTCTAAATTCAGCTTTCCCAAAATGGCACCATGCCCTTGCACTGTCGGATTTTTTTTGCCTTTGATGGTCTACTACTGTTTGTCTCATGGTAGCTAGTGTTTGCATGACTAGATTCCAAGACATGAAGAGCGAGGTTCCAAGCTCATATAAATAGCTGTACTAGTCTCTAGTATATAGTCATGAATGCTTATAATTTAATGTGCTTTCTCCACTCAACATTCCCAAGCCAGCATTTATAGCACAGTTAAACAAGGCAAAGAAGGTTCATACCATCCGCCGGTGTTATGCTGACAGCTGGAAGCAAGGCCATAGGCTTCAGCTCTTGTGCTTCTTGGGGCAATGTAAGGTCTGTCTCTTTTGAGGTTTGGTCTGGCCCAGGAGCCATCAATCTCTGTACATCTGCAAAACAAAATAATTGCTAAGGATTACAATACCAAAATACATCCATGGGATATAACTTGATGTTTTGTCTTTGCCACCAGAAATGGATGAAATGAATGTCAACATTAGGCAGCTAGGAAATGTTAGTCACAAGAAAGTCCCTTTTCCCCATAGGGCTATCAGTGGGAAAGTAGTAACTCTGTGATACTTTTCTGGGCAGGCTTTTAATTGGCATATTATTTAAACTTATAATTGCTTGGCAATTGGTATATATATATGCTTTTCACATATCATTACTCATTTGTTAGGCAGCATAATGGATTCCATTTATATTGTAACTTATATTGCAAGGTATCATATACAAACACATTTTGAGGGTAAATCAAAAGGGCAAGACACTGAACTCGTCTTTAAAAAGCATGAACATTCGGACTTCCGGCACTGACAGATGCTCCTTTTGGATCGTCAGCCCCACGATTTTGTTAAAACCGCTAAGTCAACGCAAATCAGCTGTCTAGCGGTTTGGAAACCTTCCCCTCGGGAGAAGAGAGGAAGGCGAGCAGCCGGACAAAGGTAGAGCTTCCCAAAAGCCCTAGGAGCAATTCTGGGGCTTGGAGGGTGAGAGCTCCCTGGTAGTCCGACTGAACTCCGAATTCTCTGCTTCAAGCAGAACAAGATGCCACGACCACCCCTGCAATCAACATTCAGATTCAAAATAATCTCAAAGCAGGCAGAACAAAAACAGGAGTCCTAGCAACTGCAAGTACTGAACTTTAACTCTGTGTCTATACTTCTTCCTTCTAAGACTTTTAAAAAAGAAAGCAAAAATGGCGCCTGAACTGTAACAGGGCGTGAAAGTAAAAGTTATAGTGAAAGTGATAATTAACATCGTTAGCGCTTCTAAGGCTGTTTAAGATTATTGGATTCTACACCAAAGAAAGAAAGATTTAAAGTGGAAAGACTACCGTTTGGACTTTAAATAAACTATAATACTTACAAAAGATTTAAAAACATTTGGACTTATTGATTTGGTTGCTGTAGGAAGTATAAATTGAAAGCTAAAAATGGCTTCTAAGCAAATAAAATCTGGCTTTAAAAGTGCTGGAGGATCGCCAGCACAACCATCAAAACTACAATCTTTGTCTACTTCAAACCCACAAATATTGACTTTGGAAGTTTTACAGGAATCTCTGCAGGAGGCTTTGAAGCAACAAACTTCTTTTTTAGAGGGGAAAATTAAGGGAGTGTCTGAAGAGATGGCTGAAATTAAAGAAGTCATTCAAACTCAGAATAAGGAAATAAGAGAAGATATAGTAATGGCATTTCAGGGTCTGGCAAAATACATTGAATTGTTGGATGAAAGAGTAGAAGAAATTAATCAGTCTAATCTGAATTTGGAAAATAAAATGGATGAAGTTCAGACCAAGGTGGATAGGGCAGATGATGAAGTGGTGATGCTACAATATAAAGCGATGGAGTTTGCCCTGAGAGTAAGAGGTCTGAGAGAACACAATCGAGAGAACTTGAGAGAGATCTTTGCAGAGGTTTTTGCAAAAATAACTGGGGAGCAACAAGCAGATCTCTCATTGCAAATTGACAAAATATATCGTGTTAATTCCTGGTTTGCTAGACAGAATCAATTGCCAAGAGACATTGTGATTTACTTTACAACGAGGAGGACCTGAAATGAAATTTTACAAGCTTTTTATAAAAATAAACTTCAAATTGCAGGACAAGAGGTTTTAGTGCTGAAAGAAATTCCTCCAAAAATGTTGAGAAGCAGAAAGGAGTTTGCTTTTTTGGTGGATGAACTTAGAAATCGACAGATTCAGTTTAGATGGGACGTTCCAGTTGGACTGGTGGTGAATTATATGGGAGAAATAATTAATACAATTTGGAAGGCAAGAGATTTTTATACTAACGTATTAAAGGCTGGATGCCCACCATTTCCGGAAATGAGGAGAAGAAAAGAAGAGCTGGAAATACAAGGACAGAAGGAAAGTAAACAGCCACAAGCTGCAGGAGAGACTTCGCTTATTGAAGAAGATTTATTGCAATTTTTTGGTACTGATCAACCTTTGGAAGTAGCAGAAAAAAGAGAAGAACCAAAAGATCAAAGGCAGACTCGTGCTGCAGCAAGGCGAAAATAACAAGATTTAAAGATACAGCAAACCCAAATGAAAGCTCAAGAAGCTACAAAAACAGAAGCAGTGGGAGGAGCAAGGCCGAAGAGAAAGGTGCAGGAGGATCTTCAGCTGGCGCTCTTAAAGCTTCAAGGTGCCAAGAATGGTAACTAAATTTTTGACTTGGAATGTCAATGGTTTAAATTCACCACAAAAGAGAAAGAAAATATTTCATTATTTGAAGCAGTTTAAAAACAATGTAATTTGCCTACAAGAAACACATATTAGAGTGACAGATCAAAAATATTTGATAAATTCAAGATTGGGGACACATTTTGTTGCCTCTACACCAGAGAAGAAAAATGGTATAGTTATATATCTAAAGACAGACTTAATAGCCAAATTAATTGAGGCAGATGCTCAAGGAAGATATATTGCAATTGAATTACTAATAGAAGGGAAGAAATCACTTTTAATTGGAGTATATGCTCCTAACCAACAGCAAGAAAAATTTTATAATCTTTTGCATACCAAAATAATACAATGGGATTATAAATCGTGTATATTAATGGGTGATTGGAATGGAGTATTGGATACCCAAAAGGACAAAAAAGGATTGCTTCAAAATATCCACAATCATGCAAGATTGCCCAAATCTTTTTTTGATATAATGGATGATATGGAGCTGAGAGATATCTGGCGGGAACGAAATGTTGAAGAAAAGGATTTTACTTTTTTTTTCTGATAGACATCAATCCTTTTCTAGGATTGATTTTATATTAATCACAAATGATTTCTTTTCTAGAGTAAAGAAGACGAAGATATGTTCAAGAATTTTATCTGATCATAGTCCGGTGTGGATGGAATTAGAGCAGGAAAAGGGAGCTAGAAGGTCTTGGAGGCTAAATGAAAATTTGTTTAGATATGAGGAAAATGTGAAAGAATGTAAAAAACAAATGAAAGAATTTTTTGTTATGAATATGCACAAGGGTACACCTATGAAAATGATTTGGGATGCAAGTAAAGCATATATGAGAGGAACCTTAATACATTTGAATAATAAATACAGACGTAGACAAGAAAAGAAACGGAGGGACTTAGAAGAGGAAATAAAAAAGAAAAAGCAGGCACTTATATTAAATCCAACAGATAAGAAAATAAAGGAAACAATAAATTTGTTGGGAGGGCAGTTTAATATCTTGATGGCAGACCAAGTGGCAACTAATTTACAATATGCTAAACATAACACTTTTTGTAATGCAAATAAACCAGGTAGATGGTTAGCCTACTTGTTAAGGAAAAAACAAAAGTTACGTACTATAGAAAAAATAGAATACAAAGGTAAAGAGGTATATCAACAAAATATGATTAAAAAAGCCTTTTTAGAATTCTATACAAAGTTATATGCTAGTGATACAATTCAAGGCAAAGACATAGACAGATATTTACAGGAGGAGAATATCCCTGTAATTACACCAGAGCAAAGGGAAGGACTGAACCAACCAATAACTTCGGAAGAAATTATTTTAGCAATTAAAAGTTAAAGGGGGGTAAAGCTCCAGGCACAGATGGACTGACAGCTGTTTATTATAAAAATTTGCAGTTAGAAATGGTAGAACCGCTTAAGGAACTATTTTGTAAGATTCAAGACGGAGGAGATGTACCCCCTTCCTGGAGAACAGCTTTTATTTCATTGATTCCAAAGGAGGACCAAGATCGTAGCCAACCTAAGAATTATAGGCCAATATCGCTTTTAAATACTGACTATAAGATTTTTGCTAAAATATTAGCAAATAGGTTAATGGTAATCATGCAACAAATGATTCATAATGACCAATCTGGATTTATAAGTGGGAGACAAATGAAATGTAATGTAAGACAAATTGTAAACTTATTGGAATATTTGGAAAGGAACAACTAAATCCCTGCAGCGCTTATCTTTTTGGATGTGGAGAAGGCATTTGATTGATTGAATTGGCAATTTTTATTGAAAATAATAGAAAAGATGCAGTTTGGAGAATACTTTACACAATCTATTAGAGCAATATATTAGAGACAAACAGCACAAATAATAATTAATGGTGGTTTAACAGAAACTTTTAAAATTGAAAAAGGAACAAGACAGGGATGCCCTTTATCACCATTATTGTTTATTTTAACTTTGGAACCTTTATTGAATAAAATACAAGGGTCAAATAAAATAAAGGGAATTAAAATTAGACATCATGATTATAGATTAAGAGCATTTGCAGATGACTTGGTTGTTACTTTAACTCAACCAGTACAATCAGCTATAGGTTTAATGGATATAATTAGCCAATATGGACAAATGTCTGGATTTAAAATAAACAAACAAAAAACAAAGATAATAACTAAAAACATGACGGTAAAGCTAAAAGAAGAACTAGAAAGACTAACAGGATTTGAAATAGTAAAAAAGGTTAAATATTTAGGGGTATATATTACAGCCTCAAATGTAAAATTATATAAAAATAATTATGAATTGTTATGGCAAAAAATACAGAAAGAGATGGAGAATTGGGGAAAACTACAATTATCTCTGTTGGGAAGAATAGCAGCAATAAAAATGAATGTTTTACCTAGGTTTCTATTTTTGTTTCAAATGATACCAATCTCAAGAAAGATGAAAACTTGAGGGAATGGCAGAAGGGTAATAATTTTGTTTGGGCAGGGAAAAGACCGAGAATAAAGTTAAAAATAATGCAAGATATACGTGAAAGAGGAGGTCTTAAAATGCCTAATTTAAGATTATACTATGAAGCAGCTGTCCTAACAATAATTAGTGACTGGATTAATTCAACAGAAGAAAGAATATTGAATATTGAAGGATATGATTTGTTATATGGCTGGCATGCTTACTTATTATATGATAAAAAGGTGGACAAGACCTTTAAAAGCCATATATTAAGGAATGCTTTGTTACGAGTTTGGAAAAAGTATCAATATAAGTTAAATTATAAGATACCTATATGGGCAATACCCAGACATGTGATAGAGAATATAAGTGTAGAACAAAAGCAAGAGGTGATTACCTATAAAGAGCTTCTTAAAATGGAAGGGGGTGTATTGCAGTTAAAATCCTTAAATGCATTAAAAGAAGAAATAATAATTCAAACTTGGTTTCAGTATGGTCAGTTGCAAGCTAGATGGAAAGAAGATCAGAGAATTGGTATCATGCAGAACGAGGAAAATTTGGTAAAACAAATTAGAGACCAAGGTCAAATGCATATAAAAAGATTATATAATATATTGATAGAAATAGATTCAGAAACGGAATTAGTTAAGGATTGTATGATAAAATGGTCACAAAACATTCAGGAACTAATAATGATGGAAACTTGGGAAAAAATATGGGTTAGAAATGTAAAATTTACGCAAGCAAAAAATTTAAGAGAAAATTTTTATAAAATGTTCTATAGATGGCATTTAGATCCTAAAAAGTTGGCTTGTATGTATCCGAATTTGCAATCTAAGTGTTGGAGATGTGATTGAGATGATGCCACTTATTATCATATATGGTGGACTTGTAAAAAAGTTAAAGCATTTTGGATTAAAATATGGTGGATTATCCAAAATATTCTTAAAAAGAAGATAAAGTTTACTCCACAATTGTTTTTGCTGGGTATAATTACAGATTGTACGGTTATAGAGACCAAATTGATTTTAAATTTAATAACTGCAGCTAGACTTTTGGTGGCGCAATATTGGAAGAAGGAAGATTTGCCTACTATTGAAGAATGGACATTAAAAGTGGCGAATCTGGCAGAAATGGCGAAAATTTCAGCATATTTGAAAGATCATTCACAAGAAAGATATATATCGGAATGGAGAAGATGGATTGATTATATTCAAAACAAATATCGGACTAAAAAGTATCAAATAGCTTATGAATGAATAGAAAAATTAAGAGTATTTATATTTAGTTAAGTAAAAGGGGAGTTAAAGTGTGAAGGGGGGGATAGGAATCCTTAGTTAATTAACTTAGTTTAGCATATGCTTGTTAATTGTTATACCCTGTATTTTGTTTTGGGAAGTTCGGGGGGAGTGGGGGGGTAAGGAAGGGGGGGACGGGAAAATATTTGTAAAAAAATTTTTTTTTCTTTTTGTAAAACTCTTTAATAAAAAAAAAAACTTAGTTCCATTGCTGAAATGAAGAAAACTCAATGAAGTGAAAAGATAAGGAATGGACCGTTATTGCTGAGCTCTATGAGTCCAGTTTATATAAAAATAAAGTTATCTAGCCTCAATTTCTTTAATAAAAAGAATATCCTTTGTACTTGAAGCATTTTAGGCTTATAATTAAAAAGCAAAGTAGATCTTGCAAGCTTAAATTCTGTTCACATCATTCACTACAATATACAGGCAAATATCTGTCGCATTTCTTTACAACTGAAGAACCAACACCAAACTTCTCTTGCATTCCCTAGATAGCTTTAAAAGCAGAATCCTTTACCTGAGAACATAGCTGGCAAGAAGGTAAGGAAAAGATGCTGTGGGTTTACCAGCTTGGCATAACATCTCCATTGGGGAAAGAGTGTAACAGATGTTGGCGAGATATCATTTTTTGACTCCTTTATATTAACTGGAGTCTAAAAGAGGAAACATAATTGGATTATGGCATAGCTTTCAGGTATGGCTGTCTCATTCTCCATCCTAATCAGGAAGCAAAATGTACTGTTATTTTTTGGTACCAGAAATTAATTGCTCCCATCATTTAGTCATTTAGACCTTAACCTTAGTCCATGAGTGAGAAACTTGTGGCTCTCCAGATGCTGAATTATACATTTAAATGTGATTCATAATTAGCTATTCTATTTGTTGCTACAGGGAGCTGTGGTACAACAATATCCAAAGGTCACAAATTCTTCATCCCTCCTACATAATGAACATAGTAACTACTACATTCGCAGATCACATGAAGCTACCATGGTTCATTTTGGCTTAATATTGTATGAACTCAGCTGCTATAGATTGTAAATCACAAATGATTTAATATTATGCATGAAATATGAACCTGGCTACAAAACCTTGGACACTGTGTTGAGGCTTTAATGGTAGATGAACCCACATACTGTCTTATGAAAACTAAGATATTACATTGGAAAAAATTAAGGGATCACTTTCAACTAATACATAGCCTTCCCCAACCTGGGATACCTCCGTAACTAAAATATGTCCAACTTGAAAAGGGCCAGGCTGGAGAACATTAAGTCATCAAGGAACTGCCAGACTTCTACACATAAGTCAGACTCTTCCATTCACTTATCTCCCCAACCTTTGCGGCTTGGTGGCCAAGCAGAGGAGAGGAGAGGGGAACTGGGCTGTGCGAGCAGCGGGCCAGTGCACACACGCCCAGTTCAACTTGTGCAAATTGAGCTGCGCATGTGTGTGCACACGTGCCGGCCCACTCCTCACGCAAGTTGAGCTGCTGCTCACACAGCCTGGTTGCAAATAGTAGTGGGCCACAGCCCGGGGTTTGGGGACCCGTTTTAGATTACTTCAACCAAGCCCACCCACCCCACCCCACCCACCAAATTTCAATTTGCAAGAAGCAAGGAAGTTTACAGGCCTAGAAATTCTGTGACATATTTGGAATGTTGACATTGAGCTCAAAAGATCATTGTACCTGATATGTACTTGCAGAGGTAGCTGTATCTTTGTTGCCAAAAGAGTGAAAAGTATTTTTCCGATTCTGGCATTCAGAAGGAATGGAAGCCTTTGGGAGTTCTTCTGGGAAGAAACACATTGGTGAGGAAACCATCAGAGGAACAGATCAAGGAAGAATTAGCTACTGTGTCTCTCTTACCTTGAACCATAGAGAGCTTAAATGGGGGTGGGTGGCCATCTCTGTCTCGCTGAAGCACCTGCTCCATGAAAGTTACATGATCTGTGTCCAATAGTGTGATTTCCCTGTCACTGAGGTCATGCTGGAGACAGCCATGAAAAAGGCCAAGAAGCATTTCATTGGGCAAGAAAGAAGAATCCTTTATGATTCCATCGTTTTCTACAAGACGATAAAAACTATGAGTAATTTTTTCTCCTGCTGCTAGGAAATCACAGCAATTCACATTATATAGATCTGATAGCCTAGATAGGCAAACAGTATCTAAAGTTTCCCTACCCAGTTAAAAATAAATCCCACACAATAGAAATTGCACAGTAAGAAATATTGACTGGTAGAGA
Organism: Pantherophis guttatus; assembly: GCF_059756535.1. Lineage (NCBI taxonomy): Eukaryota > Metazoa > Chordata > Lepidosauria > Squamata > Colubridae > Pantherophis > Pantherophis guttatus. The sequence continues at coordinate 55,434,243 of NC_142065.1, read as the reverse complement.
TCTTCCCATCAAGCTCATTATTACATTTTCAACAACATCAAATTATGACAGCAATGTCAAGTTTGCACAAGAAATGCATTTGAACAGAAAACTCTTATAAAGGCCAAATGTTGGTGACATGGGGATGTTCAAAAGAGGATGGCACACATTACAGATGTGCTCATCTTCATTATTGCTTAATACGTTTCAGAGGTGGGAAGAAATAATGAACTGATATCCTTTCCTTGATGCATATACACACAACTTGCCTCTTGTCAGCATCAAAAAACCCATCTCAATTTGCTGGCATTTTGGTAGAAGTTTCATGAGGTCAAACTGGAAAGGAATCTCATGTACACGGGAGCCACTTCGAGCATCACGACCTACAGCAAAAAAAATAATAAAATGTCATATTCAGGATTAAGTCCATAGGACCTAATAATAAATGTCTAGAAAGCATTAAATAAATCTATTACCTTCAACCTCAGTGGGCCTTGAATCGCATGCTGGGAAAACCCAGTCCTTATTTTGGCAAAGTTGGCTGATATACTCAAAAGCAAGCACAGTATGGATGCAGGACAGATCTCGAGGATAGATCTGAAAAAGGAATCTGAAATAAAATAGACTGGAAAATCTGTTCAAAAGGATTCAATACATGTTTCAAAAATGCATTCAAAATGATACAGTAATACAAGGATAATTCAGAGCCAATTATACAAATATAAGCCAGGTCTCATTCCTCAGTGAGACAAAACCTTCCCAATCATTTGGCTGCATAGGTTGCTTTGGCAATTGTTTTACCTGCTGCCCATATACAGGAAACAGTCCCTGTCTTAATCCCTTTCAACAAAATGGATTCAGCAAAACCAGCAGATTGGCTGCCAGTCAAACATCCCTACCAATGTTGCCTCTCCCCAACACAAAAACATACCGCTTTGGGGATTTTCTGGTAGGATAAGCCGTGTAGGTACTGCCAACTCTCCTGAACACCATCCACATAGCCGCTTTGAGGTTCAACCCAGCATTCTGTGACAATGTTCAATTCCATGTCCACCTCAATTGCCTCCACTTCTGTATCATTATCTTCATCTGTAGAGAAACTTGAAAGCAAGCAATGTGAGAGATTCCTGAGAAAGGTTTGAATCACAAAAGGTTTTCCAGAAGTTGCTAAACATTGTTAAGTCTACAGGAGGGAGAAATTAAATACAAGGAAATAGTCATAATAATTATATTTAATTACTTTAACGCAATTTAGATAAAATAAAATCTAGTATGCTCTAGCCTCACCCACCTTTTCACCTGGCTGATTCAGGTATTTCTATTCCTTAGAAGTTAAAGATCCAAATCATCCTTAAATATTAAACATATTTAGTTGGCTTTCCAGTTCAATTCCAACCCTCCTTGCCTCCAAGCTTGAGACTAAAATAAATTAACTTTAGCTGTCTTAGACTACCGTATTTTCCGGCGTATAAGACGACTTTTTAACACATGAAAATCTTCTCAAAAGTCGGGGGTCGTCTTATACGCCGGGTGTAGTTCTCCTGTAACCAGGCAGACCAGCCCGAAAGGCTCTGACGAGCCTTAAATGGCTCTGGCGATCCCAGCTCTGATGATCCCAGCTGAGTTCCCTGCAACTCAGCTGGGATCGCCAGAAATCACGTAAAAGGGAAAAAGTTTTTTCCCTTTTACTCTGGCGATCCCAGCTCTGACGATCCCAGCTGAGTTCCCTGCAACTCAGCTGGGATCGCCAGAAATCACGTAAAAGGAAAAAAAGTTTTTTACCTTTTACTCTGAGGATCCCAGCTCTGACGATCCCAGCTGAGTTCCCTGCAACTCAGCTGGGATCGCCAGAAACCACGTAAAAGGGAAAAAGTTTTTTCCCTTTTACTCTGAGGATCCCAGCTCTGACGATCCCAGCTGAGTTCCCTGCAACTCAGCTGGGATCGCCAGAAACCACGTAAAAGGAAAAAAGTTTTCCCCCTCCAGCTTGCTTACCTCAGCTGCTAGTCGCAACGCTTGCCTTGCTTTGCTTGCCTGAATCTATTCAGGCAAGCAAGCAACTCCCTGCCTGCAATCAAGCAAGGAGTTAGTTGTGGACTTCAACTCCCAGAATTCCTCAGCCAGCAAAACAAAGCTGGCTGAGGAATTCTGGGAGTTGAAGTCTACAAGTCTTAAAGTTGCCAAGGTTGGAGACCCCTGTTCTATTGGGTAAGTTTTTTTCCCCTTTGGGAGCTTTAAAAAAAATAGTCAATTGGGTTTTTTTAGTTGTTCTTTTTTAGACCTAGCCATTTAAAGTTTAGGAAGTTTTAAATTTAGCTTTCATATAAAAATAAAAATAAAATAAAATAAAACAATATTTGTGCAGCTTTCTGAGATTTAGTGTGTTTCTGTAGTGTTTCACTCCAACTACACAAACACACAAAATCTCACAAAGCTGTATGTGGAATTTTGTGTGTGTAAAGTGTGAAAGTTGGTTTTTTGGACTTTTTGTGGCTGTGTGAGGTTCCTGCTTGTTGCAGGGGCCGTTTTGGGTCTAGCACAGCTGCTTTTACATTGTGGGTGAGCCAGTTGTGTTGTGTTGTGTGTGTTTAGAGTGTGAAAGTTTTTTTGGGGGGCTTTTTGTGGCTGTGTGAGGTTCCTGCTTGTTACAGGGGCCATTTTGGGTCAAGCACAGCTGCTTTTACATTGTAGGTGAGCCAGTTGATGTTTTTTAATTTTTATTTGGTGTGCATTGGAAGAGGGGCAGTCTTATATGGCGAGTATAGCCCAAACCCTATATTTTAACAGGAAAAGTTGGGGGTCGTCTTATACGCCCAGTCGTCTTATACGCCGGAAAATACGGTATATATCGAGGTTGCTTGGTTTATAGAACTCGAAACTAAAGCAATTGTGCTCCTGGACAAATTATTGGCAGCAGGATGAATATACAGTATATTAGTTATTACATATTCATTGTGAAATTTCTACAGAATTCTTTATTGCATCATGTTTTCCCAATTCATTTTATGGAATGGCATTCTATTTTAGCACAGAGCGCTATGCAGAGATAAAGCAAAACATGACAAGCCAATCAACAATTTTATACATGAATCCAATGATGATGTCATTTTTAAAGCACTTTGATTAATTTCAGATTTTGGAGAAACACAGCTGTGGGTCTTTGGCAAAGATTATCCAAGGGTATGCTTCAAGTTCAGGAGGCCTATAGAGTGTTAATCCATAGGTACAAAGAAACAGGTATTCATCTGTGCTCATTGTGGAGAGAAGTGAGGTGATCCAGAGTATGGAATTCAGAAAGGCACATAACAAGCAAACACAACTTGATACAGTAATGTGAGTAAAATTGTAAATACCAAAACCTCAGATTTGCAACGAAGAGGGTGTCTTATTGATCAATAGAATAAAAACTAAGATGTGACTATTATCACATGTTTATACTACATGATATACTCATAGACATTTACTGGTTTCAGAATGGATGATTTGAACACCTAAATATTATTTATTACAAGGATTATATGGTAATATTAATTCTGTAAGTCAGCACTGTTTTATATTAAATAAAAACAACAAATAAAAGAACCATGGGATCTTCAAGTCAGTGTTATCTTTCTGGGGAGGAGTGAGGTGGAGAATCTTGTGTGCACCAAAGGCTCCTTCACAGTAGATAAAAGTTATTGGTTGGTACAGTTAGTTACCCTTTGGAAATCTTCTAGTCAGGCACATTCATATAATGGCCACAACAGAACCTGGATGACTCTACTCCTTGCATGCTTTCTTTTACGGTCAGGACTTCTTACCTGTCTTTGGTAGATGTAGCATGTGGCGGGAATATCACATATTGGACAATGCAGGTGTGCTTCTCATTGCCACTCACTCTTGTGGAATCACTCTGTGGAAAAAAATAATAATAAATTTGTCATGCTCCGTTGCCACTTCTCTCCTAGCACAATGAAATTCCAAGACTAGAGGCAAAGCAGTGCCAATTTGCCATAAAATTCTTGGTCAAATCAAGAACAGCTTTTTCTCAGAATGTAATTTAATATGCCTTTTTTGGATGAGAGACTGTGGAGAAAAAACAAAGGGCATGTTTATTTGATAATTATCTATGAATATCCCTTTCACAGTATTCCTCTATACCACAAGTGTCAAACTCGATCGCGTCCCGTGACATATTGTGATGTATCACAATGTTTTTTGTCTTTGCACACCCGAGGTGTGCGTGGCCTGCGCGTGACCCATCCAGGCCTGCTCTACAGGCCTGCTCTACAGCCATTTGTTGCTAGACTTCCCTCATCCTTTTCTTACCTTTATTGTACCTAAATAAATATTTTTTGTCATAGATCTTCTATGTATGGCAATATTTATACCACTTTGGGAAGGATGTACCATAATATATTTTGATATACCAAGTGCTAAGATTTTTATTAAAAGAGCCAAATTGATCAAATGGTTAAGACATCAGGCTAGAAACCACGAAACTATGAGTTCAAGTTCCATCTCAGGCACAAAGCAAGCTGGGTGACTTGGTCCCGTCACTATCTCTCAACCCTAGGAAGGAGCCAATCATAAATCACTTCTGAAACCTTGCCAACGAAACTGCATGAACTTGACCAGGAAGTTACCAGGAGTCAACACTGACACAAAGGCACATATACCATATTTCTATGCACTCTGCTATTACCAATTTCCTCGTGAACAGGAAAATGTGGCACCACAGAAGATAACAAAATAAAACAAGCAACAGGATTTACCTTCATAGGTAATTCTTGGACCATACTGACAATCCCTTCACCACTGGAAGCAAAATGGAAGCCTTCAGACAAGCGTATCCTGCATCATTCCGAAGAGAAGAATAAATTACAAGGCTATTTTACATCCTGGTCTCCCATGAGACAGAACATTTTATTCACACAGCACAATGTTCTTTTCCCACAGTGAAAATGCAACGCCCCTCCCCTTCCCACTTTAACTCTCATACAGGTAGCTCTCGACTTACAACTGTTCACTTAGTGACCATTAGATTACAACAGCACTGAAAAAAGTGACTTATGGTCATTTTTCAGACTTATGACCATTGCAGCATCCCCATCACTGTCACGTGATTTACACTCAGATGCCTGAACTCACATTTATGATGGTTGCAGTGTTCCAGGGTTGGTCATGTCACCATCTTTTGCCACATTCTGACCAGCAAAGTCAATGGGGAAGCCAGATTCACTTAACAACTAGGTGACTAATTTATCAACTGCAGTGATTCACTTAGCAAATGTGGCAAGAAAAGTCGTAAAATGGGGCAAAACTCACTTAACAAATTTCTCACTTAGCAACATAGATTTTGGGCTCCATTGTGGTCATTAAGTTGAAGACTGCCTGTACTGGCAAAGGCAACTGATCTTCAGAGAAAGAAGTGACTCAGATATAATTGCTTTTTTTTTTTTACTTTTATAGCTCTCCTATTTACAGATTCCAACATATCTCAAGACCAAATAGGTACTTACTCAGTGAGAGTGGACAGTAGTTGGGCCACAGCTGTGATGGGCACTGCTGGGACCAGCCCTGACTGTACACACCAGATCCAGCGCTGGTGATAAAAATAGCGAGATAAGGAGGCCACGGTAGAGGAAGCTGTGCGGTTGGCCACCATAGTAAGCGGACCTGACATGGGAGGATTCTCCAAGGGTAAAAGACATGGAACATGATAGTCAGAGGGCAGCTTTTCGTATCTGAAAATGAGAAAGAAGGATTGAGACAACAGGTGTTGGATTTCTCATTATAAGCTCAATACACTACCTGTGCAAGACTTTTGAGCTATGCAAGACTTTTGAGTTTCTAAATTATTCCCAGTATCTCTAACCAGCATGACCAGAAAATGATTTACTGGTTTGTTATAGTCATAAATTATACTATCTGTCCCTGTCTCTTCTTGCATATTCTCCTCCTTTTTATTTTAAAATTTAAAAAGTACTTAGTGTCAGCGTTCCAGAAAAAACTCCAACTCCAAGTAAAAACTCTGACGCAAGCATTTTTCAAAGTTCTATTTACTAGAATAGGTAAACTGGCACATCTGGGAAAACCGGAATCTGAGAGGTCTGGGTTTTCCCTCAGTAAATCAATACTCCCAAAACCATCCCCTCACTCCTCAGTCAATCATATGCTGCAATCACCATCTGTCCCATCTCGAGACAGCACTCCGACCACTCCTTCTCCAGATGCAGGATCGGCCTGACCTTGACCGACAGGAAGAATGCTATTATGTCTAAAGACAACCCTTCTACTAAATCCTCCCTCCTACTTTTCCCACACATGAGAAAGTGGCAGCATGGAAGCTTCCGGCCTAATATAGCTTCCAAAGCTGACACTTAGCTTTCTAAGATTCAAGAATCAAAGGGACTATGCAGAGAAAACAAAATGTCCCTCTCTATGCATGCTTGAATCCAGATTCGCACGCCATGTGTACAGGGAAATGTAGTACCCAAAACACATTTTATGAATTCGGAGACATGTTAAGTGGTCTATTTGCAGTGCATGATGTATATAATTTTCAATAATATCTTGAGATACATTCATGTGAATGAATTAAGGTCAAGGCATAGAGGAAGCTCACAAACTTTTTGAACCGAGCAATGTTCCAAGACATTCCCATTACCCACAGCCATCCATTGTCCATTGGATAAAGGAATACAAAAACTACAGCCGAAGTCATCGGGAAAACAGCAGCTAGGCTAAAGCAACTGCATCTCTGTGAATTAACATTCTGCCCATAGGGATATAAGTAAGTGCGCATGTACATATGCTCCATACATAATACCTGATAAGGAGTTTTTCCAGAGGTTTATGCAATACTATAAGGCAAGGTCTGTCTGAGAGGGGTGGCTGGGCCATAGGCAAACAAGATGATTTTGATGGGGAACTGCTGCCAAGGACCTTTCGCTTTACTTTTGGAGTTGCCTCTTTGCTCTGTACTCTGTGGGGGAAACGTAACTGAAGGATACAGTCTCTCAATTCTTCTACTATCTGTTGAAAGGTAAGTAGATAGGAAGAAATCATGTTTATGTAAGGAACTGGCACCACGCATAAGAACAGCAACTTTTGCAGACCCTGAACTCCTTTGCAGCACACATTCTCCCGCATTCCAACATTTTACCACATATTTTAATGCATTACTATGTTATTCGCTTAATTTTTGTAACATGTAAATGTATTTATTGTCTAGGCTTTCGTTATGTTATGAACTTTATTTTGCTTTTAAAAAGTTAAATTGTAGTTTGAATGTTGTAAAAATAATGAGAAAAATGCATATATTGAAAATAAATTTAAATAATAAAAACAATGTAGCCATATTCAGTCCCAGAATTCCCCCAGAGGAGCAAGACTGTTCTTGTCAATAACAATGCCTTAAATGTTTTGTTAATAAATTCATCAGTGCCATGATTCATCCAGTTACCTTCAGATAGTGATTCCTAAATACTATTTAACATCTTGAAGAGAAGCTTGTAACGTGACCAGGGGTGGGATTCAAAAATTTTAGCAACCAGTTCTCTGCCGAGTTGCTGGACGGGTGTGGCCTACTTTGCCTCTTGCACCACAGGGTGGGGTGGGGTGGCATTTTCGCCCTCCCCAAGCTCCCCAAGCTCCTTTCCTCGAGCCCCAGGGAGGGCGAAAACAGCCTCCCCTGGGCTCCGGAGAACAGAACTTCTGAGAGGCCCATTTTTCGCCCTCTCCAGGCTCCAGAGGTTTTCCTCGAGCCTCCGGGAGGGTGAAAACAGCTTCCCCTGGGCTCTGGAGGCCCTCTGGAGGCCGGAAACAGGCCCATTTCCAGACTTCTGGAAGGCCCATTTTTTACCCTCCCAGAGCCTCTGCGTAGGCACTGCTTACCTGGCATCCAAAATGGGCTGTGTGGAGACTCCTGGGAGGGGCAGGATGGGAGGGGCCAGCCAGTCCTTGCAACTACCGGTTTAGTGAACCAGATGTAAAATTAGCATCCGGTTCTCCTGAACCTGTCCGAACCGGCTGAATCCCACCCCTGAACGTGACCCCAAGTTTTTTATACGCAAGTTTTTTATATTTTTATACCTAAAAATACAGATGCAAAACGTGCTTCTTGGCAATCCTAAAACTTTATTCCAAGACTAACATCCACCAAGCACATTTTAGCTGTGCATTTTTTGCAATTCTAAATAATGTTCAGTGTGATTCAGGCAAACTTATTAAGCACTCACTTTATTCCTGAGTTTTGCAAGTGTCCCAATGGGGAAACCCAGCCGAAGAACCATGCAGGGAGCTTTGGAAATAATCCTCACCACATAAAATGAAAAAGGAGGCAGATCTTCAGAGCTACAGAACAAGAAAGAAATAGCAAACTGAATACATTTATTGTGGTACCAACAATAAGCGAAGGGACATTTTATCATAGTTGTTGGATACATGTAAAAAAGCCAAATACACGCACTAATTCAGAAGAATTTAAAGGTTAAAGTATAATTGAAACCAGGGGATTGTCCTTGGGGAAAATTCACTTAACAGCTGTGGCAAGAAAGGTGGTAAAACAGGGAAAAACTCACTTAACAAATGTCTTGTTTAGCCACAGAAATTTTGGGCTCAGTCATGGTTGCAAGTGTAGGACTATCTGTACTAATGAATGACTATGAAATGCTCGATGAGATTTTCCTCTTAAGAGTTATTTACTCAACATGACTGGCCCAATCCTATGCAAAAACCTTCTATCCCCATTGGATTTTACACCTTCATGGTCTTCAACAGCTCAGTCTCAGCTCTTTCTCCTCTCTGAATTCCCTCACCTGTGCATGAGCTTGACATAAGAGTAGCCTTCTACCAGCACAAAGCTACTCCAATCACGCAGCAAAGAAGTCAGAGCTGAATGGGAAATGCGACACTGGATGGTGCTGTAACGACCATTGTTGCCTGGGGTGTGCAAATGCTTTGGGACTGGCCTGTCAAACAGATCAAACAGTTAGTTAGTGCCTGTTATTAAGGTACCATCATTATCCCCCATTATCCCTACCCCATGAAAAGTTCATATGCAAGACCTTATTGCTCAACTTTTGTTATGTCAGCTGTCAATAACAACACAATGGCTGGTAAGCTCTGAAACCTTGAAATGTTAAATACCGTGCCATGATACATATATGTTTTCTTGCACGTACATGTCGTGTTCCAAGAGGATAACAATGCGGTGCATGTGCAACCACCTCTGCCAGAGATTGGCATCCATCGACAAGATGGGCTTCCAATAGGCTGCAAACTGTGAGTGACTGGAATCTGAGCTACTATGCTGCAAGGACAGGACCTGAAAATGGCAGAAATCGTATTTCATGAATTTGGTTGCATCTGTGTAACTAATTGTTTAAACATTTTAGCTTAGAAAAACCATATTAGGCAGTTACAGTTAGTCCTCTACTTATAACAATTCATTTAGTGACTGTTCAAAGTTACAACGGCACTGAAAAAAGTGACTTAAGACCATTTTTCACACTTATGACCTTTGTAGCATCTCCCTGATCATGTCATCAAAATGCGGATGCCTGGCAACTGGTTCATACTTACGATGGTCGCAGTGTCCCAGGGTCGTGTGATCAACTTTTGCAACCTTCTGACAAGCAAAGTCTTGGTAGTACAGTGGTAGTACAGTGGTTTAATGCACCCTGTAATTAACACAGCTGCCTGCAATTTCTGCAGGTTCAAATCTTACCAGGCTCAAGGTTGACTCAGCCTTCCATCCTTTCTAAGGTAGGTTAAATGAGGACCCAGTTTGTGGGGGCAATAAGTTGACTTTGTATAAAATATACAAAAGTATGAAGGCTATTGCTTAACGCATTGTAAGCCGCCCTGAGTCTCCGGAGAAGGGCGGCATATAAATCAAATTAAAAAAAAAAAAAAAAGTCAATGGGGAAGCCAGGCTCACTTAACAACCGTGTTACTAACTTATCAACTGCAGTGATCCACTTAACAACTGTGGCAAGAAAGGTGGTAAAAAGGGACAAAACTCACTTAACAAATGTCTCACTTAACAACATAAATTTTGGGCTCCATTGTGGTCACAGGTCGAGGACTACCTGTAATTAGTTCTACTGGCTTGGGTAGCCTATATTTAAATTTTATTGTTATTAGTATCTTAGTATTTTCAATGTATTTGTTTATGAGATTGTATAAATCTGCTGGTTGAGAAATTCTAGAAGTTGAAGTTCACCCATTAAAAAAAAAGAATGTAAACTGAATAATCTCATTTCTCTCATTTTAACAAACGGCAATAGCCAGTCATGATAGATCTAATGAGCAACACAAAGAGCAGAGTAAATAAGTGATACACAGAACATTTGTTTGGCATGTTACTTTAGCATAGCTGCTCTTACTGCAACGTTTGGCTACATTAACTTAAGGTAAAGCAAGTATATGTTGAATCTCTTGCTTCTAACCTATTGCTGCCAAGGTATGATTCCAAATAATCAAGAATCTGAGCACCTTCATTAAATTATTACAATGTACAAATGTATAACAGCATATACATTTTCCTCCAGAAGTGAGAAAGCAGAGCTGAAGATATAGAATTGCTGAAGATATAGATATTTAATTTGAGATTTAAGAGAGATAAATATAAAGCAAGTTTTAAACAGAAAAAGGAATGCAGCAACTTAGGCAGCAACTTAGATAAAGGCTGCTTAAAAGGCAGCAACTTAGTGCAAATTGGCTAGTAATATACAAATAATGTACCGGTGTAGTAGATCCTGGAGGAATATAGAACAGTGGCACGCCATTTCGAGTGCTTTCAGGAATGGTGAAATGCTCTGGGACACTGTCAAATGACTGCAGATGAACCAGCATCTGGTCAGTTTGGTTGATACTGAAAAATGAAAAACAAACAACAACAACAACAAAATCCCTCTCAAGGATCTTTAAGTCACAATTTACATCCTGTTAGAGATCAATTCAAGACAATTCCTAACTCCCATTAAAGAGGTTTCTCTAGAAATAAAGAGGTATTTTATGCCTAACAGTGAAGTTCTTTCTAATGTCCAAATAGAAATGAGGAAAACGATCATGATCAACAACAGTTCCTAATTTATAAACGTTGTTGACATTAACATTCCATATTGGGACTAAACAAACTGTTAAACAAACTAAAGGGCAGTGTTACATACATAGCCCTTGGGGGTGGGGGGGTGGGGAAGCCCCACTCAAAGGGCGCACCAAGCAAATCTTCACCTCTGCAGGGTGTTCCAGAAGCGGCGTATCACAGTGGTGCGATAGAGGCTGGTGATGGGCTTCCGTACAGTACAGCTGATGTCGTGCAAAATGTCATAACTGCCCTCCATAGTGACTTCCACCCAGGTGCTACGTTTCGAAGGATCTAGGGGCCAGGGGGCCACAGCCAAATACTCAATTCTCATATTGTGCTTCCATAGCAAGATGAGCTTCACTTCCAGTTGAGTACCACCTGTAAATGTGCAAGAGGAATGAGCAATGTGTTTTAATAGAAAAACATTAGCCCCTCCTTAACAAAGTCTGACTTTTTAAAATTTTGGCACAACTTGTGCCAAAATCAGCACATTTATGTGCCTGATTAATTTCTATATTCTGTTGCCTATTTCTGTTTTTGATGTCTATCTTACTGATTTATCTAGGTTGTTCTAATGTTATTGCTCCAGTGAATAGTGATGTTGGAAGAACCAGAGAAGACTCTGAAGGAATACACTCCATATTTACTTAATATTTCTATTTTTAATTGATCTCAGAACTTGGAGTTCCAATATCTAGCTAATATTTATGAAATGCTTTTCTGAAAACAACCCATTAATATTTTCTGCAATGGGAAGCACAGCAATGGCAGTCATTTTTTATAAACCAGCTAAAGTAACAATTTCAATCTCAGTGTAGCTGATGATCTATTTTGCTTGCCATCTTGAACTACTGTGAAATATTTTTAATGAAAAGTAGATAAAACAAGATTTCTCATTTTTTATGTTACACATTTATATACTATATTTAAAGATCAACAATGGGGCTTTTAACAATTACAACTCAATACAGTAACTAATAAAGCTACCAATAAACAGGCCACTATATTACAGATGAATACTGCCTTTACGCAGAATACTACTAAATGCCATTTGTTGAACAAGATGATGGAATTTTGCCTACTCTACCCATATATCTTAAGCATAAATCAGGCACCACAAGCATTCAAAAACAAAATATGCATTTGACAGTCAGTCCCCATAAAGCAAAAAATTGTTTTGGCACATTTCTATCCCACTACTCTTTTATGGAACTCAAAGCACTGCTTGTATTCACAATAATTTTTGAGTTGTTAGTTTAAGATAAATTAATTGGGAGTTCCCAGATGAGATTTGACAATAAATTTTACAGACATAATTTTAAAAGCCACTCCACAAATGAGTTATATTCAAGATTAGAATAGGATCATGTCCCAGCAATATTTCTACAACCTTCAGAATGCTTAATATTGTGAAATTCAGCATCACTGATTTCAGATCACATGGTTCTTGCTAGATTTTGTTTTTGGGGGGTGTTGGATGCTTGAAGCCTCTGCAACACCCCCTAATTTACATTTTAAAAATTCTCAGTCCCAAAAAGAACAGTTATTTTCAGCCTTACTTTCTTCAATGACTTCTAGTGTGTTGCTAGCCATCCCTTATGGGTCTTAGAAGCCATTTTGCAAAAAGTGCAGCCCCCCGAGGGAAAATAATGCATGTCCATGATCACAATTGGCAACATACACTGCCTGAAACAGACTAAGAAAACACTGAATAATCACCTTTTGTAATATTGACTTCACGGATACTATAGCCTTCTCGTAGCCGCACAGAGATTATACTAATAAGATCAGCATGGACCTCCTTTTCTGTATGCTTCTTTCGCCTCAAGGCAAGGGCTGGGTTGCTGCTTGCAGAAACAAGATGTTCATTGAATAATCTGTGCTGGGAGACTGCAATGATAGCAAACACCATGCAAGTGTTATTTCCAAACTGATCTATCCTGCAAACTATTTCTTCCTCCTATGAGGCCATGAGCCATTTCAGGAATCTCAATGCAGGAATTCAAGCACTTTATTATGTCCCTTTGCACATGGGTGACAAATGTAGCTGTGTAAACAGTAAATATAGCATTATTTTTTCTTATCCTGCACATCACCACTTGCAGCAATAATGAAGGCCAGGCAAATCACTATAACCCTCGAAGCATCCAAAGAGAAAAATGAATCCCTTCAATCTGTTTATAGTTAACTACCATTTTTATTTAGCTTCGGTTAATATAGCTTTCAAAACTTGAAAGTGGCGAAGAGCTAACAGAATTATAGAGACCCATCTGTTCCTTTACCCCTTGCAAAACCCATTATTCTCACTAATATTGGCAAAAATGGACTACTCTTTGGGCCGACATTTCAATCTGACCCAAGATTCTTATCTTCTTGGCACAGGTGAAAATAGGGTAGATAAGACTGAGAAACTACATCTAAGTCCACGGAAGGTAAGCTTACCACAGTAATATTCAGGATTCAAGGATTCCCCACTGCGCAGAAAGGAATATGGGAGGAAAGCTTTATGGTAGACGTTCATGTCTAAACTAGAAGGCTCAACTTCAGGACATGTGGAAAGGTATGTGCCAAATGTTGCCATTGCAATGAACTTCATGAGCTCAACATTAGGAACATGACCAAAACTGCAGTCATAAGAATAGACTCCTCCCACCTACGAAAGAGAAAAAGAATGCACAATAACTTTGTCAAGAACAGATTCCTTCTCTTATGTTGAACTTAGCTCTATTTCAATGTAGATATTAGGGATATCTTCAATGCTGTAGTTGTTGTAGTGACAGAAAATATTTCTAGACATAGCATACTTATACTCTGGTTTCTAAATGTCTACGGAGATTCTCAGTCATCATCAGGTCATGATTGTCCCAAAGGTACTTTTTCAAGACGCAATTGGACTTTCTGGTTTTTCTTTGAAGATGGTTCACTTCTCATCCAAGAAGTCAGAGCTGAAGAAGCTTCTTGGATGAGAAGCGAAATGTCTTCAAAGAAAAATCAGAAAGTCCAGTTGCCTCTTGAAAAAGCATCTTTGGGTCTGGTCTCTAAACCAGAAAAACATGAAAGTGAGAAGCAAATCTAATCATCAGTATTTTTCCTCTACCTTGAATTGCTGCATGAAATTGCCCTGCCACTGAAATGTGCAAAGGTTCCAATGGGTTTATATATTTGCATAAATCTAAATGCACGCCTTATCTGTAACTGATAAAAACTGAAGCTTCAACCAAATAATGTATATAAATGATTATACTGTACACATATCACATACACATGCAAATAAACATGCACACATATGAACAAACTATATGCCAAGACTTGAGCTATTTCACTGTTTAAATTCAAAAGCATTATGTGCACTTCTACAGATATCCACTCAGAAGCAAATTTAACAGGAACTATTCCTGGTTAAGTAACCGTGGATTATAGCCTTAATAATCAAACCATGGATCAGTATTTGCTCATCGAACTAAGTACTACAACTAGACTCCTGGTATCATCATAAATAATTTCTCCTTCGGTTATAACCAAATACTGAAAAGGTCAATAAGCAAGCACTAGCTTTCATATTGCCATTAGAAGCAGATGGCTTCTGTCTTTAGTATTAGGACGGCCCTAACTGCAGTACATTCACAAATATGCAACATGGGCCCACAGCCCGTGTACTTTCAACAGCACCTGAATAAAAGAGCAGGCCACAGTCCCACTGCGTAGTTGATTGAGCAGAGTCTCACAGACTGCTACATCTGGCACACTGGTGACACCATCTGTGATCACAATGATCCCTTCAAATAAGAACAACAATTATCAGCACTAAATAGACACGAACATTCCATCATGGAAGGCAAGAATTAAATTCTGAGAGAGATTTGCAAGTGACGGTGCTGAGGAAAAATAACTAACTAGAAAACAGCAATGGCCCTTTTCCTGAATCTATGACAAGATACATATTAAACAAAACTGATGACAAGACCAATCTAAAATTAAAAAAAACAAACTTGTTGGTCCACTGTAATTGTTACATTTTAAATTAGATCCTATTATTAATTGCAAAACCCTTTTGCAATTAAATAAGGCTGATGGCACTGAAAGAATTATTTGCAGTAGTTTTTCCCCCAACTCTACTGATTTCCAGCATGCATTTTACAATACTACAACCAGAGTTTTATTACTTTTATTTTACTTTTTCTTACTTTTACTTTTAGAACATCCACAATAACTACAAAGAGAAATTTCCTGACAGTGAGAATGATCAGTGAAATGACTTGACTCCAGAAGTTGTGGATGTTCCATCATTGGAGGTTTTCAATAAAAAATAGTGCCGTGATGGTGAACCTATGGCACACGTGCCAGAAGTGGCACGCAGAACCATCTCTCCGGGCACGCAAGCCATCGCCCGTTGCTCTTCCAGGTTCTGGCGCACCGGCCAGTTGGTGTTCATACACATGGCAGCTCCAGAAACCGGAAGAGCAGTCGCCCGGTGTGCATGTGCGCGCCGGGCGGCTGCTCTTCTGTTTTCTGGTGTGCACATGTGCACCGGCCACCTGGTCTTTCAGTTTCTGGCATACATGCATGCGCGAAGACCATGTGCACTGGAAACCGGAAGATCATCTTCCTGACACGCGCATGGGCACCGGCCAGCTGGTTTTCGCGCGCACATGTGTGCCAGAAACCGGAAGACCAGGTGGCCAGCATGCATGCGTGTGCCGGAAACCAGAAGAGCAGCTGCCTGGCTCACGCATGCGCACCAGGCGGCTGCTCTTGTGGTTTCCAGCATGGACATGCATGGATTCGCCAACACTGGCATAGTGTTTCCTGCTTAAGCAGGGGATTGGACTAGAAGACCTCCAAGGTCCCTTCCAATTTTGTTAATATGTTAATTCATTCACAATTAGATCATGTAGTTATAATCTGTACTGTGCTCAGAGCAAAAGGCTTGTTGCAGGTGGTTGAAAACTATAGAAAAACCCCAACAAGCATTCCTAAACAAAGAGCTCAACAACTTCCTATATTGGAGTTAATTTACTTCTAGGCTCAGAGAAGCAAAGCAAAACCTTGCAATGTTGCAAATGATGTAGTTATTACTACAGAGGAAAAACAGAAGAGTAAGCTATATATTCTGCTGCTCTTGGAGGAAAGATATGATATAAATTTAAGAGAACTGACTCCAGACAAGAGTACACAAGACTAACTTAATTTCCCTTCGTTGTCTCCCTTTTTCTAATTAAACATAAGAGATGGACTCCGAAACAGTTTTTAAAAAGATCCCACTCACCTGCAGTGGAATTGGAAGGAAGCAGCTGCAATGCCAAAATTCCCTGTCGAATCATACTGACAAGTCCAACATCAGCTGTAACCATTGAAACTCCCAACTTCTTCCCTGGCATTTCCTGAGTGTCACAAACATGTTCCTGGTTAAGGGATGACAAGTCCGCCTGCAAGAACAGAAGAAACTCTAATAACTATACCTCAGAAGTATATGTTTTTCATTACAGGTACCTCAAGCCTTTTTTATTAATTCCTCTCAAAAGTCAGTTTTCACGGGACTTCCGGGTTTGTCTGCCACCGGCGAAGACGGTCGCTTTTGAAGGACCGCCAGCCCAGCCGCCTGTAGAGCCGCTCCGAGTGAGGGGAGCGGCTTGAAAACTCCTAAATCCTGAGGATTCGAGGAGAAGAGTGAAGCAAGAGGCAGGTCGAGCCCCTGTGAACCCCCAGAAGTTTGCTACTGGGGAGGAAACGGGCGCGGCTCCCTTTCAACTTGCGGAGACTCCGGACGGCGTGGGACGACTCTGCTTGTCAGAGCAAGCCGGCTGCAGCAAACATTTAAATTGATGAAAAATAATTTTATTACAAAACAACCTCAACCCCCAAACCAAGAAACTGCAAGTAACTCTTTGTTTTTGAACTTTTGATTTGGGAAAAGGCTAGAGTGAGCGGAACGGCTTGAAAAGTACTGAAAAATACTTTTCAGAAGGCGGAATATTTTTACTATAATATTCTTAAAGAAAGATCATCATCCCCACGTACATCTACAATGCTGGAGATAAAAAGTGATAAGGAAAAGCAATTTCAGCATGAGAGGGAACAACAGTCCAAGCAGACGGAATTAGTGGAAATGCAGGGAGCTGTAGGAGGAGGAGGCCTTATGGAGGAATCCCTGCTAGAATCTTCACCAATTTTGTCAACAAGAGATGCTGCTTTGGATCCAGCTCGGATACCTGAAGTTAAGGACCAACGTATAACTCGCGCAGTCTCCAAGCAAATAAAAGAAAAACAACAACAAGTAAGTCAACATAAAGGGGGAGCCAAAAGCACCACACAAAGTGAAGCTATGGGGGGAGCAAAGCCGAAGACCTCAGAAGAAGCGAGGCAAGGCAGCTCATCGCTTCAGAAAGGTCAAGATGACAATTAGGCTTTTATCTTGGAATGTTAACGGATTAAACTCACCACAAAAAAGGAACAAGTTATTTACATATTTGAGACAATTTAATAATGACATAATTTGTCTACAAGAAACTCATATTCGAACTCAAGATCACAAATACCTGATAAACTCCAAATTAGGAACACATTTTATAGCTTCAAACTCGGAAAAAAAGAATGGTGTGGTTATTTATGTAAATAAAAGATTGTCTGCTAAAATTATAGAAGCAGATGAAGGTGGTAGGTTTATTGCAATTGAATTGTATACAGCAAATGGCCAAATTCTTCTGATTGGAATTTATGCTCCGAACCAACAACAGGATCATTTTTATAAGACTTTACATAATAAAATATTGCAATGGGATTATAGATCTATTTTAATAATGGGAGATTGGAATGGAGTAATTGATTCTAAACTAGATAAAAAGAGTTTGGCGAAAGTAAGGATCAGACTACCACAGACTTTTTTTGATATGAAAGAAGATTTGGAATTAAAAGATATCTGGAGAATTTACAACCCAAAAGAATTGGACTATACTTTTTTCTCTGACAGACATAGATCTTTTTCCAGGATTGACTTTATCTTGTTATCAGATGATTTACTTGTTAAAACAAAAAGAACAAAGATATTTCCAAGAACTTTAACTGATCATAGTTCTGTATGGATAGAAATTGAGATGGGAAAAACTGAGAGAAGGTCATGGAGATTAAATGAAAATTTGTTTAGATATGAAAAAAATATAACAGAACTTAAAAAACAGATGAAAGAATTTTTTGAGATGAACTTGAATAAGGGTACCCCAATTGAAATTGTATGGGATGCGAGTAAAGCGTATATGAGAGGGGTACTCATTTATATGAACTCTAAACATAAACAGAATCGACAAAAGAAAAGACTCGAATTGGAAGTAGAAATAAAGAATAAGGAACAGCTACTCATTAAAAACCCAACAGATGAAAGAATATCTGGTGCTATAAAACTTTTGAAAGATCAATTTCAAATGCTCTTGGCGGAGCAAGCTGCAACAAATTTACAATATGCGAAGCATAATACGTTTTGTAATGCTAATAAACCGGGAAGATGGTTGGCCTACACCTTAAGGAAGAAGCAGAGTATACGGACTATTGAGAGTATTGATATTGGAGGGAAAGAAATTTCTCAACAAAAATTGATTAAAGAAGTCTTTGTAGAATACTATACTAAATTATATGCCAAAGATGATATACAGAATGGACTTATAGAAAAATATCTAGAAGAGAAAAGAGTCTCAAAAATTACTAGTCAACAAAAAGAAAGAATGAACTACCCTATAACAGTTGAGGAAATAATTGCAGCAATTAAACAATTGAAAACAGCTAAAGCTCCTGGAACAGATGGATTGACTGCAGTGTATTATAAAACTTTACAAGCAGAAATGGTGGAACAACTTAGAGACTTATTTTGCAATATACAACAAGGGGGTAAAATACCCCCATCATGGAAATCAGCATATATTACTTTGATACCAAAAGAACATGTAGGTCCTAAAAAACCGGAAAATTATAGACCAATATCTCTTTTAAATAATGACTATAAAATTTATGCAAAAGTATTAGCCAACAGATTGATGCCAGTAATTCAAGAGGTGATTCATGATGATCAAGCGGGATTTATCGAGGGCAGATATATGAAGGATAATGTAAGGCAAGTAATAAATTTACTGGAATATCTTGAGAAGAATAAACAGATCCCTGCAGTGCTGGTCTTTTTGGATGCAGAGAAGGCCTTTGATAGAGTGGATTGGAATTTTCTAGTAAAGACTTTGAAAAAGATGGACTTTGGGGACCAATTTATACAGGCGATTTTGGCAATTTATCAAGAACAAAAGGCACAGATTATTATTAATGGAAGTTTGACAACAGAGTTTAAAATTGGAAAAGGAACAAGACAGGGATGCCCGTTGTCCCCACTTTTATTTATTTTAACACTAGAAGTCTTGTTAAATACAATACGGGACTCTAATATCTTGAAAGGTATAAAGATTAGGCAAGAGGATTACAGAATAAAGGCATTTGCAGATGATCTGGTTGTTACCCTATCACAACCAATGGAATCAATAATCTTGATGAAGGACATTATACAAGATTATGGTAAAGTTTCAGGTTTCAGATTGAATCCAAAAAAGACTAAAATGATAGTTAAAAACATGACACAAGATCGCAAACATGAGCTTGAAAGGAGGGCAGGTTTTGAGATTGTACCTAAGGTAAAATATCTAGGAGTTCAGGTTGCAGAATCAAACATGAAATTGTTTCAAAATAATTATGAGGTGTTGTGGCGAGAGGTGCAGAAAGATATGGAGACATGGAAAAAACTGCAGCTGTCTCTACTTGGAAGAATAGCAGCAGTTAAGATGAATATTTTGCCAAGATTTCTTTTTTTGTTTCAAATGATTCCGGTGCTTAAAAGTGATAAACAATTGAAAGTTTGGCAATTTGGAGTGAATAAGTTCGTCTGGAACGAGAAGAAGCCGAGAGTGAAATTGAAAATTATGCAAGATGTTCCAGAAAGAGGAGGTCTTAAACTTCCAAACCTACAGCTATATTATGATGCAGCAGCTTTAACTTTAACAAGTGATTGGTTTGGAAGTAAAAAGGCTGGAATATTGAATGCAGAAAGTTTTGATCTTGAATTTGGATGGCACGCTTACTTATTTTATGATGACAAAGTTGATAAAATATTTAAAAGTCATATACTTAGAGACTCTTTGATGAGAGTTTGGAAGAAGCACCGACTCAAATGGGATTATAAAATACCGCTATGGTTGGATCTTGGTCATACTTTGTGGAATACAAATATAATGTCACTCGGGGGGGTTTTATACAAAGAGGTTCTTTTTACAGATGCGGGCAGATGGCAGCTGAAGAATTTGCAGACACTGTTGGACGAAGGGATTAATTTAACCTGGTTACAATATAATCAATTACAATTGAGATGGAAAGAGGACCAAAAAATTGGTATTATGTTGCATGAGGAAGAATTGGTTAGACATATAAGAGAGAAAGGTCCAATGCATATTAAAAGGCTTTATAATGTTTTGCTAGAAAGGGATTCAGAAACTGAATTAGTTAAAGACTGTATGATTAAGTGGGCACAAAATTTTGAAGAACCAGTGAAGTTGGAAACATGGGAAAAAATTTGGGTCCAGAATGTTAAATTTACACAGTCGCAGAATTTGAGGGAAAATTTTTACAAAATGTTTTATAGATGGCATCTAGACCCTAAGAAACTGTCGTGTATGTATCCTAATGTTCAGCCAAAATGTTGGAGGTGTGATTGTACAGATGCTACATATTTTCATATTTGGTGGACCTGTAAGAAAGTTAAGGCTTTTTGGATAAAAATTTGGTGGGTTATGCAGAATGTTTTGAAGAAAAAAATTCAATTTTCTCCACAATTGTTTTTACTGGGTATAGCTAAGGGTTTTACAGTGGATGAAACAAAGTTGATTTTGTATATGATTACAGCAGCGAGATTGTTGATAGGTAAATATTGGAAAAATGTAGCTTTGCCCACCGTTCAAGAATGGACTTTGAAGATGGCCAGTTTCGCTGAGATGGCGAAGATTTCAGCATATTTAAAAGACCGCTCACAAGAGACTTATGAATGTGAATGGAAAAAATGGATAGATTATGTGCAGAACAAATATCAAACTAGGAAGTATCAAATAGCTTTTTATTGATAGTATTATATTACATTAAGATAGAAATATTTGAACTATGTGAAAATGAAAAAATGATATGGGGGTTGGGGGGGGTTTAAAGTTCAAGGTTTTTTTTTTATAAAGGGGATAATGATGGGGTACACTCTATGGAAGTCCGGGGGGGAGGGGAGGGTTAGGGGGGGTTAGGGAGGATGGGTTGGGGAGCTTGGGGTGGGTTAGGGGGGTGAAAATGGGGTGAAAATGTAATTGTAAAACTTTTACAATAAAAAAAAAAAAAAAGTCAGTTTTCACTGATCCATTGGTCCATATAAATACAACTGGACTACTGGAATTCTCTCTACTTGGGGCTCTACCTGAGGCTGCCCTTGAAGATCATCTGACCAACTTAAACCTGATCAGCATTCATGATCTAAATAATGATGGGTACATCTAGTTTTACTTACAAAACGTGTCTTCACCTATCCGTCAACTGCCAAGGATAATTTGAGGTCCTAGTTATTATCTTTAAGCCTTTAAAACCAGGGTGGATTTGATTTAAATCGAGTTGATTTAAATTGTGATTTAAATCACTAGTAAAAAGGCTTGATTTAAATCAACTTGATTTAAATCATAATTTTTAAAGAACAACTGTCATCTCTGCTACTCCTTTGACCCACTGTTGACTCACCGATAGTCCCAGTGTTGTAGAATATACAGCCTCATGCTACATAATTAAGCTCCATTTCATGCTGAATAAACTAAATTATTTATGTATCTTAAATAGAAAACTATCTTATGATAGATTTTTACCCCAAAAGTTTTTTATTAAAATAAATTCGATAAAAATCAAAAAAATCCGATTTAAATCAAAAAAATCTGATTTTTTTTGATTTTTTAAAAAAAATCATTGATTTTTATCCACCCTGTTTAAAACTCAAGGTCCGACTTTTCAGTAAGAACTAGGAGACAGGTCCTGCCAAGGATCCTGTCCTCTACAGAGTTCCATCAGCAGAACCTGATCAGAACAGCAGAACCAGACCTTCTCAATGGTGACCTGTTCCTGTGCAACAGTTTGCCTTCTTATATACAGACGACTAATATTTTCTTGTAGTTCTCAAGTGTTGGCTAGGATGACGGTATTATCAATAGAGATTAAATTTGTAATTATTGAACTGGATTAATACATAAGAGTGCCACCAGCATTTCCAGGCAATAAATTTTCCCAAAATATAATCCATGTGTATATTGAATAAAAGTAGCAAGATACCATCCTAATGGAGTTCAGTTTTAATGGAGAAATCTTGACTGTGGATTCCAGATGTTGTCATTCAACCTAACAGTTTGCAGCATGATTAAACAAAGACCTTCAGCATATTTTAGGTGTAATTCCATATGCTAGAAGCTTGATCCAAGTTGCTGTCATAGTCTGTTACTTTGAATAAATACTATGTAAATTTCTTGACAAAATTTAAACTGCAATTCTAATAGTTACTTGATCATTGCAACTACACATGCAGATCGAAGCCCAACTTGATTTTTCTAGTTCTTTTATCATTTTCAAATGACAATTGAGAAATATTTTTCAATAATTTTGTAACTAATATAGCACCCAGCAGAGAAATAATTACCATGTTTTCCCGAAAATAAGACCCTGTCTTATATTTTTTTGAACCCTGAAATAAGCACTTTGCCTTATTGCCATGCACTCAAAAGCCCGATTGGGCTTATTATCAGGGGATGTCTTATTTTGGGGAAAACAGGATATGTGGTTATGTTTTTTTTCTTTCTTGTGTAATCAGAAACCACCCTTTTTTATATTTTTGACAAGATTTCAGCTTCCCATATTTTCCTGAATAAATCTTTAAATATAGAAATCAAGATACCAGGGCAGGATATCTTTTGAAGAAATATATTTCTGGACCAAGTTTATCTGATCTAATGTCTTTCCATATTTCAAACAATCTAATGGCTTTTTGGATTTTTCCAGGCTTGGTGAACCTTTATAGAATATATTGGTTTTTCTATTTATGAAGTTACAAATAATGCTAGCATTTAGAATAGTTGGGGCTAGATGATTTAAAATACTTCTGTTGTCCTAATTCGTCTTAGGACGAATTAGAAGTTTGCTATTTTAATCTGTCATAATATCACTAATCAAAACTATACACATCCTCTCATTTAGCAACCACATTGTTCCCTAAATTTGAAGTCAAATGACCGCTAAGCAAACATGTGACACACAGATGTGTTGCAAAGATTACTGGTTGCTGCCATCTCATTTAGATAAAGGTCTCTTGTACGCCTTTTCCAGCATTACTTTCACCCCAGCTTGTGTTTGTCAGGCAGACAAAATTTGGTTGCAAGTGTGTGTAGTGGTCAGAAAATGTTTCATTACCCTCTTATTTGTGAATGGATACAAAACAGGGTAGCACTAAATGAGGAGTGTATTTTCTCACTAGATTTTTCATCAGCTGAAATAGTTTTCAATTCTCCTTTTTCTCCTGATTGTTCTAACTGTTGCTTTGTGATTGCAATACAGTGTATTACACTGAGTAGCTTGCTTTTTCACTAAACCAGGCTTCTTGCCTTCGATAGATTTTAGGTGGCTAAAGCTGGTTTCCTCTGAACTGATAACTATTTCAGAACTTCCCCAGACTTTGTTTTCTTCAATAACCTTGTCTGCTGTACAATGAATAACATTTTCACTTTTAAAAAAAGATTTAGCAGCTGGGGGTTGGTATGTACTTATATTGTCCAGTTAGTTTTCAGCAGCATCTATTTCCGTTTATTTTGTTTAGAACTAAGAACATTGAGACAAAATTTTATAGTATACTATTCCCAAGAGGAATGCTTGCCTGAACCCAATGTTGGCTGGACCACAGCCTGTAGTTAAGACAGCCAAGTGTCTTTATACTAAGAAATGCTTAAGATACCTAAAAAAATAGTATTGCCAAATATAAATATTAATAAAACCATACCTCTTGAAACCTCTTTGAACTAAGATGTCAGCAAAAAACAACAGCAATTATTCTAGGATTTCAGTTAGGAAATACTAGTCTCATCAACTTTTGCTAGCTATTGTTATAGTTCCTATCTGAGCTCATCCCCATCAAGCAGCTGTCTCCCGTTCACTGTTACTGATCCTTTGCTGAGAAAGGTTTTCAAGCTTTCTAAACAAATATGGGGAAATGCTCTAGAAATTGCAAAGGAAAATCAACAATACAGAACAACAGTCAGGAGGAAAGAGTAAATACTTGCGAATATGCCATGAAACCCAGCTTTCTTTCACTAAGTTCCTACTTGCTTTAAGAATGAAGGTACTAGTAGTCCTCATTCAGTGACTGCTTCAGACAGCAACCATTTGCAAATTACAACAACGATGTAAAAGTAATTTTGCAACCAATGCCTGCATTTACAACCTTCACAGTATCTTTTAGTCACACATTTGCCATTAAGTTAGTACGTGTTGCCTGTGACTGATCCATTTTTTCCCCTTCTCACAGACACATTGTCCAAATAAGTTCTCTCTTCCTGAGATGCTTTTGTTCCCAGTGCAAATTATCAAACTCAGCTCGGATTCTAGTTGGTTAGATTCCCTGGCTGGCTCAGCCTGCTGCCCCATTCTGAAAAATATAATCAATTTCACAATGAAGGCTATTTTTGCCCAAATAGTTTGTGACTCTACAGTGAGAACAGCTGAGTCTAGCACATTCTTTTCAATGTGCATTCTCCATTGTGTGCCTTATTTTTACAATCCCTCACCAATTAATGTAAACTCAAACATTAATTTCCTTCTTGCTAATTATCCTGCCCCTGGGGTGAGCATTCCAAAGGGAGAGGGAGTTGGGAAAAAGCAGATTTGCCCTTTTACCTAGCCAGTCAAATTCTTGAAACCTTTCCTCACTATATGGGCTCTGCCAGCTGTTTAAGACCATATCCTTCTGATGCTGTAAATTAAAGCTGAAGTAAATCACAAGCACAGTTGCAGTCACACGATTTTTCACTCAGCAACCACTTCATTTAATGACAGAGAGGTCCCAATTAATGTTGCTAAACTATGGCTACCCGTATTATGTTTCTCATTAGTTCTCACAAAAGTAGGCATGCTACAAAAACTTGAAAAAGAAACTTTAGAAAGAAAATTTCAATTTGCTAAGCTAGCAAAATGTAGTGCTAGAATTATTCTGATCCTCAACAAGTGTGAAAGAGCTTCCCACTATCAGGATAATAATTGGGGTAATAATAATAAGACAATAAATATCTATTTTAGAGCTCTAAATATGCCCTTGATTATAGTTATTAGGTTCCTTCTAACATTCATGTGTCTTGCCCTTTCAGACAACTATTTTATAAACTACTATTCAGTACGAACAATTATTACTTCCGAACTCCAGGGCATACAAAGCACATTGTCATCCACTCCAGGTACCTTCAAGTTTTATATTCCAATAAAGTATTGAAATAATTAAAGCCAGATTCTTTTACACAATTAGGACAATTTACATAGGTCATAAAAGATTTAATATTCTATAGTTATTTCAATACATTCACAGCATTTTAAACATAGTATCTCAGTATTCCTTTTTACAAATAGCTAAAACAGAACATGTCATCTGTGCATCATAGGCTTATAATTTGCATAACAGGCTCTAGAATAGAATAAAATAGAAATAGAATAGGAATAAGAAGTGTCTCAATTTATATAATGTATAATGATAAATGTATTTTATAAACACATTTTACTATTATACTATTTTGTATATAATATAGTATATTATACTATTTATAATAGATTATTTATTAATTATACATTTCTAATTTCAGTCTGACTTTATATGTTGGTTTTCTTTCCTTTCCTTTTTAGCTGATCAATTTGCCATGGATAGGCAAGCAAATTACGATTAATTAGAACCATTTTTGCAAGACTTATTAAGTCAACTTCAACAAAATCTCTGTGTGTAGAAAAATTAGTTTTTTTCCTCCCAGGGGAAGGTCCTAGCATGGACTGCTGGGAAAAACAGAAAAAGCCCAGAACAGGAAAGAATATGAAGAGATTTCCCACTGATTCAAGAAGAAAACAGTTACTATGGCTTCTCACCTGAGTTTTGGCTTCATATTGGTGTTGGAGTATCTCAGCCACTTTGTTTTCAAAGGCGCACAACTGTGTATAAACCTGGTTCAAAAAGGTTTCTGTCTTTGTTCCATTCGACAGGCAACCTTGGAACAGCACCTGGGCCATGGGGAAAAAATCTGTCAGTTTTATTTGGCAATGAAATCCTGCAAATGCTATACCCGTGATGAACTCATGGAACGCATGCCCAAAGTGGCACATGAAGCCATGTCACCCGGCACAGGCGGCCTTGCCTGTTTGTCTTCTGGGTTTCTGGCACACATACGCGTGTGACGATCAGCTGTTGTCAGCTGATGTTCGGCATGTGCACCGGCCAGCTGATTGTCAGGCATGCATGAGCGCTAGAACCCGGAAGTTCATCTTTTCTGGAATGTGGCCCCGATGAGCGTGTGAGTGCACACGCAATGTTTCCACGCAACCTTTTCGGCATTTGGTGAAAAGGTTCGCACTCACTGTGCTATACTAACGAAACCCAAAAAAATTATAAAAGGGAACTATATCAGTTCACTAACAAAGAACATTTTTAAAAAGCAGATTCAAACATATATACATACAAAGCAGTAACTAAAGTGTTAATTTCGTTGGCAAATTGTACCTCTTTATGGTTGTTGGTTTGTTTGTTTTTTGCTATTTTGCACAAGTTACTCCCACACAAAGAACTCACATTTTATGTTAGATTAAACAACAAATATTTTTATTTTCAAAACATAAATTACATCTATGTTTGATATAATTAGACCAAAGATGTAAAGTTCACCTGGGTCAAACCAGCTGCATATAAAATGGTTACCCAGAGAATCCATCTACATGCAACATGTTCTAGTCAACAAATGTTTTTTACAACACAGACAGGCAAATCGAATGTTTTAGACGATGTTTTTCATAAAACATACTGACTACTGTCAATGTTACAGATTATGGAAAATGAAGTCCAAAATGCCCGCAAGTAATGAGGACCCAGTTTGTGGGGGCAATAAGCTGACTTTGTATAAATATACAAAAGGATGAAGGCTGAGCACATTGTAAGCCGCCCTGAGTCTTCGGAGAAGGGTGGCATATAAATCAAATTTAAAAAAAAAAAAAAAAGTAATTAAGGCTACCTAGCCCATTTTAAAATGCTGCAGATTACAGTCCATCGCTGTATTCAATATACCCAATTTAAAATCATTCAATTAGACAGCCCCGCCTGTCAGAACAGTAGGGTCTTGAGGGCACAGTGAAAGACTCGGAGATCAGAGATGTTACGAATATCCGGGGGCAATTCATTCCAAAGGGCAGGGGCTCCGACAGAGAAGGCTCTCCTCCTGGGTGTCACCAGCTGGCATAACTTGGTTGATGGCACCCTGAGGAGTCCCTCTCTGTGGGAGCGAACTGGTCGGTGGGAGGCTGTTGGTGGCAGAAGGCGGTCCCGTAGATATCCTGGTCCTATGCCATGGAGCGCTTTAAAGGTGGTAACCAACACCTTGAATTGCACTCAGAAGACCACTGGGAGCCAGTGCAGCTCGTGCAGGAGAGGTGTTACATGGGCGTAACGAGGTGCGCCCATAACCACCCGCGCGGCCGCATTCTGAACCAGTTGGAGCCTCCGAGTGCTCTTCAAGGGGAGCCCCATGTAGAGAGCATTACAGTAGTCCACCTAAACATCTCAAAAGTATTTCACCTAAACATCTCAAAACTGAAGATATAAGAATTACCTGATGCATCTGTAGGCTAATGATAGAAGAATATGCTTGGATAGTGATGAAAATCTCAGGTTGAAATATAATATCAGAACCTGGGATTCTAAAGGGCTTTAACAATCCTCCTAAACACCTTGAGAGAGCATAGAACACTTCATCAAAAATTATCTCCCCAGGAGAGTCATCCTGGAAAAAAAAAGAGAGAGGATATGCAAGTTTTCCTTAATTTACCTCAGAGGTAATTATTTCCACTCACCTGGAAATATGTCTTAAGAATTTTACATTTTAAATATTCAGAACTCATAATAATTTTCACCAGTGAAGATATGCAGATTAAACATCTCCATAAATATAAACTAGATTTTTAAAAATAGGAGCTAGTAGGCAAGTTTCTCTTCAGAGGGGATATGCAGTATTTGGGAGTTCTAAACAGGAAGCACTCTCAGCCAAAGAAAAAGGATGGAGAACCTCAAATTACAATTTGGAGAGAGTAATATACTTACTACAATCCCTGTAGATGGACTCAAATCCAGTTCAATCACAAAACGGTACTGGTGTGCAAGGAAAGTGACATGTGTTGAAGGCACTAGGAGGTACGGCTTAATTTGCAAAGGCTCATCAGGTTGCCAGCTGTTTGGCAGGATGCTGAGAATATCTAACTCACTGTCTGACTTTACCTTCAACAAAACAAAAAAACCAAATAGAGACAAAGCTAAAAACAAAAATTGAAAGAAATCACAGAATTCCGTACATGAATTACTCTTCCTAAAATCACAAGAACTAACCCCTTTCTGCTTCTCTCACGTTACAAAAAAAATGTTTAGAAGCTTTGCAATAAAATTTACTCACCAATTCAGCTTCAGACATTGAGCAGATAACCTGATGCAAACGACCAAGAAACCAGGCTAGTCGCACATTACGTGAAATTCGATAGTCCTTCTTCATCAAGAGGAACACCTGTCCAGCCTCCTCTATCTGCAAATTTTAAAAAAATCATTAGTAATAGCACTTAGATTTATATACCGCTTCACAATGCTTTACAGCCCTCTCTAAGCGGTTTACAGAGTCAGCATATTGCTCCCAACAATCTGGGCCTTTGGAAAGGAAATACGCCCATGTGTTTTTTCAATCATTAAAAAGCTATTTGGTATTTAAATTGTTACCTGTATTATATGACAAAACAGAAGTTATCACATTCACATTTAATTTCATGCTCTAAAGCTGAAAGGGGGGGGCTACTGAATGTATAAAACAATGTATTTAACTGGACTTTTTTCTCCCACTTTATAGAGTAATTCTGACAGATCAAACAAAAAGCCACAGGTAAATTGCTGGATTAAAAAACGTGAAAAACATTGTTAGAAATGAAATGAGATTGAAATGATACCCTGTTTTCCCCAAAATAAGACATCCCCTGATAATAAGCGCAATCAGGCTTTTGAGTGCATGGCAATAAGGCAAAGTGCTTATTTCAGGGTTCAAAAAAATATAAGACAGGGTCTTATTTTCGGGAAAACATGGTAGTTATTTCTCTGCTGGGTGCTATATTAGTTACAAAAGTGCTTATTTCAGGGTTCAAAAAATATAAGACTGGGTCTTATTTTTGGGGATACACAGTATCTACCATTAAATCTTAGAAAATTTGACAAAGACGGTAGTCTACTGCATGAGGAACCTGAGCATTCATGACCATGTATTATTTATTTACCTTTTTATTTACCGGTATATATGGTGAAGTGAAGAGAATGGAATGGAACACATTGTAGCCAAAAAAAGAGCATCCAACTTCAGCAATTGGGTGGCTGAGTTAAAGATAGATTACCCACACAGCTGCATTTTTTTGGGAGGAGGCAGGAATTGTGTCTTTCCAATCAGCTTGTTAATCAGCTCAGAATCACAGAATTCCATTGTGCTTATAGTATTAAATTTGCCTATATGGACTCTTAAAGGGCTCATCTCTTAATCACTTTGGACTTAATCACTTTATTCTTTGGCTTTCTTTAAAGATCAAGAACTTCTGGACTGGCAAGTTTTATTGAAATTGAGTGAATAAAAGAGTTTAGCTATAAATTGGATTTGTATTTTTTATTTGTTTGTTTGTTCAACTTGTATGCCGCCTTTCTCCGAATTTGGGAATATACAAGAGGATTGTTGGCTTTGGAAAATTTCAGAGATTAGAGGCTTAAACAGATTTGACTGAAAACAAAAACATTTCCACAGGTAAGGTTGGATGAGAACTCACATTTCTCTAATCCTTGTCCAACACCAACCTTCTGTAACAGGCTGGCTCTTGGTATATTTAATTGGCTAATTGTGGTAAGTAATGGTTTCTACTGCTTTGCTATGTCAATGATTTAGCAAATCATTTCAATAATAATTTCTAAAATGCTAATAAAATGCTAATCATGTTAAATCTTTTTGCTGCAAACAGGTTTCCAGCAAGCATGTTCCTTGAAACGATCATTTGCACATGACAAGTGACAGAAGACGATCTAATGACAGCCAAGAGCATCAAGCAAATACATGCTAACCTTTTCTCAGACATACTGGTTTAAATAAGACAATTTTATTCAAGGTCCATTTTTTCCCCTTCGCAGTAGTAAACTGAGACATAGACAAACTCACTTGAAAGTAAATTCTATTCTATTAGTGGGCTTTCCAAGTAAAGTTACATACAACTTTTTAGCTAATAAGAGCAGGAGCCCAAATGAGTGATATATACAACACCGTACTACAGAGAGCAAGACCTGGGAAGGTGGGCAGTTAGAAGTGACAGTTTCTGACTTTGGCAGGATAACATCTGCAGATAATGTCTATGGAGATTCTAAGTCATCCGGGTCATGGTTGTCCCAAAGGTGCTTTTTCCAAGAGGCAACTGGACTTTCTTTGGGACATCTGCAGTTAGTTTACCGTCCGCTCATCTTTCGTGCCTAGATTAGGCTGAAAAGTCCGTCTAATTTAACACTTCCTCTCAACATGTTTGTCAAACGCAGTTGCGTTCGGTTGCGGAACTATAGAAAACGGCATCACAACTCGTGTCTTACAAAAAGCTTTTCGCTCGGGAAAGCTGGAAAGTGGATTTATTATTATTTTTTTTTTTAAAAACGGACGTCCTCAAACCTTCTCCATGCAACAGGTGTGCAACTGCCTCACCATTCACCAGATCTGGCGCTGGCACCGGTGGTGCCTGGGAAAAAAAATGCAGCCCGCTGCAACCCTCCCTCCCTCCCTCGCTCTGCAAAACCGAGCGGCTACTCCCAGCGGCATCCTTCGCCTCCGCCACAAAACAAAACAAACAAAAAAAACCCTGGCGACCCCTCTTTTCATTGCGCGTCTCTACCAATTAGGCTCGGAGCTTCTCAAAGGAAGGCACGCCCCGCGGGCGGGCGGGCGCGCGCAGCCACCACCACCCTTTTCCACAACAAGCTCCCGCGGGCGCAGCACGTGCGAACCTGGCGTACGTACCTCAGCCTCCGGTTGCTCTGGAGCCGCCATCGCTGGCCCTCCGAACGCCCCTCCCTCCTCCTCCTCCTCCTCCTGCCTCCTCTCCCCCCTCCTGCCCTCGCCTCGTGATGCTCTGACCCGGAAGAGGAAAAGAGGAAATGGCGTGAACCGCCCGCGTTTGCTTTTTAATCGCTGACCTCGGATTTCGTTGCCATGCAGGTGAAGTGGCCGCGGCGGTTGTGTTGTTTTTTTTTTGGTTTTTTTTTGGGGGGGGGGAGGGGACGACGGGAACGCCGGACTTGTTTAAAGAGATTGCAAGATTGAGTTTGGCGTTGCTAAAAGCATAATAATAATTGCAAAAAAATAATAATAATTTAAAAGATCCGATCCGAGAGCGATCTAGGCTCCGGGATCTAGGCGCGGAAATCCGTGGTTTGTTTTATTAGCCTGCATTTGTTCAACACACACACACTGATCATATGCTAAATTCTGTCAGGGTGATTAGGGGACTGGAGACTAAAACATATGAAGAACGGTTACAGGAACTGGGCATGGCTAGTCTAGTGAAGAGAAGGACCGGGGGAGACATGATAGCAGTGTTTCAATATTTTTTTTTTATTTTTTTTTTATTTGATTTATATGCCGCCCTTCTCCGGAGACTCAGGTCGGCTTACAATGCGTTAAGCAATAGCCTTCATTCTTTTGTATATTTTATACAAAGTCAGCTTATTGCCCCCACAAACTGGGTCCTCAATTTACCCACCTTAGAAAGGATGGAAGGCTGAGTCAACCTTGAGCCTTGGAGAGATTCGAACCAGCAGAAATTGCAGGCAGCTGTGTTAATAACAGGGTGCATTAAACCACTGTACTATCAAGGCTTTGAGAGACTGTACTATCAGTCTTTGAGAGACTGCCACAGAGAGGAGGGGGTCAAGCTGTTTTCCAAAGCACCTGAAGGCCAGACAAGGAATAATGGATAGAAACTGACCAAGGAGAGATTCAACCTAGAAATGAGGAGGAACTTTCTGACAGTGAGAACAATCAACCAATGGAACAGCTTGCCTTCAGAAGTGGTGGGAGCTTCATCACTTGAGACTTTCAAGAAAAGATTGGACTGCCATTTGTCAGAAATGGTGTAGGGTCTCCTGCTTGAGCGGAGGGTTGGACTAGATGATCTATAAGGTCCCTTCCAATTCTGTTAATCTGAATGTACTAGGCTTTCGCCAGCCTAGTCATAAATTAACAGGGTCGAACTGAAATGATGTAGGAACTTCCTGTAGCAGCAGATTGAGGTGGGGATTGGCAGGGGATTTGGGGGCTGGAACAAGACACAGGTCCCACCGTGCAAAGAGCGCACACTGATCAGAACTGGCGACCACACTGAACCTCGAAAGAGATCTGACAGTATAGCTGTTCAGAAAGCTGAAGTAATATGTCTTGCCTATTGGTTTGCTGCTACCCTGTTGGCTGTGCTTTTGCTCGATTTAGTTAGTTAGTACATTGACCTTTTGGGAGATTTATTTTTTAATCTTCACCGTCCTTGTAATTAGTCTCATGCTAATTATGACTATAATTATGACGCAATGGCTAAGATGCTGACGTTGATTGAAAGGTCGGCAGTTCAGCGGTTCAAATCCTTAGTGCCGTGTAATGGGGTGAGCTCCCGTTACTTGTCCCAGCTTCTGCCAACCTAGCAGTTCGAAAGCAGGTAAAAAATGCAAGTAGAAAAATAGGGAACCACCTTTGGTGGGAAGGTAACAGCGTTCCATGTGTGTTTGGCATTTAGTCATGCCAGACACATGACCATGGAGATGTTTTCAGACAGCGCTGGGTCTTTGGCTTTGATACGGAGATGAGCACCGCCCCCTAGAGTCAGGAACAACTAGCACATATGTGTGAGAGAACTTTTACCTTTAGTGTTACATGAATGGATCTAGGCTGCATTCCCTAACAGCGGATGAAAGTAAGAATCCCATGCAGACTAGAATAGTCAGTGTCTCTTCGCACTTCTACCATTGGGCAGAAGACATCGAAGCATAGCCAGCTGAACAAATAGGTTTAAAAATAGTTTCTATCCTTGGGCTGTCAAACTCTTAAACCCAACGACAATCATTCCATGCGCACACGGAAACCTATGACTAGTTTTTCTTTTTCTTTCTTTCTTTTCCCCCCCCTAATTACTTGCATAGGGATTATTCTTTATATTATTTATGTTTGTATTTTTTGTCATGGATTGCACCAGTGAGGCTAAAACCAATTTTGTTGTATACATGATGTACAATGACAATAAAAGCTATACTATAATAATTTTCCTCAAACCCTTTGTGTGGCAATAGACAACTTTAAGAATGTCTAGCTAGCCTGGTCTGTTGTGATATCACTGATTGGTTTGCAGTTAACAGCTATTATCAGATTGAAGAAAGTTACAACAGGATTTGCTAACTGAATCCTAGAACATGTCTTTTGAAATAGACAATATAAAGAGCTATTTTAAGTCAGACATTTTGAATCTGTATGCCATCTGGGATGACTGAATACATACATTTTAGGTAACTGCAGGTGCCAGCAATGCTCAATTACGGTAGCAGGATTTTGATGATGAGTAATGTAAAATGCGGGAAGAACTGCCTTAGAAAAATGACTGCAACTAAAATAATGTTAAACCCCAATTTCAAATTGTGCTTACAATATACTTTACTGTGTCTGAGGCATTATATACATTCTGTAAACTGACCTACCAGTACCTCTCCACACTCCACAATCCGGGCTGCAGAAATTTAGAGTACCACTAGATGGCACCCATTAATTACAGGAGTTATTTAATATAATCAGAAAAAGGCTTAGGGGTAGGGGCCACAATTGTCTCTGTTGCAATGGAGCTATCCCTATTGCTTTTTAATGTATAATAAAATTAGAAAAGGAAAATAACTAGATACAAGAACAAATGATAATACAAGGAAGAAAAAAGAGAAGCCAAAAAATAAAGTACAAAAATGTACATAGAAATACATAGAATGATAAAACATGCAAGAGTGTCTGGTCTTAAAGAATAAATTAAACTTTAACCCCATAGAAAAGCAGTTCATATATAAGTATTTCTTCCATTCAGGATGTTGAAGTGTGCATTCTTTCTACTATAGTAGGACAATCATCATAATGCCAATAGAAGTGAATATTTAAAGGTTGCATTCAGGGTCCTTGGTGCTCTCTGAGCGTGTTGTTTTCTTCCAGACACTTCGTTGTCCAACTAGATAATATCATCAGATATTACCTTTAGAAGGTAATATTAGAAGGGAGTGAGTTTTAATTTCTGTTTATAAACAGAGATTGACACCAAGATTAATACTAGACCAACAATCGAGCAGTAAACAACATACTAATCAAGGAACCACCAAGAACACTCCCACCAACACTGATAGGATAACCCACTCATATATAAACAGAGAGCAAATCCCACTTCCTTTGACCACTGATGATATTACCTAGTTGGGTAAGGAAACATTTGCAAGAAAACAACCAAGCTCATAGAACACCAAGAACCCCACAGTTATCTTAATTGCTGCCCATGCAATATTTCTTAAAAGTTATATAGGGTTCAAATTTTCACAATATAATTCACCAACACATTTACATCTTTGACCTTTGTTTCTTTTCCCAACATCCTGTTTACAACCTTACTAACCCAACATATGCCAATGTGAGGGCAAGTCCAAAACACCCTAGAATTCCTTCTGGCATATGACATTTCCAAAATACAAAATTTGAAAGCCAATCATTATTGTACATCCCCTGAAGTGCCCAATAGTCCCAAAAAATATTCGTTGAATTTATCTCAAGATCATGCAATAATAATTCAATGTTGTTTAAAATCCTAGCTGATTTGTTGAATATCCTACCTTATTTCAAATTTTAATGGCCGTTCATTCAGATGGACCTACCAATTCAACTTTTTCTAATTTGAATAAATTTAACTGTAATTAAGATAATTAAAACATATTCTAGTGATATTAATAAGTAGAATAATGAATATGATGCAAAATATATAATAAAGAGATATTTTACTGCTTATATTATTGAGCAGTTTTGCATAGTCTATTTGTTTTTGCAAAGTCTCAAACATTTTGAAAAACTGACCAGCAGCATGCTAATCTAAATTATTAATGAAATTTTTGTCCTTTTTCAATTCAGAAATATGATTTGCAGGCATTTTAAAGTTTGTTTTCCCTATAAAGTCTGGTGAAAATTTAAATAAAATCTGATTTTTCCAGCATATTCCCAAAACATCTATAGTTTTATATATAGAAAAAGCAACTGAGTTGTTTGTAAAACTGGAGTCATATATCAAATTAAGTACCTATTATTTAATAATGATTTTCTAATTGTGCCCATAATGGCCTTAGAAGTAATTCTTTTGATTTCTAGGAAATAATAGATGTTAAAATAGAAGCCCAGTAGTATAGATGAAAATCAGGAAAATTAAAATTTCCATCTTTTTATGAATGTCTTAACATCTTAGTTCATTCACAGCTTTGTCATCTTACAGTATCCATTTGCTATAATTCTTTTTACATAGAACTGTCCTCGAATACCACTGAAAACTTTAGTATGTTTACTGCACAGTCCTATTACTGCCAATGACATTTTTGCTGTGGGAGCTGCACTAACACATGAAATATTTCAAAATGAAAATTCAAGGGTCAAGAAGCCCTCCCCCTGGTGGGTATTTTCCATGGGGGTTCCCTTTTTAGAAAAAGGTATCTCCTACTTCTGGCTTTTTGGTAATTTGTAAAAAGCTTGGTTGTTCCAGAAAGTTTTGGGACTTGAATGCTGCATTATTCCCAGTGCCAGGAATATTCTTCTGGGGATAGATAATCAAGCAGTGGGTTTGCAAGTATTTGGAAATAAAGTGATGACCAGAAGTCAGCATGGGTTTGTTAAAAACAGGTTGTGCTTTGTTTGACAGTGTGATTAGATTAGTAGATGAGGATAATGCTGTGGATGAAGTAGACTTCAGTACAGCATTATATAAAGTAGATCATAACCTTCTTTTTGATAAACTGGAAAGTTATGGGATGGATGGTCCCACTACCAGATGGATTCACAGTTAGCAGAAAAACTATAACCAACATATGATCCATAGTGGTCTATATCTCCATGGAGGGAGGTATGCAGTGGGGTACCTCAGGATTATCTCCTGGATCCAATACTCGTCAATGTCTTCATTTATAGAGGAGATGCTCCTAAAATTTGTGGATGACACAAACCTGTGGGGTACTGCTGACAGAAGACAGCCTCAAGGTTCCAAAGGATCTCGATAGACTTGAATTTTGGCCCTATTCAACAACATGTTTTCAGTGATGAGAAATAAAAGATTCTGTAACTGAGGCAGGAAAAACCAGATGCACAAGTACCTGGTATCTGGCTTAATAATAGTATTGATTATTGGTTAAGTATAAGCACAAGAAAAGACAAATTTGTGTGAATCCCTCTCTTGCCAGGATTGTCTCCTGCTCATTGAGTAGTAGCTGTGAGTCTAGGAGAACCCCCAAAATGTACACCAGATATGTCCAGAGTAAAAAATGGCATTTTACCAGATTCTGGGAGATCAAAAGCCACTCTACCATGACAGCGTTCAGTTGAAGTCAGTTCAGCATCCCCTGCTCAGCCAGAAGATGGAGATGTATACCTTGCCTCGTACCAGTAAATGACCTTAGCCAGCAGTTTCATGTAAACGTTAAAGAGAGGATATACCGTAGATCTAAGCCCTAAGGGGCCTTGCATTGCAATGACTGAAATTGGCCACTGAGAAATGAGAACTGTTGCTAAACAGTGCCTCCTACTCCTAGCTTCCTAAGATGGCTCCAAAGGACATCATGTTTCATGGTATTTAAAACCCCTGAGAGATGAGGAGAATCAGAATAGTTGTACCTCCCTTGTCTTGACACCAGAGGCCAATACCAATTCCATTTCAGTATTGTATTTTGGCTGAATTAGATTGAAAAGGGTCCAGATAATCTGCTTTATCCAGGGCCCTTTATAGCTGGGTGACAACCACCCTCTCAACAACCTTCCCTAAAAGACAAAGTTGGAAACTGGTTGAAAGTTGTCTAAAACTATTGGGCCCAAGGATAATCTTTTGAGATTATCCAGTCAAGTCAGTAACTCCCTCTAGCAAAGAGGTACTAACAACTGCTTGGGCCCAACTTGATGCCATCTTCCTGGAAGCCCTGACCAACCAAGTAGCATGTGTCCAGAATATAGCTAGTTGGACTTACAGTCACAAGAACCCTGTCCACTTCCTCCAGACCAATTGTTTGAACTCCCAGATAACGAAGCTCAGACATTTTTCATCCACTTCCAAAGGACCTGCCCAATAGAGTCCAACTCTGAAATTCAGTAACTATGTCTAGTATATGTTGTGAATATTCCTACAGTGACACTGTAAGAGCTCCCCCATCTCCTCTCCATCTAGGAGGGACATGATCATGTGAAAAAGGACAATTGACATCTATCTGTAGATGCAATAATGGTAGAGAAATAAATGCACAGGGTAAATTCTAATGAAACTCTTACCTGTGCTTCTTGATTTCATTCTTTGTTCTTTTCCAGTGGCGCTCTAAGCCTCTCTTGTGAAACCAGATTTGAAATTAAGAGGAATTTCCTAACTTTGACAGTTGTAAAGCAGTGGTACAACTTGTTTCTAAAGTTGGTTTGAAAAAAAAATTGGGATGGAACAGGTAGTCCTTGCTTAATGACATTTGTTTAATGACCATTTGAAGTTACGACAGTGCTGAAAAATAGTGACTTACGATTGATCTTCACATTTAATATTGTTGCAGTGTCCCCATGGTCAAGGGATTGCACTCCTTATGACAGTGGCAGTACCCTGCAATCATCTGATCGCCATTTGAAAACTTCCCAGCTGGTTTCCAACAAGCAAAGTCACTGGGGAAGCCAGCAGGAGGTCGCAAATCATGATCATGTGATCTGTCACTGAACAACTATGGATGATTCATTTAACCTCATGGCAAAAATGATTGTAAAATTGAGTGTGATCACATGATGCCCCACTTAACAACTACACTCTTTTTTTTTTTATTGAAAAAGTTTTCAAATACAAATTTTTCCCCCTTTTTTTCCCCCTCTCCCTCCCCCTCCCTAACCCCCCCTCCCCACCCATCCCCCCCTGTGACTTCTTCATAACAAACAAAAAAACCTAATTCATAACAGATTACTTACTCCCTCCTCTAGATATTGACCTTTACTTACTAAAAATATTATTAATATTATAACATCCCCCTTTATCCATACATATCAAAAAAGAGAAAAGAAAAGAAAAAAAAAAGACATTATACTATGACATTATAAAATAACTTCTCCACTTTAAAACTATACGATAAGTCCTACTTTAACATTTAATCTTCTATATATATTACTATAACATTCCAAAGCGGCCTTCCCCATAAAATCTAGTTTAACATTTATTCCACTCTATCCATTTCCTCCACTCCCCTAAATATAACACTTAAAAATCCCTTTTCTTAGACTAATCAATCTACTAAATAGCTTATTCACCCACTATCATGCAAAATTGCCATACACAACATTTCTTAACATCTTTGATTCACTGCCCACACTTCTTAAAAATATATGTCTATATTTTCCATTATATCTAAATAAAAAAAAAGAAAAGACAATGACTTTAAATTTATAATCCATATAGTATCTTCTTTGAGGTCTTTCCACTGGATTGGTAGAACCAACATCCATAATCGGGTAACATAGCTTACTGGTGCAACAGTTTATTCAGGGTCTTCAATCATATCTGCCCCCATCAGTAGTAAATATCTTCTTATATGTATAAAAGTAAAAACAACCACCCGAGTGACATTATAATTATATTCCATATAGTAATAATTGTGGGTTTCATCAGGATTATTAATTCCCATCATCGTAGTGGGTAACAACCCGATCTTCTGCATTCCCCAGCATAATTCTCTTGCCTTGTGATTCAAGATAATATAATATGTTTATCAACACAAAAAGAAATTCCAAAATGGATAATTCAAATCCATCAGTTTAAGGCTCGTTTCACGTCCCCAGATTACGGCCATGCAGAGATCTGCCACAAACCTCAGGATGATATTAACCAATACGTCGCCTCTTCTGTGTTTACCCATAATCGTTCATATTTTAAAATCACTGGCTTCACTGTTGCCTGATTAGAAATTTCTGTTTTTATGCCACCTATTTCTTTTTTTCTTTTCTTTTTGTGGGTTTGGTTTCCATCCTGGTTCCCTTTCTATAAAGTGTGTATCATCTGGTCGGTTTTTATTCTGCTTTGTAGATTGGTCTTGTTGGTTTTGCTTTTGTAACTCATATTTCTTTTTTATCCCTTGTATATCCTCTAATTGGTTTCCATGTTTATCCTTGCCTTGATAAGTCATCACATTAGGATTAGATGCCTCTTCTCTCAAATTTGTAGATAATCCAGCTGGGGTATCCAATAAATCCAATGGCAATTCATCTGGTACAGTCTCTGTAATTCGATATTTTACCTTTATTTCTGGCTCCTTCTGCTTATCCTGTATTATACCTGGAGATGTTAAGTTCATTTTCAACCTATTTTGATAAAATTCTTCCGCTCTTTCAACAGTATTTAGCTGATATCTTTCTCCTTGGTATCTAAATATAATACCCACTGGGGCGTCCCACCTGTAGGAGATATTTCTCTTTTTTAACTCATTCACCAGAAAACCAAATTTCTTCCTTTCCATCAATATCTTAGGTGGAAGTTCCTTGTAAATCCAAATCTTTCTTCCATACAATTGCAAATTAGAATTGAAGGAGTTTTGAACGATATTATTCCTAATCTCCTTATCTGTAAAATAAATCACCACATCTCTAGGCCATTGCCTTTGCTTAGCAATCCAGGAGTTGATTCGATAAACTCTGTCGATCCTACAAAACACTTCGTCAGGTTGAACCTTTAGAATCCCAGCTAGAAATTCAGAAGATATTTTCCTTAAATCATCTCTATTATTTTCCTGCAAACCTCTTAATCTTATCGCATATTCTGTAAAATTATATTGTACCATTAAAATCTCTTTTTCAATCTTCTGTTGCAGATTTTCTACATTACCATACTTTTGATCAGCATCCATTTTAGGTTTTTCTTCTAAGCTATTATCCTGAGTGTTTGTCAAATCATTTTCAATTTTTTGAATTCTATTGTCCAATTTATCTTGAATTTCTTCCATTTTAGACTCTAGTACATTAGTATTTGCGTCCAACTGTTTCATAAATCCTGTAAAACCATTAACCACTTTTGAGAGTTTTTTCTCCAAAAAATCAAACTTAGATTTCACCAATTCTTTAATTTCCTGCTTAAATTTTTCAAATTGCTGATTCACAATCTCCTCCCTTCTTTCAATCTCCTCTATAAAAAATTCTATTATATTAAAGTCAGGTTTCTGAGACTGAAGAATTAAGACTTGTTCCTTTAAGTTGTTGGTGGGGGGATCCCCCCCCTTCTTGTTTATCTGACTTTATGAGTCTCAGTGCCATGTTTCCGCCCAGGCAGGCTTTGTTAAAAAAAAAAGCAAGAAAGAAAAAAAAAAAGGGGGACTTCTTTCCAATCAACAACAATATCAGGTCTCCAAGGGAAAAAAAAAGAGAAAAAGACACAGGAGCAAAGTTTTGTCTACAAATGTAGCCAGTGGTATTTATTCCGCTACATTGTAGTAATAGAAAACGGAAAGACTTCCCTTTCAGCCTCTCCTCCAGCCAACGCCATTTTAAAAGGCTTCTTATTTTTTTTTTCCTCTTTCTTCTCCTCCTCTCTCTTAAGTAATTTTTTTCAGTAAAAATCAGTAAAATACTTGCAGTTCAATATTACAGGTCCAGCTCACATTTTCTTTGAGTAGTCTGTTAAATTTGCAGGCTTGCTTTTGACGCCTGGCTCTGCATCAGCAGAGGTCTCCCAAAGCCCGGAGCGGCGGCTGGGGATACGGGGCATCTCATCCGCTCCGTCCCAAAAGTAAAAAAAAAACTTTTGGGACTCCGCAGAGAGTTCTACCCACCCCTGCCGGCTCTATCTCCGTTTCCTCATGGAAACTGAGTTTTTTCGAGCCGCCATTCCGTTGTGAAGGCGGCTCTAACAGGCGATGGAAGCTGACGATCCCAAAGGAACGTCTGGCAGCGGCAAACAGCAACCCGGAAGTCTAACAACTACACTCTTAACAACAAATTATTCAGTCCCTATTGATCATAGGTTGTTGTTGTTGTTTTTTTGCTTGAATTTATATGCCGCCCTTCTCCGGAGACTCAGGGCGGCTTACAATGCGTTAAGCAATAGCCTTCATACTTTTGTATATTTATACAAAGTTTATTGCCCCACAATCTGGGTCCTCATTTCACCTACCTTTGAAAGGATGGAAGGCTGAGTCAACCTTGAGCCTGGTGAGATTTGAACTTGCAGTAATTGCAAGCAGCAGATGTTAATAACAGTGCTTTAGACCACTGTACTACAGGCTCTTGTAATAATTGAGGACTATCTGTACGAGGATTGTTTTATTGGCAGGAGATTAGACTAAAAGACCTCTAAGATCCCTTCCAAACCTGTTGTTTGGTGATTCATAAATAAACTGGTTTTTAAAAGTTGAGTCCATCTACTCTGATTTTTCCTTTGCTCACAATGATAAAAATATCAGGCCTATAAAAATAATTGAGTTCCATTTTTACAGATTCTGTAAGATATCAGTATCATAATTTTGTTATATGATTTTGATGAGTTATATAATTATTCAAGAAATGCTTAACTTTATTTTTCATTTTTTAGTCTGATCTTATTTTTTTAAATAAATTCTAAATGCGGTAGTTGCCCTGAGTTTCATAAAATTCCTAATTCTATGTTCAATATGATTATTTTAAAAAAATTAATGACCTTTTTAATAATGGCATGTTTTAAGTATCTGCCTTTATTCAATTTGTTGTTATTCACCTCAGAATTGTGCATATTTGGTCACATTCCTACCAATTCCAGACCTGTAAAAAAAATCTGAACTTTTCCTTGTTTCTAATATGGCCATGTGGATGGTTATTTGCAAGCTTAAAATAGTCTGCAAAACCTGAGCATAACTAGCTGTCTCACTGTCTCTCTCTCACTCTCTTCCCTCTCCCTCTGTCCTTGTGAAAAAATACTCCTGATACAACAGTCTCTTGTTTGTGATGAAATTCAAAATCTGAAATTGCCTAAGGGA
Source organism: Pantherophis guttatus (assembly GCF_059756535.1). Classification (NCBI taxonomy): domain Eukaryota; kingdom Metazoa; phylum Chordata; class Lepidosauria; order Squamata; family Colubridae; genus Pantherophis; species Pantherophis guttatus. The sequence continues at coordinate 55,391,575 of NC_142065.1, read as the reverse complement.
GTGGGATTGCATTCCACCTTTTCCCAGATCATATACAGACTCTGCTGCTCTTCTTGCTCTGTCTTGAACTACTCTGTTGCAACTAACGACAGTTTCTGGCATCTATGCAGATTTTCTTCCTTTTAGGGTGTCTGCTTCTTAGACAGCAACTTAGGTGGGCAAGTTTAGTACTTGCCTTTCCACCTCGTTAATTTGCTCAGAGCCTGGACCTGAACTTGATTCTGCTGCTTTATAGTAATTGTGTCTGCTACAGCTATGTCCCTGATTTCTACAGAGGACTTGGAAGAATTGCTTGCAGTCAGGAATAGCAGATCCATCTTTGTTAATCCTCTTTCATTCCTGATTTGTCTTCCATGTGTGTTCTGCTAGATCTTCTCTATGTAGCACAGCAGGCTTCCGCTTTCCATTTAAAATGTAGTTTTACGTGCACTTTCTGTATGGCTTAGGCAAACAGCAGTTGTAAGTGTGATGCCTAAGCCAAGTGTTGGTCATTAAGGAATAGGGCCTTTACAGTGGAAATCATCACTTCAGTTTTCCTCCTGGCCCTTACTGAATATCCATTTACTATTACAATTATTTACTGCTTAGTAGAAGAGCATCCACATTCTCTTATTGGAAAATTTTTCATTTCATTTAGATTTGACCTGTTCACTTGGGTCTTCACTTGGGAATAGTCTTGAAATATTCAAAAAAAAAAAATTGCCTTTTTTTGGCAAAACTTCTTTTTTGAAGGCTTACCACTACAATAGGTTGGGTCGTATTTGAAGTATTGCAGCCGGTGTTTGACATAGTGTTGTTGTTCACCATGCAGCAAAGTATTGTGGCTTACAGAATGAAAAGGTGGAAGTTCCAAGTTTCTTCTTCCAGAAATCCTCTGGGTCTTTGTACGCTGATATCCATCTCCCAATACCCTTTCAAGACAGTTTAAATATCTTAATAAGTGGACAAATACCAGATTTGGGGATATAATTTAGCAGCATATTATATTTTTAAATCTAGTCTTCCTCTGGGGAAATTGCTGCACATAGAAATAATATCTAAATAATATTAATAATAATAATAATATTCCTGTTTCAGTGTACTAAGTACGTTATTGTCCTGCTTGGAAAATCTGAGCTTCTACATGGATAACAGTTGCTACGTAACAGTTTTTTTATTTTATTTTATTTTTATTTTTTTTGCTTTAATTTATATGCCGCCCTTCTCCAGAGACTCAGGGCGGCTTACAATGCATTAAGCAATTAGTTTTGACCTCCCCCCCCATCCTTCTCCTTTTTTCCTTAGAATTAGAGTTACACACTAACTCTACATTAATTCATCTTAGTTGGCAATTCCTCTGGCTGGCAATATCAGGTCTTCATAAATCTTATTCCAGAACATAGTCCCACTCTGGACTATGGATCTTTTCCCCATTCTAAATACGTTTTCACAATTCAATGATCTTACCATACATCTTCATTGGGGGTTTTTTATATATTTTTTTTATCCCGCTTTTCTTAAATCTGAAAAAGTGAAGACTCTCTTTTCCAGCAGGTGCATCACTGCTTGCTAGGAAGATTACATGACAGACAGCACTTATTGAAAATACTGTGACCCTGATTACAAGTATTTTTGAAATATATTCCTTGTGCATTAGAGGACATATTCCAAAACACAAATACTGACTGGGTTCATACTGTATATTGTATACAGTTTGCTTAGTTACAGCTTAATATTTTCTGTTCACACAACTACTGAATGGGACTGATGGTGAGTCAACAGCAGATAGGAGGAGGAGCCGCTATGGGACAGAGATGACAGTTGCTCTTTAAAAATTATGATTTAAATCAACTTGATTTAAATCAAATCCACTCTGAACTATTGTAGTTTATGTATCATGATTTCTGGGAATTAACATAAATCAAATGCTTATGGCTACTTGAATTATGTATGATATATGTACTGCTATACTCCGTGTTTCCCTTTCCTACACATGGACCAAATATAACCATCTTATTTGTTATACTTTGCCCTCCCTGACCTGGGACATCAGATGTTTTGTAGTATATGCTGAATATCATTAGTATGTGGTTGTTTATAGTATTGGCTAAATTAAAGAAAGAACATTAAAGGATGTCACATTCTGGTGTATGTAATTAAGACGAACAGTTGAGTAAACTTCAGGCATAGTAATTTGAAAAATCCCAAAAGATCCTGAAAATAGATAAATCACTAGCTGATTTTTATTTTTACCTTTAACTCTCAAGATTTTAACAGAAATGTTGCCAATTACTTCATTTTTATCTAAACAAATTTACTTTTAATGTAAGATATAACAATAATAAAGCTTAAGAACAATTTTACTTATAGAAAATATTGGTGCTATCAAACATAGAAAAATACAGAGTAAAGATTACACAGCTGCAAATGGAGGTGAAATGTTCTAACATCAATGTACCTCAGATGTGGGAAAGTACATTTAGAAGCAAAAAAAGAAACAAAATTAAATTAATTTCAACATTGCTACACATAGCGTACAAACTGCTGGTCTTTATAAAACTAAAGTTCCTTAATAATTACTGCTTGCGGATAATTGCTAAGACAGCTACTCAGCCGTAACGTCTGCAAAGACTCATAACCTAACTACCAACGAAGCTGGATTTTATTGCTGAGTAATTTATTGCTTCATATTACTGAATTCCTGCTGTTTTTGCAATTGAATGTGATTGTGATAATTTGATCATGAATAACCATTGAAGTATAGAGAGGTACCTTACTAATTTGGGAGGAAGGGGCTGTGTGTTTATGTTTATATGTGCATGTTGACTTGTGCACAAATACGCGCATGTCAACATTTTTTTAATCACTTCATCTTCTCGGGGAATTTCCTTATTTTTCCAAATTTGGGGAAATTCTTGCTGCTGTTATAATATGTATTATTAAGTAAATTACCCCTTTACTATATTTCCCATTTATAATTCCCAATAGGAATAGTTCTGGTTAATATTCTATTTCTTCTCCAGTTAATTCTGCCAGACATAAATGAATTTTCCGCCAATACTCTTTTGCTTTTTTATATCACCACCACATATAGTAGTACGTGCCTGATTCGTGGTTGCATTTCCAACGTTTTGGTGATAAATTTCTAAACATTTTTGCCAATCTTATTCTCCATTATTACTTTGGCTTCTTGCTTAGAATATATCGCCGAAAACATTATCAAATGCTTTTTGGGTGTCTAAAAATAGTGCCACCTGTGTACCACTGTGTATCTCATAATAGTCTAAAACATCTAGTATTATTCTTATATTATTTTTCATTTGCCTTTTTGGTAAGAAACCGTTCTGATCGATATGAATATACTCATTTAGAAACTTTTTTAGACAATCGGCTATTATTGATGTGAATATTTTATAATCTGTATTTAGAAGAGATATAGGCCTATAGTTCTTAATTAGCATCCTATCAGTTCTCCTTTGGTATCAGTGCAATATTTGCCTGCACCCATGATGATGGTATTTTTGCCTCTCCTAACACTACGTTATATACTTCAAGTAAGAGTTGGACACAATGTTGTGATGGAACAGGCAAAATAAGTGGTTAAAAGAATTGAAATTTACATTATTTTACATCTTGAAGGATATTTTTTAATAAAATGATGTACCATCAGTAGGTGACTCCAGAAATATTATCTGGAGTGTATAAAGGTACTTCAAATTTATGTTAGAAATGTGGACACAATGAAGGGTCATTTTATCATATTTGATGGATTTGTAAAAAAAAAATCAGAAATTTCTGAATTCAAATATATAGAGTAATGTAACTTTAAAGATGAACCTTCAACTGAAACCATAACTTTTCTTGCTGGAATTAATGGACAATCAGAGCCTTGGAAGCTTATTTTTAATACAGTATATGATTATTGTATAAAATGAGACATGCACAAAATGGAGGCATTTTGAAATAACCACATCTTGTGGTTACATCTTGATGAAGATAGACAAAGCTAGCACAGTGGCAAAATTAATTTGATTAGAAAAAGATCAACAATTACATTAAACCCCTTATAAGATTTTTTTATGACAACAGAGAAAAATGAGCTTAAGATTTGAAGATTAGAAAGGGTAGCTTATGGAAAGGAAATTATAATGCAACCATAGGGAGAGGGAGTAAAATATAAGTGTATTTATAACTGCTGTCAAAAAGATCAAAAGCTGTTTCCCTAACAACTTTTCTTTTTTGTTTCTTATGCTATTCTTCATTATTTCTTTTGTTACTTTTCTAATATTTATAGTTTTAAAAATTCAAAAGAATAATTTTTTTTAAAAAAAAGGAATGCTGTTTCAGTGAGCAGAAAAAGGTTTTATGGGTCCCACTAGTTGACACTATTTAATGGGACCCAGAATATTCTTACTTTGTTAAAATATAAAACAGACAGAAATTACAAGAGTAGGTGATCCCTCAAATAGCCAGGTCTTGTGCTATGAAGTGCTTAGGTCAGTGATAGCTAACCTTTTCTAGACCGAGTCCCCAATTCGTGCACACGTGCCCAAACCCCCAAAATGCAATGTGCCCTGCCCCCACACATGCGCATGCATATGCCCTGCCCCCGCACACACCCTATTCCTGTGCATGCATGCGTGGCTCCCTGCACTCACCCCACACATGCGGACCCTGTGCACGCACCCTGCACCCCCACATATGCACACATGGCCCCCTCACACATGCACCACCACCCACGCATGGACACATGCCCCACGCATGCACCCCACGCATGTGCGGCAGAGACCCGAAGACCAGCTGGGCAGTGGGAGGTGCCCGGCAGAGCTGAACTGGGGCGATGGCTCGTGTGCCCACAGAGAGGTATTAACCAGTATCTTGAACTGTATCTGGAAACATTACTGATAACATGGGATCCAAAAGCTACTCAAAACTATTAGATATAATTGTTCTGGTCTTAGAGATTTAAATTCAATCATGGTAGACAGGTAGCTTCTAACAATCGTATTTATATGCCATGGATTGCCATTTCTTCCTTGTGTCAATTGTTCTATTTAGATCTATTGGAACACAATTCCCCTTTAAAGGAAAACAAAGTAAGAACTGAAGAGTTCTGCCATCTCCTCAGCACCTATTATTATTTTGTCTTCCATTTTCTCCCATCACTGGGTCCACCTTCCTTTTACTACTACAGTAATATAGCCAAAAAAGCTCTTTTTGTTGTTTTCCTGGGAAAGCTAGCTGTCATGACGTATCTGTAGCTGAAAACAGCAGAGCGATTATTGTTTTAAAATATGCTCAATCTTATTGTATGTCCTTTCCAGAGAGAGGAAAAGCAGCTTGAGCTATCCCTGGAGGCTCTTATCAGTCAAGTGGCTGACCTGAAGAATTCCTTGGTCAGTTTCATTTACAAGCTGGAGAATGAATATGACCGTCTCACTTGGTAAGGTTTCATAGCCAGCTGGTACTGGTGGGAGGGGACAGTATTTCATGTAATATTTCAGCTTATTTAGGGAACCTGTCAAAATACATTGAACTCAATTCAAAACTTAATCCTTACTAGTTCCCAGTTTATTTGGAGAATGAAGCAAATTTTCTGATTTTAGGATGTAACTGCCTATTATGTTTTTAGCAAAGCCTTCAGTCCCTTCCTTTTTCATCTTTGTGTGAGTTTCATGAAATTGAGTGGCAATTATTCTGGAATAAATATATAAAGGTTCAGGCTGTAAAACAAATGATTTCTGTAACAAATATTCTTTGTTTTGGAACATTTTTTAAATATAACAATATAAAATCAGTATACTTGCTCAGAATTCACTGGGCTTTGAACAAGAGTCATTTTTAATTTTTTGACCTAACAAGATGGTCAAAGTTAGATTTGTTTGGCTCTACCCAGTATTTGGGTAGAGCCTTTGACAGCCAGTATTAACATTAAGATCTGTCTTTCTATTAAGATCTTTTTGAAAATTCCCTGGCTGTCAAAGGCTCATTTATCTGACACACAGAAGAAGGCATTCTCCTGTGTTGCAACAAGAAAAGCATAAAATGAACTCCCCCAGAAGCAATGTTTGGTACACGTGACTCTTTAAAAAATAGCCAAGACATATTTCTTCACCAAATTATCATTGGCAATAGCAATAGCAATAGCACTTAGATTTATATACCACTTCATAGTGCTTTCACAGCCCTCTCTAAGCAGTTTACAGAGTTAGCATATTGCCCCCAACAATCTGGGTCCTCAATGCTTTCATTGGTTTTAATTTGCCTTTGAGTTTCTAAGTTTTGTGTTTTGAATTTAATTGTTGGCTCCCTTGAATGTGTAGAAACCAGAATATATATCGTGTAATTAAATATTCCTTATAGGAAAATCTGTACATGGCATATGTTAGAATTAGAGTGGTCATGCTCAATGAGTTCTATTTCTTTGTTAGAGCATTCTGATCTAAAGATTAATTTAATTCCCTCAAATGTACCCCCAGATGTTCGTTTGATATAATTCACGTATTTCTATTTCCATCCTTCTGCCTTAGGCCCTCTGTGCTAGATAGTTTTGCTCTGCTCTCAGGGCAGCTTAATACTCTGAACAAAGTGCTGAAGCATGAGAAGACTCCACTGTTACGTAATCAGGTTATTATCCCTTTAGTGTTATCGCCAGATCGGGATGAAGAGATAATGGTAAGAATTTGACATACTGTGTACCTTTTTTAGTTCTGGGAGAAAATAAATTATAGGTAGTCCTCGATTTACAACCACAATTGAGTCAAAAAATTTCCCTTGCTAAGCAAGACAGTTGTTGTTGTTGTTGTTTTCCAACCAATGCATTTATTCATGACCAAACATGCCAAGGTAAAAGTAATGTTGGGGTAGCTGTACAAGAGAACTTTAGTTGAACGAGACGGCATCTTGCTTCCTTAAATGTGAAGGCAGAAAGTGTGATAAGTAGAAAAGGGATAATGGGTAAAGATGGGTACCATAAGAGTAGAGAGAAAACTAGTTTTTGACACGAATGGCTAGCTGCTAACATGCAGGTACAGAATTTTCAACCTAATTAAGCAGTTGTTCCCAAGTTTTATTAACACCAAAAATATCAAATGGATATTCTGCTAGAAATATTTTAAGCTCCTTTATTGTTTCATAAACAGTTTGGTCGACACAAATCCATGTACTTTAGAAGAAGCTTCCAAGTATGGAGGGGAAAAAAATCTTTCAGTTTTCAAGGAAGTTGTAGCAATTCAACAGTCTGAACCAATCAAGTCTAAGTATGGCTTGGTTGGCTGTATTTTAATTTTAGAAAGCATCTCTTCAAATTCCTTAACACTTTTCCTATGATCTTAACATACTGTATGTTTACATTTTCTCGTCTCTAGCCGAACAACGTACGAGTTGTCATATTTCATGCTTTTATTTTTATTCATACTGCGGAATAATATTGGTTAAACCTTTGCCTCAGCTACAATAAACTGATAAATCTTGTACCTCATCCACAAGATATGTTTTGTCAGTTATGAATTGGTTGAGATATCAATACTGTCAAAAAGTTTTGGTATGAATAGCTGAGCCTCCCTTCATAAACAGAAACTCCACATATATTGTTGGACTATGTCAAGGCAAAATGTCTTATATTTATTGCAAAACACAGCGGGATTTTGTTGGAAAGGGCAAAGTTACAAGTATTCTTAGTCACAGCAACAAGCATGTTAAGAAAAACAATTGCCCAAATTCATGGAAATGATGAAGATAATATTCTGAGTAAGCTATCATTGGAAAAAGACAAATATGTTTCTGGCTTTTAGGATTCTTCTTCTTCATCATGGTTAGCTTTGGGTCAGAAATGTTTCCTACTTCTTTTCTTGCTACCGTGAAACCCAATGGTTGTTGTCACATTCTCTTCAGGCACCTCTGGAGAACCTGTGTTGGCTCTTCGAGCACCTCGTTCTTCCAATTTCAGTGGCTCCCAATCTTCCTTTTTTTTCTCTTTGCTTTCTGAGGGACCTAGTACAACTACATCACCTTTGTTCTGGGCATCCAAGTTACCCAGAGGCCTTCCACTGGCCTCTTGGTTTGCATTAATAATGTTGGCCTTCAACTTTTCCTCTGTTGAAGCTCCCCTTTTTTTGTCTGATCTGTCTAAGCCTGCCTTTACTGGTTTACTAAAGATAATTCTTCCTGCACCAGAGCTAGAAGCATCCTGGTTGAAAGATGATATATAATTTTCAGGACGTGTTGAGCTTTGTTGCTTTCTACCCTTGTTCAAGCCACTCAAGAACTCCATAGCAATTGATCTGTTGGTATCATCACTACATTCTGCAACATTCTCCAAACTGTACTTGGTCCAGCGTTCTGGATGGGCCACATAATCAGGTACTGGCGGGGAACTTTTATAAGACTGAATTGGCTCACGTTGTTTTCCAAAGCTTTCCGCAGTCATCTTGTTTGAAAGGCTGAGTGGTGGCAGAGGGATTTTAACCTTTTATCAATGACATTGTCTTCACCCGTCAAGGGCACTGCCTGCTTGGCTGCTCCTTCCAGACAATCAAAAATGTTCTGGCTGCGCTGTGAAAAGCTTGAGCTCATGCCTTTCAAATGAAAGGGCTGAACAACTGATTTTATGCTGTTGTGCAAAGAGTCCCCACTCTTATTTGATTCACAATCCACGTCATCTGAAGGAAGCGGCTCCTCAGGGGACACAACATCAACTTCAGCACTGCCTGCAAACTCAAAATCTTCTGAATCTGAATCACTCAGGGAAATTGTATCTGAGGGAAGGATGCCTTCGTAATCTGTGTCCCCACAAAGGGTTCACCTGCATCTTCGTCTCCCATTCTTGATGATCACTTGATTTGGGTATTTCTGCAACCAAATAGCTGTTTCTCAGATGATGTTTAACACCTCCTGCAAGGGCCCCTAAGCAAGACAATTGTTACGTAAGTTTTGCCTTTTCTTGTCAGAGCTGAATCACTATAGTTGTTAAGTTAGTAACATGGTGGTTAAATGAATCTGGCTTTCCCATGGACTTCGCTTGTAAGAAAGTTGCAGAAAGTGATCACATGATCCCAGACACTGCATCCATCACATAAACACATTCCGGTTGCTAAGCATCAAAATTTTGATAATGTGACTGGGGATGTATGAAGTGTGAAAAATGGTTGTCACTTTTTTCCGTGCACTGTAACTTCAAACAGTCACAAAACAAATGGCTATAAATCGAGGACTATGTGTACTGAACAATGAATCTCTTATCAGTGAAGAAAAAGTTGAGTGAATAATGCAAAGCTTGCAAACTTTCACAAAGACAAATATATAGAAGGAGTAGGAAACCAAGAGAATTTTTCTTCTTCCTACAATCTAAAGTATTTGATTAATAGAAATAGGTGTTATGGATACTACTCTGTATGACAATAGAATAAAAAGACATAAATATGATATTACTCAATAGTAATAGCATGAAAAGTTTATTTTTGATCAGTGACAAGGTAAGTAGCTAAATATAATGCATAAAAGCAGGCTTAAATACCATAAAATTACTATATAATCTGCCAATTAAAATTTACAAGTATAGGAATTAAGCAAAAGAGAACAATATATAATAAAGCAAAAGTGAGTAAATAAGAATAAAATTTAGATAAAAGAATAAAAGGACTTCTTTGTAACATTATTCCAGGATTAGGATATCTAAAGACTTATTTAACAATAGCTACCAATAAGAATTTGACAACTCTGTAATAGGAGGTTTGACCACATTTCCCTCCCTGAAAGTTTGATCTCTACTAGAATGTTGTATTGGTATGCCAGCACATAGATGGAACAATTAAGAAATTCATGTCCCAGGTTCATTATGGCGAGAAGAACAATTTCTTTCATTAAATGGAATTTTATGAACCATCCATCCCATTTTGCTAAAGATAGAACATGAAGGCTTTACAGTATCCTGAGCAAACCAGATTGAATGGGTAGTTTGCAACTTTATATTTTGGAACCCACCCTTGTAGATTGCCTATAGCACACAATTCTGTCTGACAAGGAATATCATAATAATGGTAGACTTTAGACAGCAGTTAAAAAAATGCTTTGCAAAGCTTAAAAATAAGCTCTTACAGCCAAAAAGAAAGCATTAAAATTACAGGATTGGATTTTAAACTGGAAGCAATTATCAAATGCTATATAGCTCAAGATTCAGTTGCACAACAAAATTGTATATAGGGAATAGTTACCTTAAAAGAGAGGCCAGCATATGTTTATAGGTGAAGTCAAGCCATTTTGTTATTATATGGAGCAATATAATAGAAAAAGATATATGCATCTTTGTGTGTGTGTGCATACACACATTCATGTGGTGAGTCTGTGAGTCATGTGGTGAGTCTGAGTCTATGCATGGGAAAAAGAGACATTAAATCCAGATCTTTACTAAATTAGCTCAGAATATAAGTTTTCCTGTATCATGTTTAAAAATTGCTTTTATATGTATTGCTTTACCTTTTAAATATCAAATATTTATTACGGTCAAAGACCATTACAATTAAAACTTCTCAAAGAGTATCTAGTTAAAAGTTCTAGAATCAAAGAAATCAAATCTATGTTGAAATCATAACCATATTTGTTAAACAAGTTAAGGATAGAGTACCTGCTTTTGAAGCTGCACCTGGGCTATGCACAGGTGACAGAATTATAAACGTGAATGAGGAAAGTGTCATAGGAAAGACATATACTCAAGTAATTGCTTTAATTCAGAACAGTATTTGAGGGGCTGTCACAAAGAAGAGGGGGTCGGAAATTAGAGTTAAGATTTAAGGAAATGTATGGTATAAAGTTACTTAGCTTATTATTATCATCTAATAAGAAAAGATTAACATATTTGAAAAAAAAACAAAGAAATGAATGATTGTAATGCTATATAATTAATTGATTTTTATTAAGATGTTGGGTTGTATTTGAAATACATATATTTGACAAAGTAATTGAAAATTAGAGTTAAGATTTAAGGAAATGTATTTAAAGTAATTTGGCTGATTATTGCTAAAGAAATGGATGATTATAATGCTACATAATTAATTGATTTCTATTAAGATGTTGGATTGTATTATTTTGAACAGTTGACAATGAAACATATTTGTGATCATAATAAGGGAATACAAGGAAATATTAGGAATTATATTATGTTGTGAAATTTTAAATTTAAGAGGTTTAATTTAGAGATGAAAAGGGAAAAATTGAATTTTATGAAGATCAGAAGTTAGAAGAAGGGTAATATTGGTCTACAAAAATTATAATAAATACTATGGCAAAAAGGGAATATATAAATTGTGTTGGAAATGACTAAAAATTGTTTAAATTTGTGAACCAGCCAATACTCTGTTCAGAAAAAATACATTGTATGTTTGTTTGTGTGTTTGTGTAAAACATAAAAAAAAAAACTTTAAAAAAGAAGAAGAAGAAGGAGTCGACTTATTTTCCAAAGCTTATTTCCAAAATGAACAAGGAGCTGATCAGAGAATGCTCATTCATTCCCTATATTTCGGTCAATATTATTTTCAGGATGAATCAAAACTCATCATACAGTAGTACAATGTACACTGATGTATACTGTATATGGCAGTTTGATATTATAGTTCAGGTTACAAGCTGTTCATAATGGCTGACTTGCAGATGGTGAAGACGCTAACTCATTGAAATTTATTTTAATTGCTTAATTTTATTATATTAAGAAAGAGAAAAATTAAAAACTTGCAGAGGTACAAGTTTTTGTACCTCTGCAAGTTTTGATACATTTCCAATATTCTGAGGCCTATGAGTTTAGCTTTGTATTGTTTGATTTTGTTGCAAGATATGAGTCCTAATAGACTGAATATTGCAGCGGCAGACAGAAGGACGAGTACCAGTGTTCAGCCATGAAGTTGTACCTGATCATCTGCGAACTAAGCCTGATCCTGAGGTAGAGGAGCAAGAGAAGCAGCTAAGCACCGATGCAGCTCGTATTGGCACTGATGTGGCACAGGTAGGACAATGACTGATTAACATGGACTGGGAGATAGTCACTGGTCTCAAATCCTACTATACCACATTTCCTTGCAGCAAAGGTTGCTTGAAATCATCAGCAGTACGCCTCTCTGTATGTCAGTAATTATCTGTTTTGTGGATGGATATGTATGTCTGTATATGCTAATTGCTCATTTATATAGGTTCATATACACTCTTAATAGGCATAATTTTTCCCACTCTCAGGTCTCATTGGTACCAATGAGTTCTCAGATCCAAAATGATGCCTACCTCTGATTTTGTCAAGGCAGTGTGGGGTTTCAAACTGTCTCCAGTTTCCAGAATATCTGGCTATAGGCTTTAATGAGTTTCTTCTGCATGAAGTCAGGCAACCTGAAGCACTTGTAAATTCTGACATTATATGATTTTTATGATTGCAGAAACAGATTCAAAGCCTAAACAAAATGTGTTCGAACTTGCTAGAGAAAATCAACAAAGAAGATCGAGAATCTGAAAGTGGAGGTATGATTCTAGATAAGGAGGGAGGACCAAATGAGCTTTAGTGGGGACAACACTATTGAGAGACAGAAATCCCAGAAGCAGAGATTAAAGTATGGTAAGAAATAAAACCTACACCTTTGGAAAATTTGGAGTATGAATGCTTTTCTACCCTATAGGTTTACGCCAGAACAAGCAGACATTCAACCCTGCTGATACCAATGCCCTAGTTGCAGCTGTAGCCTTTGGAAAAGGATTGTCCAACAGACGTCCACCAGGAGTGGGAAGTTCTGTTCCAACCAGTCAGCAAGCTGCCAATGCCATCATAGCTGGTGCTTCTACCATGCAACAAGTACAAATGTCAGGTGCACCAAATCAGCCACAGCCTATGCTTGGAGGAGTGCAGATGCCACAAGCAGGGCAACCAGGTAAAAAGAATCACAGAGACAAATATATAGTCGTACTGTTAGGACAATAGGAAGTGTCCCACGAAAATTAAATTTTGTATAAACAGACAGGCTTTAAAAAAGGACAGCTATTTGGGACAAGATATGCGATACCCATTTCTTCCACATCATTTTAGGAAGGGATATAGCAGCGTATGATTTATATTAACTTTAGCCAAGTGTCTGTGATCCTGGAGATGAGATAGAATTGTATTAAATATAGGAATGTCCATTATACTGAGAATAAGTGGCTAGTGATCAAAATCAGGGAAAGGCTACTCTCATTATGTCCAGCTGGATGCCTTTATTTACCATAGGAAAATAGGATAGTGGGGAAGTTAAGTCTTTTTTCTTATTCATCAGATTTCTTATTTAGTGCATAAAATGCCTGAGAAACTTGCACAAAGTGATGTTAGAGTTTGAGTGAGTGATTAAATGTACTTCCCTCAAAAATATGTACAAGAAAGAACTAGAGATAGTAGTAAACATATTGCCTCCTAAATTGGTCAGATTCTTATTACATTACTAAACCCAGCTTTTTTCATCTCTCCAGGTAAGATGCCCAGTGGTATAAAAACCAATATCAAATCTGCTTCGATGCATCCCTATCAAAGATGAGTGGGAAATATTCTGGTCTATTGCTGGTCCTGGATTTCATTTCCAAGTCAACACTTCTTCAAGTTGTTCTCAGCAATTAAACTTGGAATCTTCCCTGAAGATCACTTGGATCATTTATTAATACAACTGCATTGATCCAGGATACAAGAATATAGACATGTATTTTTCATTCCAAATGATAGAGGCAATTTTGAGACAAGAGACTGGTTCAGATAGCTAAGTGAAGATGGTAAACAACTTTACTTTTTGTTTACTAATGTAAGCAGCCTGATTCCTTGAGTCGATGCACCTGTTTTGGAACTGCCTGTTGGTGACTGAGATTATATGAGACGTGCAAGTTATAACCTTTTTTAAAAAAAAGAATAATAAAGTTCAACCCTTTCTCATGTAGGGTTTTGGTTTTTTTTGTACTTTTAGGTGGCTCATGGGAAATCTGTAGCTTTGTCTTGGCTGCACTTTTCATACAGTGCTTAAAACTTGTACCATTAGATAGGCCAACAAATAATCTACTTTGACTCCTCTTTGAGATTCTGTTGTTCAACCCCATTTTTCATTGACTGGGGGAGGAGTAAGATTCTAGCTCTTGGTTTATTGTTATAGAAATTTTGTTGAATAATCAACTACTGGCCAGGCACAGTGGATAAAAAATGCTCAAATTTTATTAATATGACCATATGAAAATGTTTTAAGTGTGATAGATGGTTAATATTACAAAGGGTTTCTCAAATGGATGATAGTAGTCCTGACACATCTTCCTTGTGTCAGTGACAAAGGAAAGGCACTACTTTTTTTTTTTTTTTTTTTGCTGAAATTGATGTGTGGGGGGACCTAGAAGTCAGAAACAACCTGATTACTCTGTGATTATCCAAAGCCATCACTTACAATCTATTAGTTGTCTCAGCCACTGGATTCAGGTTCTGTTTAAGAATAGTAACTTACTATTAAGTGACAACATGAGTATCTACTGCTGCTAGTAGTAGAAAGGATATTAGGTGATACCTAAACAGATATTTAAATATTTTCAAGGTTGAAAGATAGTTAATGTTCTGTTCCTAGCAGTGGTTGAGCTCAAACTTGATCTTCAAGCTCAAGCTTTTAACTATTCCCACTGAATAACTGTAACTTGTTCCATTTAGTGTTGGTGATTGTGGTAGAGATAACCTGCTGGATCTTTTGGGCCAGCAGCAGGAGCAGCAAAAGCTGTGACTTTTAATTTGGCAGGAGCGTTGTATTCAACTCTTGTGACTGGGAAATAGCCCTTCCTCAGCCTCAACTATCACAACAACAGTGGAAAATTGCCACTATTACAGTGTTCTACAGAAATTAAAAGCATACAAGAAATACATTTACATCCATGGGAATTCAGTCTGCATTTATGTGATAATGAATTTCATGTTTCAACGAATTGGGACAACTGTTAATCTTATGAAATTTCAATGTAAAATAATTCCTGACTGATCATGAATGATCCTGGAATCAAATATAATTTTTCATAGGTTCTCATGGAATTTCCTGTGATTAAAAACTAATTTGAAATGGATAGCTGTATTATATTCTCATGAGGATCCCTTACTATAAAATATTTTTTACAGTGAAACAAGCCTTTTAATTTGAAAACATAGTTGTCCATCCCACTTTTATATTGCAAATTGTTATTTTTCAGTGTGCTTTTAAAAATAATTTTGTATCTTTAATTCAAAATGGGATGAATTAAATGGAGGGAAAATAAACTCAGATTTCATTCAGTTCCCATACCATTAAGGTTGCCTCATAAAATGACTTGACAATGTCTTTTATTAAAAATGCAGTTTACAATTGTAAATGGCATATCTTCTATCCATAATCAAATCTGCTGTGACCCATTATGGTATACAAAATGAATTAATTATTTTACTTGATATGCATTATATAAGACTTCAAAATTAGATACAACAATGTTTCCCTGTTGTTTCAATCTACATAACATGACAAATCTAAAATGGTTTACTGTGTTAATGAATTTGTTTATATTTGCTATGGAGAAAGTTTGTCTGAAGATGGAGGAATCACTTGTAGTAAAATAGTAATTTGGGAAAGATCATTTTAACTCTCTCCAATAGTTTAATGCATTTCCCCATTCTAACATTTTTCCTTTTGATTGCCATGACAAAGACATACAATTCCAAATTAAAAGTTACAGTATATTGTATTTCTATTAGAAATTGAATAAAATGCTGAGTTTTAAATTAAACTTTTTGTACTTTTTTAAATAGTATTTTGAGTTTCAAGACATACATAATACAGAAAAGATCAGAATATTTTCAATTACATCTTAATCTAGAGATAACCATTGCTTCACTTCATACTCTGAAAATAACCAGTTCAGTTTCTGAAGAAGCAAAGTCACATGGTGGAAGTAGAAAAAAAAGGAGTGGCCTCAGGTTTTATCTCCCTGCCCCCACTAGCTACTGGAAAAAGGAAGAGAATCACCGCTAGACTGTATTGTCCACATCCAGCCACCTGAGCCAGCCAGCATCATACTGTAATCAGTTGTATCAAAAGCTGCTAAGAGTTCAAGGAGGGCCAGATGGGCTATTCCCACTCCAAGCCCATTAAAGTTCATTGGCAAATTGATGTCGGTATTATGATCCATCTTGAATGCAGATTGAATGAGGTCCAGATAATCAATGTCCTCCAAGGCTCTTGAGCTGTAGGGTAACCATCTTCATGGGATGAAATATGAAGAAATAGGTTTGCTTATTTGTTTGTATTACATACTTCTTAACTGCCTATCTCCGTTGGAAAATAACAGAACCGTTTCTCCCCGACCTCCTTAGTTAATTAATTAGATGTATCTTGTTAAATAGTACTAATAAATATATTCTACAAGAGCTGAATTAAGAGTAATATATTAATGCATTTAAAGCTCAGTGTCCTTTATTTCACTTCAGCTGGCAAAAAACTGTTATGTTACATAACATGAAATGGAGTAAGTATTCATTAGTGTGCCATGATTGGATTTTGATGGCAAAGGAATGCCTCCATCTGAAATTCACCAACAAATGTACATTGTTTTGATGATTATGGTAACCTGAGTAATGTGTTGCTATGCCAAAAATGTAAAAATAGAAAGGTAAACTCAGAAACAGCTGGTCTGTGTGATGAAAACAAAATGGATGACAGCAACCAATGAGTTTTACACAAGAAAAGTTGAAGAACTATTAAGCACAATTGGCAGATCACCTGAAGGGAAATTACTGTCAAATTTGGCATGTCATATGAACATGTGGATTATATAATTGATGTTCTTCAAAAGGCTTGTGCAACAGGTTTTTTTGTATGCTGACAGCAAAGATTAAAGCTTCAAGAGTTAAAATTTGACATCAATTGCCACACAAGAATAAAACTTAAGGTACCGTATTTTCCGGCGTATAAGACGACTTTTTAACACATGAAAATCTTCTCAAAAGTCGGAGGTCGTCTTATACGCCGGATGTCGTTTTCCTGTAACCAGGCAGACCAGCCCGAAAGGCTCTGACGAGCCTTAAATGGCTCTGGTGATCCAAGCTCTGACGATCCCAGTTGAGTTGCCTGCTAATCAGGCAATTCAGCTGGGATCGCCAGAGCCATGTAAAAGAAAAAAACTTTTTCCCTTTCACATGGCTCTGGCGATCCAAGCTCTAACGATCTGCTAATCAGGCAACTCAGTTGGGATCGCCAGAGCCATGTAGAAGGAGTTTACCTTTCTATTTTTATAGTTAGGAAGTTTTAAATTTAGTTTTCATATAAAAATAAAATAAAATAATATTTGTGCAGCTTTCTGAGATTTAGTGTGTTTCTGTAGTGTTTCACGCTAACTACACAAACACACAATCTCAAAGCTGTATGTGGAATTTTGTGTGTGTAAAGTGTGAAAGTTTTTTTGGGGGGCTTTTTGTGGCTGTGTGAGGTTCCTGCTTGTTGCAGGGGCCATTTTGGGTCTAGCACAGCTGCTTTTACATTGTGGGTGAGCCAGTTGTGTTGTGTGTGTGTGTGTGTGTAAAGTGTGAAAGTTGTTTTTTTGGGCTTTTTGTGGCTGTGTGAGGTTCCTGCTTGTTGCAGGGGCTATTTTGGGTCTAGCACAGCTGCTTTTACATTGTGGGTGAGCCAGTTGATGTTTTTTAATTTTTATTTGGTGTGCGTTGGAAGAGGGGTAGCCTTATATGGCGAGTATAGCCCGAACCCTATATTTTAACAGGAAAATTCGGGGGTCGTCTTATACGCCCAGTCGTCTTATACGCCGGAAAATACGGTATCTATTGACAGCATCTTGATAGCTGATGAAACATGGGCTCATCATTATGACCTAGAAATGAAGAATCAATCCATGGAATATCAAAAAGCTTCACCTACAAAAGAAAAAAATATCAAAACCCAGGTAGGAAAATTCATGTTACATTTTGGGGATGCAGATTGTGTTATGGACAAGGATTTCTTGAACGTAGCATCACTAATACCTCAAAGCACAACACTGAAAAAGGAAAAGGATAATTTAATGAGCATCTATTTGATTCAAATGAAGGGGTGAAAAGGACTGTCAGAAACTGATTGAAGAGACAAAGTTTGTTTTCATGGTGTGGAGACAATAACTTGGTCCTTGACACCAATAAGACCAAGGATCTTATAGTGGATTATAGAAGGAATAGATCAGACATCCAGCCCTTGCTTATCAATGGAGACGGAGTGGAGAAAGTGGCCAGTTTTAAGTTTAAGTTTCTGGGTGTTATCTTAAAAGAGGACTTGATCTGGGGCACTTACATTGCAACACTGGTCCAAAGGGCACAGCAGAGATTATACTACCTGAGGCTTCTCAGGAAACAACAACTAAATGAAAAACTGCTGGTGACCTTCTACTGCTGCACCATAGAGAGTATTTCAACTTACTGTACCTGTGTATGGTTTGCCAATTGCACAGTTCAATTGTATAGAATATGAAGGATGTGTGTTTGTGTTTTATTTTTATAGTTATAATGTACACTGAAGATGGCATTTAATTTCATTGTATGAGGTGCAATGACAATAAAGTAAACTAAACTAGGGGTAGAGTTCTTGCCCATCATTGGTAGAAGAGGCTTATCCACTGGTTGAAATGTATAGAGCATGATGGTGATTATGTAGAAAAGTAAATACAAATAAAGAGCTCATTTCAAAGATTATTTTCTTACAGTATTTATTAAAATATCTAAGGCAATGGCATTACTTTTTATTCAGTTAAAATCTGGTAATGGGTGCTTTCTTATTTCAATAACTGGCTATTGAAAATGGTATAACTTGTTTTAGTAATTATTTAATCAGACGTTTAGTTGAAGCTCTAATTATGAACTCAACCTTAGCGTAGCCATAATTGGTTTAAAAGTATGGCAATTTCTCCAAGTCCCAGGTGACAATTGAAAGACTTGAATCCTTTCTACTCTTAGAATTGAATAATTACTTAAGTTTCTCAGAATTTGAGGTTATTTTTAAATTATCTTTTTGTTGGACACCATATGATTAGGCTTTGCTAAAAGAAAGCAAGTAGATTAGTTTAAGCTATCTCTTTCTTCAGCTCTGCTTTTCCACTGCATTTGCTCTTTTTCTCCTTGGTAAGAAATGCTTATGTGAAACCTAATGTTTATAATATTTGAATAATAAACAGTACAATTAATGTTGAGACATTCCTGGTTTTCTTCCTTTTGAGATTTAATCAACATTTTAATATTTCTTTGAAGGTTTATCAGCTTGCATTAAAAGATATGCCTCCATCTTCTTTTCTAAACCTTTAGTCATGTTCCTTTTTAATATCTTTACACCTTGCTTTGTTTGGGAAATTCTTGCCCAAAGCTGTACCCAACTTGGAATTTAAATCTGGTGATTAAGTTGTGGCTAGTGGGGAATTTCAAGTAATAGGAAAATACAAGGATGCCATTCCTCTTCTTCAGGAAATCTTATCAGAACCTAAGAATGAACCACTTCATATGCTGAATGCCCTACTCAGACAGAAGCTCAGGAAATGGAGAGTCAGGTTTGGATAACTACAGGGCCGTCCCTAACTAGAGGGGAGGCTGAAATTGCAAAAGCTTGCAGGTTTAGTTTATGTTTTAAGTAGAGGCCTCCTTAAGACCGAAACTAATAGTGAAGAATTTCTTCTGAGACCCTACTGACGACAGATGGAGTTGTGGGTTTTGTGACTGTTCACTTTTTATTTTAGCCACTGTCCTGGTGATTTATCTTAGCTGTTTCTGAATTGACTGATTGCTGCTTTTAGACATTGATACGTGTGCTCCTATTTCATGTTTTTGAATGTTGCATTGCATGTTAATAGCTTAGTCATATCTTTGTTTTCTGTTACTATAAAATAAATTGGCTCAAGAGAAAACAATGATTGCCGACTTGCAGTATTATCTGGCCCATTCTCCCATCACCACAGTATATCTGCAATCTCAACACATCCCTGTAGTACCTTTGTGGACATAACTGAAACTCACTGAGTGAGTACCAACCAACCAACCTGTGTTGCTTGTTGAAGATGATCAAAAGAGGACCACTAAGTTTCAGGCCATGTGTTCATGAGATGGCAGGCTTAGTGGAGGTTTTGAGGCATTCATAATTCTACTTTGTATCCATCACTTCTTAATAATATTAGGATGATCTGATTAACAAATTTTGATCTTCTACCATTATTGTCATCCATGAAAACTAATCTGGCAAAACATTTAGACTTCCAGAATATGTTTACAAAATAGGAAATTAAACCAATTGATTTCCAATCAGTCATGTGCTTGTCCCATAGATTGCATGCCAGGAATATTTATTTATTTATAACATTTATATGGCCACCCAGGTGCATTTGTTTATAATTACATGGCCACCTATCTGCCTTTATTTGTTTGTTTACAACATTTATGTAATTATCTATCATATATCCATACAACATTTATGTAATCATCCATCTCTGGCAGTTCCCAATCAAGAATTAACTTAATATCAGTAATAAAACAACATAAGGATTGGTCAGTCAGATGTATTCATTATAGGAACTCCAGTTAGTTATTGGGCTTTTAAAATAACCACAGTGCACTGAGTGAAGAAAGGAAATATGGCAAATATATAGCAGCTTGTGTTCACTATATTATTAGACTATATTCATTCATGTTTATGACATAGGAAGGCATACAGAGCAATATAAGAGCCTTGATAGTACAGTGGTTTAGTGCACCCTGTTATTAACACAGCTGCCTGCAATTTCTGCTGGTTCGAACCTCTCCAAGGCTCAAGGTTGACTCAGCCTTCCATCCTTTCTAAGGTAGGTGAAATGAGGACCCAGTTTGTGGGGGCAATAAGCTGACTTTGTATAAAATATACAAAAGAATGAAGGCTATTGCTTAACGCATTGTAAGCCGCCCTGAGTCTCCGGAGAAGGGCGGCATGTAAATCAAATTAAATTATATATATATATATATATATATATATATATATATATATATATATATATATATATATATATATATATATATATATATATATATATATATATATATATATATATATATGTTAGAACACTTAGTCCCTGTTCAAATTGTGATCTAAAATTTAGATGTCCTATTTATTATTATTATTATTATTATTATGCTCTTTTAGGTGTGGCAGCATAACTTCCTGTTTTAAGAAAGCAATAACAAACCCTTTCTTAAGAAGCTTATATTGGACGCTTTAAAGATTAGCAATTATAGGCTTATCTTCCATGAATAAGGTGTTCACGTGGGTGATCTGGCAGGGATCTGGAATAAATAAATGATTTCAATCTATTTCAATATAGATTGAAATCATATACTATACTGCTCTGATCATCTGAAAGAATGGTTGAACTTGGCACAGGGAATGTGTCTCTTTGGTTCTGGATCTCTCGATGGTTTTCAAGACTATGAATTGTGAACATGGACTTCTAATCATACCATTCTGGATCACCCGAGAGGTTTGTGAATAAGAAACATGATTTTGCTCTAGTTTTTACTTTTTATTGATTTTAAATAGTGTTAGTTTGAGATATTTGCCTCAAGATGTTATTTATTATATGATGTCCCTAATAGCTTCATTCTGTCTTCAGGGCTCTTTACATGACGCCATACAAAGAGATCATTAAGAGATATTAACTGAATGTATTTGTCTGCACCGAATCGGTAACCCAATCGGTAACCGAATCTATTGCTTTATAATATCATGTAATAGTATTGACATAGACCTTGGGAGATGGGGCAGAAAGACGCTATCTAGGGTACAGTCAGATAAGAGGTAACATAGCCTATGACAGGATAGTGGGTGGGACAAGAGGCTCAGAAGGAACTTTCCTCAGTTTGTCAGGTTATAAAGGTGATAGCAGACTTGCAAGGTTCTGTTAATGTAGCTTTACAATAAAGTAGCTTATCTGTTTCCTTACAATTCACCAATATTGGTATCCACATTTTTGTCTCCCCAAAATAAGGACAAGCAGCAGCCATTCTGAAGGGAAAGGTGGGAGCACCAATCCGAATCGTTCATGACTACAAAGACTTGAACAGTAATAATTAGAGAGCATTATCACTGTCACTTATCTCAGCTCTACTAGACTGGCTACAAAAGACACATTTTTACAAAACTTGAAAAATTCTTACAACATGATCAGAATGAAAGACACAAGTATTTAACAGCTTTTGATACAAGAAGTGAGAAGTTCAAATCCATAGTGATGTTTTTTGACCTGGCTAACAAGTTTTCTTTATATTCATGAATGAAATGTTTTCAAAAATGTTACACAAGTACATGATAGTATACTTAGATGACATACTAATTTATTTCGAAGATCCCTCCTGCATGTCACTCATGTCAGAAATGTATTGCAAAAATTATGAGACAACCTCTTTGCTAAATTAGAAATATTTACATTTCAGCTTCCACAATTAGACTATTTGGATTACAGAATCTCCAAAGAAGCCATACAGATGGATCCAGTAAAGGTACAATCTATTCTGTCATGGCATCTGTCTCTTCCCCATAATGTGAAAGATGTGCAATGCTATCTAGGCTTTGCTAACTTCTATAGGAAAATGCATCCCTAATTTTGCTGACCACATCCCAACTCTTAAGAAAGCATCAGTGACTCTCCTGGCTGACCCAAGAGCAAGTGTTGTTTCCTTGCTTCTCATTCTCTTCATTTTCACACCAACCCCTCCTGCCACTTTGTGGGGCAGACAAATCAGGTGTGAAATCCAGCAGGTTCTAACAGATTCTGGAGAACCAGTAGTGGAAATTTTGAGCAGTTCAGAGAACCAGTAGTGGAAATTTTGAGTAGTTCAGAGAACCGGCAAATACCACCTCTGGCTGGCCCCAGAGTGGGGTGGGAATGGAGATTTTGCAATATCCTTCCCCCAGGAGTGGGGAGGGATTGGGGATTTTGCAGTATCCTTCCCCTGGAGTGGGGTGGGAATGGAGATTTTGCAATATCCTTCCCCTATCACGCCCACCAAGCTATGCCCACAGAACCGGTAGGGAAAAATTTTGGATTTCACCCCTGAGACAAATGCATCAGATGTGGATGATAGAAGCAGTCCTGCTCCAAGTGGAAAAGTGGAAGAGGTAGATTTACTACTGTGTACTTTTAAATCCAGAGTATTCTTCCTAGCAGAAAGGAACTGTGGCATTTTTAATAAAGAGTTGCAGTGGTAAAAAAAAATGCCTTTAAACAATGGAGACACCTAATGAAAGGAGCAATCCATCCTATACAAATTAGTATAGGCTCATTTTTTTTGTTTGCATATGCCACAATTGGTGCTCTGCTTTCATGACCAATCTCCTAACAAACCCCGTCTAGGCAACTAGCAGCCTTACATGAGTTAGGTGTTGACCAAGATGAACAGGAATAGCTTTTCCATGGGGTAAAGGGCACCTCAAGGATAGCAAGAGACCAAGTAGGGGACAAAAGAAATAATCTAGCTACTTCCATATCAGGCATTCAGGACTTGAGGAGGACACAGATTCCCAATGAAGGGGGCAGCTACCATATCTACAGGCACAGTTTGTTTACAAGATACCTCATATGATCTTGAGGAATTACCAGCCAAAGAGGGGAGTGATACAGTTTCATTTTGTACATTTTGTCCACAATCATTTTCAGCTGGGGAAGATGAATCTGAAGGGGAGGGAGATGTAATGGTATTGGAAGACAGGGTGAAGATATGCTGTCTAGACTACACGGAATAGTCAGATAAAGGACAACATAGTCCATGACTGGATAGTGGGCAAGGCAAGAGGCTCAAAAGGGACTGTCTCTAGATTCTCAGGTTATAAAAGGCCATGTTTCTTGTCTGGTAAGGGTGATGCATCTTCAAATATTGGTAGGATTTGCTTTAATGACTGCCAACAATTCAGATTAAATCGGATTAAAGATAATACCATATGTTGAAATTGAATGGAAATGCTTATTAGGAGGAATGATAGTTATAGGAAGGTAAAGTTACAGTTTCCCAAAGAGAGTAATATTTAAGCATATATTTTATCAATTCCTGCTGATATGCCAAATCTGTTCCTTTCTGGAAGAAAATGATCTTAAAACTATTGTGAACGAAAGCAAATATACATGTCCCAGGATAATACTGCAGGATCCAATCTGAGTTGATCACCGGGACCAGATATTTGTTCTTCCAAGCTTTCAGATTCATGCTGGAGCCCATCCTGAGGGTGCATCCTGGAGATTGAGAAGTTTCTGAGGATGGGCATGAGTCTGAAAGCTTGGAAGAACAAACATCTGGTCCTGGTGACTGACTCAGATTATATCCTAAAACTATTGTACTCATGCTAATATCCTCCAGGCTTAACTATTATTATATACTCTATGATAGAAACTCTAGAAACTCTACTCTAGAAACTTCACTTTGTCAACAGGTCCGGACCCTTTTTTCAAGACTTTGCAGTCCAAATCACACCTTGACTGCTAATAGGTTTCCAGATAGAATTAGACAGTTTTGGTTTAAAGCCATAACACCTCAGGCCCAGGTGATTTTTTAAAAAGTAAATTTTTATGTGGTCTTTTCTGTGCACTGAAATAATTCAAGAGGTTTAACTAGAGATGCCATGGGTTCCTTTTGCAGTACTTAGTCTTTGCTGAATATACTCTGCTAAACTGAGGGAAGTGATCACTACCTGGCCATTAGGGGACCTGCCCAGATATCACTAGGTGTGAGACTTTCTTTGTAAAGTTGAGTCCAGTGAGGATTACTACCCATTTACCTTCCTCCCTGCAACTGGCAGTGGAGTTCCCCAGGCTCTTGGTCTCTGGACAGGGCAGGACTTCACTGATCTGAGCTGATGTGCAGTTTGGGGATCCTCCTAGATTCATGGATCCTTCTTGAGCAGGTGGCAGAGTGGCTGGGGGCAGGTTTTTGCACAGATTTGTCCTGATGCACCAATTGCACCCTTCCCTGGACCAGAAGACAATGCTCACTCATGCTTTGGTCACCTCCCATCTGCATCACTGCAATGCACTCTATTTGGAGCTAACCCTTAAGACCATCCAGAAAATTCATCTGGTCCAGAATAGGTTTGCCCCTGTAACATCTCTGTTACACAAGCTGCACTGGTTTCCAATTCCTTTCTGGGTACTGGTCATCACCTTTAAAGCTCCATATGGCACAGAGTCAGACTATCTGTGGGACCATCTTTCTCTAAGAACATCTTCCTGTCCTACCAAGTCAGATAGGATGGGCATTCTCCTAGTTCCTTCTCCTGAATATTATCAATTGATAGGTTCTAGGAAGTAGGCCTTTTCTATGGCAGCCCTACTCTATGGAGTAACTTGCTCCCTGAAGTTCAGCAAATCTCCACCCTTTTAGTCCTCTGTGAGATTTTAAAAACCTGGCTTCCCCCCTCCCCCCAATCATTGGGAGATGATTAGAGGCACAGAACTGATTGGCCAGATTTTTGTTACTTTTTAATGTGTTAATTAGTTAAGTTTTATAGTTTTAAATGATTTATGTTTGTTTGGTATTTTGATTGCCCATAGTTGGTTGAAAGATGGGCAGCCATATAAACATTTAAATTTTTTAAAAAAATGAATGCTAGGTTTCAAAAAGGACCTCAAATATAACTTTGTAAACAGGCATTTATTTATTGCTAATACAATTAATGTTGATATTTAAAATTCTGATCTTAGATCAATAACTTTGAATCTGATTTAACTCTTGGTAAAATAACAAATTTAAAAAAACATATAAAATATTTTGAGATATAATTCTCTTCCTCATTATCTTTGCAGAACATCTTATCCTCATAATTATCAGTTAGAAGAACAATATAGTGAATATAGAAAGTCTATATACTAGTGTTAAAATGGCAGGTTTTTGACAAAAGTTCGTACTTGCTTCAGAATTATTTCCCAATGCAATTTATAGACCCCTTGCAATTTGTATACCGAGCAAATAGATAAACAGATGATGCTGTTAATATGGCTCTGCACTACATCCTACAACATCTTGAATCTCCAAAGACCTACGGCAAGGATCCTCTTTGTAGACTTTAGTACAGCATTCAATACCATCATTCCAGACACTCTTCTAACTAAGCTAAACCAGCTACAGGTACCTGAACACACTTGTAAGTGAATCATAAGCTTCCTAACAAACAGGAAGCAGCAGGTGAAGCTAAGCAGAATCACATCAGATACCTGTACAGTTAGCACAGCCCCGCCCCCCAAGGCTGTGTGCTCTCCCCACTTCTCTCTGTATACCAATGACTGCATCTCTAACAATCCATCTGTTAAACTACTGAAGTTCACAGATGACACAACAGTGATCGGTCTCATTCGAGACAATGATGAATCCACATACAGACGGGAGGTTGAACAACTAGCCTCGTAGTACGACAGGAACAATCTGGAACTGAACACACTCAAAGCTGTAGAAATGATGGTAGACTTTAGGAGAAACCCTTCCATACTTCCACCTCTTACAATACTAGACAACACAGTATCAACAGTAGAGACCTTCAAATTTCTAGGTTCTCCCATATCGCAAGATCTAAAATGGACAGCTGTTGTAAATCAGAGGTCCAGGCTTTTGCTCTGTTTCAAGATGTCTCCAAGATGTCTCTAAGATGTCTCTTCAGACTTCGTAGAGAACTTTATTTTTATACAGTTTTACACAAGCAGATAAAAGGTAGCACAGTAACAGTATTCTGATTGGATAGAAGTTATTCACCCCCCTCTCAAGTTGCCATCTTCTCTAGGTGAGCTTATATTAGATCATCCACATCCGAGCCAATTATGAAGTAATGCAGTAAGCAGGAAAGACCCACAGATCACCAGCCGGCAGTGTGCTGCTACAGCCTGGCACTGAGACCTTTGACCTACTGACCTACAGACAGCTAACATCAAAAATGTCATCAAAAAAGCATAACAAAGAATGTTATTTGTACACCACCTCAGAAAGCTCAAACTGCCAAGGCATGCGGCCCCGTTGCGAACCGGTAGTAAAGATAAGTAGAACCCATCCCAGCTCAGTTGCCTCTTACAGAAAAAGCCATGCTCTGCAAAGAGCTTATAAAAGCATCAAAGGGATCTCATTGGTGGAAGGTATCACTCCAGGGGTGGGTTCTACTTACCTTTACTACCGGTTTGCAATGGGGCCGTGCGCTTGCGCACGCGTGTGCTCTTCTACACGTGCGCAGAAGCATTTTGGTGACATCAGGGTCGGTGGGTGGGGCCTCCCGCCGGTTTTACTACCGGTTCTATAGAACCGGTGCGAACCGGGGACAACCCACCACTGTATCACTCAGAAGAAGAGTACAAATTTTTTTCCAAGGCATTGGATATACCATGGAGCACAGTGAAGACAGTCATTAACAAGTAAAGAATATATGGCACAATAATGACATTATCAAAAACTGGATGTCCCTCCAAAATTGATAAAACAAAAACAAACAAACAAAAAAGCAAGAAGAAAACTGGTCTAAGAGGCTGCCAAGAGGCTTAAGCAACAATAAAGGAGCTATGGGGATTTCTGGTAAGTACTGGTTGTGTATTACATATGACAACAATCTCCCATATTCTTCATATGTCTGGGCTGATCAAGTCTGACAAAAACGTGGGAAAATGTGTCATGATCTGATGAGACCAAGATTCAGGTTTTTTTGGGCCATAATGCCAAAGTGTATGTTTAGTGCAAAAACAATACTGTGCATTACCAAAAGAACATCACACCCATAATGAAGCAGGGGGTGGCAGCATTATGCTTTGGGACTGCTTTTCTTCACCTGGAACTAGGGCTTTAGTCAAGGTAGAGGAATTATGAACAGTTCCAAATTTTAATAAATTTTGGCACAAAACTTACAGGTCTCTGCTAAAACGCTGAAAATAAAGAGGAATTTCAGCTTTCACCACACAACAACCCAAACCATACCTCCAGCTCAATAAAAGAATGGCTTCATCAGAAGAGGATCAAAGTATTGGAATGGCCCAGCTAGAGCCCTGACCTGAATCCAATTGAAAATCCATGTGGTGACCTGAAGAGGGCTGTGCACAGGAGATGCCCTTGCAAATCTGACAGATTCGGAGCGCTTTTGCAAGGAAGAGTGGGCAAAGATTCCCAAGGCAAGATGTGTCATGCTGATAGGCTCCTGTCTCAAAAGACTTAATGCTGTATCAAAAGGTGATTCAATAAAGTATTAGTTTAAGGGTATGCATCTTTATGTAATCCTATTATTGTACATTTTTATTTCCCCTCCCCCTCAAAAGATTTCAGTTCACTTTTCAATTGAATTTAAAAGTTTATATGTATGTTATATTAAAGGTGGAAAGAATTCTGAAGTGATTTATCTATGTTTCTTTTACATCTCAAAAACCTGCCTTTTTAATAGGAGTTTCTATATCCACTGTATGTCATTTCTTGCTGTGCATTTATTTTGAGGCAAGATATGATTCTGACAATATAAACCTGGAATTCTGAGCAGTGCCAGTAGCATCCATTATTTATTATTCTCCTTAAATATTTGTACATTTTAAAAATCTTTTATCATCAGTTTCAAGAATGTGTAGACATCATGAAGTAAAGTGATTAAAAACCCACCACTTCATATTTTTATGAGATTTAGGTTTCATATATTATACCATATGTGTCACATTTGATCACAGAATTAAGTCATAGAATGTTTTTTAATTGTTTTAAAACACAAATCATAAAAATAATAGTTTAAGAATTAAAATAAATTCAGTATTGGAAAGGAAAGGAGGGAACCATTAATGAAGGAAATGAAACTTGATGTTATACACCCATTTGTGAAATAGTCCTATCTCTAAAATATTAAATGCAGCCCCAGCCACCTGGATTAGTTAATGTCTAGAAAACCAGTAGGGTGGTGAATACAGGTAGTCCTCAACCTACAGCAGTTTATTTAATGAAGCAAAGTCAATGGCAACAGATTCACTTAACTGTGCTATTAATTTAACAACTGCAGTGATACACTTAACTGTGGCAAGAAAGGTTGTAAAATGGAGCCAAACTCATTTAACAAATGTCTCTCTTAGCAACAGAAATTCTGGGCTCAATTGTGGTCATAAGTCAAGGACTACCTGTACTTCAGATATTAAACTCAAGATCATTCTTGGCCTTGAAAGTTCATTGGATGATTTTGAGATAATCATTAACTCACAGACTTATGGCACAAAACCCGTGGAGGAAGATGCACTTTGTACATTGACATGACTTGTTGGAAGAAAGGTGGCATAGCTGTTGAACAAAGAAAAGAAAGGTGAGTGCACATCCATGTGAAAGTCGGTATCCTGTTCTCCTGCTAGCACATTCCAGTTCATAGACATCATAAAGCAACAAAACTTACAGCCCAGTGACCTACTCGTGAGCTTCGATGTCATATCCCTCTTCACCCAAGTACCAATCAAAGAAGCCTTGACAGTTATCCAAAACAAATATAACCCCCTCAAGCACATCTTAAAAAGACCAGAACTATCGCCAAAATTGAACACTTTAACAACAGAATAATCAGAAGCCATCGAGATAGAAAAACGCCCACACAGCATGAACAAACGAGACGCCTACCAGCCATTTGGCAATGAAAAATGTAAATAAAGATTATTTTTTAAAATAAAAAAAATTGTACTTGGACAAATACATATATATATATATATATATATATATATATATATATATATATATATATATATATATATATATATATATATATATATGTAGGTCTTTGGTTATTCGGGTTTTCTCCCGCGTAAAATTGGAGGTTTCTTGGCGACGTTTCGACGCAGTCTCATTCGTCATCTTCTGTTGTTCTTGGCTTCGTGCTTCCAGGAGCAATGTGAGATCGCAGCTGTCTCTTCCTTTTAACTGCTATGTATTTGTCCAAGTACAATTTTTTTTATTTTAAAAAATAATCTCTATTTACATTTTCCATTAAAAAAAAACAAAAAATAACAACACACCATATAAATAACATACAAGACAACATAACAAATAACAAACATATCTGCAAGTACATTATATTCCGAGGGAGACAGGATGACTTATATCTCTTTATACATCAATTAGGTCTATCCGACCTCACTTTGTTAGTATAATATAGGTTTCTCAGTAAATACCTTTCCTCTTTTCAATTGGGTTGTGGTTTTCTCTTCGCTAGCCAAGTATATAATTTTTCCCAGGATAAACATGTTTAAGTTTGATCTTTATCTTTTAATTTTTTAGTCAATTTATCTGCTTCCACACAGTCCAAAATCTTTTTTATAATTGCTTCCTCCGATGGGATATTTTTATTTTTCCAAAATTGCGTGTATATCAATCTCGCCACTGTGATAATGTGTAGGGCTAGGTACCATAAGTCTTTTTTTATATTATCCGGTTTGGAGCCAAGCAAGCATGTCTCTGGTGCCCAATCAATCTTTTGGTTTAAAATCTCATTAAGCCATTTTTTTATTTTTCCCCAGAACTTAACTGCTTCCGGGCATGTCCACCACTGATGATAATAGCTGCCTCGTTCCTGCCCACACTTCCAACATTCAGCCGATTGTCCAGTGAATATTTTAGCCAATCTATCAGGGGAAAGGTGCCACCTGTATATCATCTTATAAATATTCTCTTTGTATGCCGTGGATACTACTGACTTCATATTCTCCCACCAAATCCCTTGCCATTTGTCTAAATCAGTGGTTCTCAACCTTCCTAATGCCGCAACCCATTAATACAGTTCCTCATGTTGTGGTGAGCCCCAACCGGGTGGGTTCTAAATTTTTTTACTATCGGTTCTGTGGGCGTGGCTTATTTTGTGGGTGTGGCTTGGAGGTCATGTGACTGGGTGGGCGTGGCTAGCTGGTCATGTGACCAGGTGGCCATGGCTATGTGTATAGGGACTACCCAGAGGGCTGAAAAAAGTCATTTCTAACAGATCCTCACACTTTTGACTGGTCCTCACACTTATGACCATCCTCATATTTATGCCCGTGCAGCATTCTTAACAACCATGTCACTCATTTCACAACTGCTTCTTTTCACCATGGTGATAAGATAGGGCAAAAAACGTAAAATGTGAGGATAGTCATAAATTCGAGGACTGGTCAAAAGTGTGAGGACCAGTCAAAAATAACTTTTTCAGCCCTCTGAGTAGTCCATATGCACATAGGGACTATCCAGAGGGCTGAAAAAAGTAATTTCTGACAGGTCCTCGCACTTTTGACCAGTCATCATTTATGCCATCATTTATCTTCTAGTCCAGAGATCTCCAACCTTGGCAACTTTAAGCCTGGCAGACTTCAACTCCCAGAATTCCCCAGCCAGCTATGCTGGCTAGAGAATTCTGGGAGTTGAAGTCCACAAGTCTTAAAGCTGCCAAGTTTGAAGACCTCTGAGCTAGGGCTTTGGGGCCAGCCTTTTGGGGAGGGGGTCCCATTCGGAGAGACCCCCTGCCTCTCAGGAAGCATCAGGCCCAGGCAAAGAAAGTTGCCAAGGTTGGAGATCTCTAGACTAGAAACCTCCAAAGGTCCCTTCCAACTCTAATTCTGGTATTGACAAGCAAGCACAGTTAAGCTACTTAAATCCTCCAGAGCAGGGGTCCCCAACCTTTTGGACCTCAGGGACCACCAAGTTCATAATTTTAAATTTCGCAGACCACTAATACGAATCCAGTGCACCACCTGCTGAAGCACCTGGACTCCCAGTGACGGGATAGGGTCCTTCAGGCACTCTCCCCCCTCTTTCTCTCTCTCTCCCCCCTCTCTCATTCTCTCTTTTTCTCCCCCCTCTTTCTCCCTCTCTCCCCCACTCTCTCTCTCTCATTCTCTTTCTCTTCCCCTCTTTCTCTCTCTCCCCCACTCTCTCTCTTTCTCATTCTCTCTCTCCCCTTCTCTCTCTCCCCTACTTTCTTTCTCTCCCCTTCTCTCTCTCCTCCACTCTCTCTCTCTCATTCTTTCTCTCCCCCTTCTCTCTCTCTCCCCCTCTCTCATTCTTTCTCTCCCCCTTCTCTCTCTCCCCCACTCTTTCTCTCTCTCCCCTTTCTCTCATTCTCTTTCTCTCTTCCCCCCCTTTCTCTTTCCCTCTCTCTCCCACACTCTCCCCCACTTTCTCTCTCTCATTCTCTTGCAGGGGGCCGATCTGGTGTCTGCAATGGAGAGCAAAATCCAGCTTCTTCTCTCTACTGTAAGTGCAGCATCAGGATTCCGCCTTGGTATATTTGCGGCGCAAGGCAGCTCTCGTTTCCTGCCGACTCAGAGCAGTAAATAGCGCCTGGTTCGGGGAGCAGCTGGATTTTGCTCTCCATTGCTCTCTCGGCCCCCTGCAAGCTCTCATCTCTCGAGAAGCCCAATCAAAGTTTCCCGCACCACTTCAGGGAGCGCTCCTCGAGAGACGAGGGCTTGCAGGGGGCTGAGAGAGCAATGGAGAGCAAAATCCGGCTGATCCCCAAACTGGACGCTGTTTACCACTCCGAGTCCCAAGCAGCAGGAGAGGAGGGCTGCCTTGTGCTGCAAATATACCAAGGTGGAATCCTGATGCCGAACTTACAGCGGAGAGAAGAAGCCGGATTTTGCTCTCCATTGCAGACACCAGATCGTATTGCACCACCTGCAAAAATGCAAAAATTTCCAAATGTAGCCCTGCCCTCTAACAGCCCTCTTGATGTTCAACTGTTGTCTCTCAAGGAGGATACATGGCCATCTTCATGCTTGAAAGGATTCTACAGTGTAACAGCAGATGTCTCCCACCTTGGCAGCTTTAAAACTTGTGGACTTCAACTCCCAGAATTCTCCACAATTCCCCAGAATGGGCTAGGCGGGAGTTGAAGTCCACAGGTTGTAAAAGAGCCACAATTGCCTAGCCCTGGGCTAGGGTAGGCTGATGCCGCGCGGGTGGGAGGCGGGGCAAGGCGAGGGGCAGATGAGCCAGCAATTTAACAAACGGTTCGGTGTGCTGTGAGGCCAATAAATTGCAAAAAAATACTGAACCGTTTGTTAAATTACTGGCTCGCCCACCCCTCGCCCCGCCCCACCCCCACTATTTATTGGCAAGAGGCAGGGCAAGCCAGCAATTTAACAAATGGTTCGGCCAAACCACCTAGAACCGGCAGAATCCCACCACTGGTTTGTTTCCCTCTAGCCATCAGCTGGGACTCAGGAGGCAGCAATAGATTGGGAATGGGCGGGGTAAGTGAACGGCGAACGGCGATCCAACAGAGGCAGAGAGTAAGGGTGAGTGAAGGCATGGGGGGGCGAGAGAGGGCTTTGGCGACCCCTGTGAAATGGCCGTTCGACCCCCAAACGGGTCGCAACCCCCCCCAGGTTGAGAACCGCTGGTCTAAATGAATTAAGTAACCGAAGTTTTTCCCCCAAGCGATCATTGTATCTTTGATTATCTCATCACCTATCTCTAATCTCATTAACAATTTATAACTTTTCGAAATCATGCCTTTTTCTTGTCCCATCAAAATTTTATCTAATTCTTGTAGGTCCACATGTATACCTTTCCCATCTCTATCTTTCTTAAATTTAGATTGAATCTGTAGGTAGGTCCACCAGTCCACTTGTAATCCTAGAGAATTCAATTCCTGTTTTAAATTTCCCTGTGCATTCAATAACTCCTTATATGGGATTGGGGGATTTTAGGATATGTCAGTGCTTCCACCGGTGATATCCAGCACGGTGTTTTAATATAATATTTTTTGCTGACCTTTTCCCAGTTTCAAATTGGACATTGACTTACCTGAATGTCCTTTTTCGGAACGCTGCGTATACACTCCAGCATTGGGAAAATCCTCTTATCTGACAGCAACTGACAGAACTTTTTTTAACCTTAACTTCCTACTCTGTGCTCTCTCCACGCCCCCTTTTGCACCCGAATCCCCAGTCTTGAACGAAGACACCAGAGGTGAACCACAACAAAATTTATTAAAACAGACAACCACAAACAAACATAACGAAAGGGAGGAAAATGGAGTGTATACGCAGCGTTCCGAAAAAGGACATTCAGGTAAGTCAATGTCCATTTTCCAGAATGCTGCTACTACACTCCAGCATTGGGACATACCCAAGCCTAACTTCCAGGGTCGGGCAAAACACTAGTCCCTTCAGCAGACCCAGACACCACTGCTTGCAAAACTCGTCGCCCAAAGGACGCCTCAGCCGAGGCGTAAGCATCAATCCGATAATGTCTTATGAATGGCGACAAAGAAGTCCAGGTAGCCGCCCTACAGATGTCCAACACAGAAGCCTGGGTAGCCCAGGCGGCCGAAGTAGCCGCACTCCGAGTCGAATGAGGTAAAATATTCCCAGGAACAGGACGACGCTGATTCTCATAAGCAGAAGCAATACAGGCCTTAATCCAATGACCGATCGTGGTCGATGACACTTTCTGACCCATGGAAGCAGGATGGAACGAAACAAAAAGGGCTTCCGTCTTCCGAAATGACGCCGTCCTACGCACGTAACGTCTCAAGGCCCTGCGCACATCCAGAGTATGCCAAAGAACCTCACAGTGATGTCTTGGCGATGGACAGAAATCTGGAAGAACTAATTCCTGCGCCCGGTGAAACCATGAATTAACTTTGGGCATAAAGGAAGGGTCCATCCGCAGAACCACAGTATTAGCATGAAAAATGCACAAGTCTTTCCTGACTGATAATGCAGCGAGCTCAGAAATGCGCCTAGCCGACGTGATCGCCAGCAGGAAAGCAACTTTGAACGACAGAAACTTAAGGGAGATGGAACCAAGTGGCTCAAACGGAGACAACGTGAGGGCCTGCAAAACCAGAGATAAATCCCAAGAAGGATAACGATGAACAGTAGGCGGTCTCAGATTCGTAGCTCCATGAAGGAACCCCTTTACCCACGGATGATGAGACAAGGAGGTGTACGGCGGAAAGGATAACACAGTGGCCAGAGCCGCCACCTGATGCCTGAGAGTGGCAGGAGACAAACCCCTTTCCAATCCCGCTTGCAGAAAGATGAGGACATCCTATATCATCGCAGACGTAGGATCCACATGAGCAGTCGCACACCAACGGCAAAAGGCTCTCCATGAGGCTTCGTAGATCCTCGTCGTGGATGGTCGACGGGCCGATTGAATCGTACCAATCACCGTATCTGGCAATCGGCCTTTCTTTAGGATGACGCGCTCAAATGCCAAACAGCCAACTGCAGCCACTGGGGCTCAGGATGACGAATGGCCCCCTGACACAGCACGATCCGATGTGGAGGGATCACCCACGGGTCTGTCACAGAAAACTCCACAAGATCCGCGAACCACGGCCTGCGCGGCCAATGTGGTGCCACCAGTAACATCTCCGCCCTCTCCGCTATCATCTTCCGGACCACCTGCTGAATTAGCGTGACGGGAGGGAAGGCGTATAGTAGACCCGCTGGCCAACGACACCGCAGAGCGTATGTGTCTTCCGCCGATGGAGCCGGATACCGAGTGATGAACCGGGGAAGTTGGGCGTTGGTCGGACTGGCGAACAGGTCTACCAGCTGTCGTCCGAAGCGAAGAGAGATCTCCTGAAACAGACTGGGAAGCAGTTGCCATTCGGCCTGGTCTATCACTTCCCTGCTGAACCAATCCTCGTGTGTTGGCCTTCCCTGAAATGTGGTCTGCGAGAATTGACTCCAGATGTCTCTCCGCCCAATTGAACAGATGTATCGACTCGAGCATCAACGTCTGTGACCTTGTCCCCCCTTCCTGGTTTATGTGCGCTTTGGCGGATGTATTGTCCGTGAGTATCAGGACATGACGACCCCAAACCATCGCCCAGAAATGCAGAAGGGCAAGACGAATGGCTCGAAGTTCTAAAAGGTTGATACTCTGTGCACGTTCCTCTGGAGACCATTGTCCCTGGCCCACCTGGGCACCCAGGTGGGCTCCCCAGCCATGGAGACTGGCATCGGTGGTGATCACGACCCGGTCCAGTTCCAGAAACTACATCCCCGCAGGATGGCCGGCGACCTCCACCAACGTAGTGACAGTCTGACTTGAGGAGGCACGAACACTGTCCTTGACGAGTTGGAACTGCCGGTCCTCTGGAATGGGAGAAGTAGCCATTGCAGCGGGCGGGAATGTCTGCATGCCCACGGGACAATGCGGAAGCACGAGACCATCTTCCCCAACAATCGCGATAGTGTCAATAGAGGAACCTTCCTCCGGGCCAGGACTTGGTCTAAAAGCGACTTGATGTTCTTCACCCTCTCTGAAGACAGGAAAACCTGACCTTTCTCGGAGTCTATCAGGGTCCCGAGGTGTAGAATTGAGGTTGTGGGGACGAGCTGGCTCTTGTCCAAGTTGATGGAGAATCCGTGCTCTCGGAACGCCGAAAGCACCCTGTCTCTGTCTCGCGCCGCTTGTACCCTGGACGAGGAAAGGATTAGAATGTCGTCCAGGTAACATAACACTCTCACCGGAACGGCACTGAGAGACGCGGCCACTACTGCCACCAGCTTGGTGAAAGTCCTGGGAGCCGAGGAAAGACCGAACGGCATCGCACAGTACTGGTAATGCCTGCCCGCATACTCGAATCGCAGAAACTGCCGATGCGAAGGAAGCACTGGAACATGCAGGTAGGCCTCTCGTAAATCCACCGACTGCATCAGATCCCCCTGGCGAATTGATGCCAGAATGGACCGAAGAGAATGCATCTTGAAACGACGGTAACGTACCGCTCGGTTCAACTCCTTGAGGTTGAGAATACCTCTGACCCCGCCCGAACTTTTGGGGACCAAAAACAGGATCGAATAGAAACCGGTCCCCAGTTGGTCCAATGGAACCGGTTCTATCACGTTGATCTCCAGGTGTGCTATCTCTTCCACCATCAGGCTGCGCGAATCTGTCGACAGGGGAACTGGACACTGGATGAACCTTCGTGGAGGCCGATCTGTGAACTCGATCGCGAGGCCCTCCGAAATTGTGCGACGCACCCACTCGTCCGGAGTGGACCGGGCCCACTGATGACGAAAGGCCTGGAGACGTCCCCCCACTGGTCCCGGAGTCGGTGAGTCATTTGCCCCTTCTGAAGGGCCTAGAAGTGGACCCACGATAGGGGCGCTTGGAGGAGGTCTGAGATCTGCCACGCTCTCTGAAACGCTGTCTGTCTGAAAAGCGGTCTGGAGTTTGGAACGACTGTCGGTAAGAAGAGGGGCCTCCCTGCCCCGAGTAAGAACGAAAGGACTGACGCTGCATGTATGGAGTATAACGCCTGTCCTGTCTGTGAAAGGATGAGGGCATAATTTTGCGTTTGTCTTTGTCCTCAACAAGGACCGGCTCCAATGCAGTACCAAACAGGTATGGGGCTTTATATGGGGCCGCCGCCAACTTCCATTTGGTTTTAACATCGGCCTTCCACGGCCGTAACCAGAAAAGGCATCGCGATGTGACAGATGTCGCCAACGCCCGCGATGCAAACTTGACAGAGTTCAGCGAAGCATCCGCCGAGTATTCTGTGGCTGCAATAATCTTATTAATATCGTGACGCAAACGGGTATCCTCTGGAGGGAGCCGTTCCTGAAGTTGACACAACCAGATCAAAGAAGCCCTATTGAAAAACGAAGTAGCCATGGCAGTTCTAACAGTCCAGGCCTCGGCCTGATGTGATCTACGAAACGCCAATTCAGTGCGTCTGTCCTCAGATTTGAGACCCTCCAGCGGATCAGATGACACCATCGAATGAGAAGTGAGGGTTGCCACCGGTGCATCCACTGTGGGCAAGTCCAACATGGCCTCAAGTTCGGGCGCCGCACAGAACAGTTTCTTATCTAGATTGCTTGGCGCAGTGGACGACCCTGGTTGGGCCCAAGGTGCCTGCAGAACATCCGTGAACAGTTGAGGACACGGAATAAAGTCCTTCTCCTGCTTGACTTGTTTGAATAAGGCATCGTGAGGACCGGTCTCAGACGGGGTTGTCGGGGGTTGTAACCCAAGTTAGTAGTCAAACGAGCCTTGTGAAGGAGGGACTTAAATAGTGCGGGACGAAACAAGCCCGTGAAGGCCGGAGTGTCAGGTACCAGTCCTTCATCCTTGGAGAATTCGAGGTCTTCAGGGCCCTCCTTGTCATGGCACAAACCCACAGACGAAATAGACTCATGAGGTGAGGGGGAGCGAGCCCTGCAGGACCCCGAAGTGGCCAACGTGCCTGAAGAAGTCCCTGCCGCCGACGTCTGGGCTGCTGACTGCGCTCCAGCCGCCATAATAGAAGCTAACGCCGTAGACAGCATCGTCTGGAAGTCGAACTGTGAAGGAGGTGGCAGATTGTCCACTGCTCGGAGGCCCGCTGCTGTGGGCGTGAAGGTGGCCGAAGGTTGGCACCAAGGAGGTGGAAAGGCTTCCAAACCCGCTAAGGAAACATCAGGCATCGACTGGGACACACCCTTCTGCCAAGCCAAAGAAACGGATCGGACCTCTCTCCGCTCCGAACCGTCGGGAACAGGAACAGACTGCTGGGCAGATCCCACATCACAACTGTATAATGAAGCTGACGCTTGCTTGGCTTTCTCACATTGTTTCTCCAACGCCTTATGACACCTGAGAGCATCCTTATCAGCCGCAGCGGAGGTTTTAGAGTGGCGGGACTTGTGACCGCCAGATGCAGAGCGTTTGCCCGACTGTTTCTTGCGGGACTTAGTAGATCTGACAGGGCTGACCTCCTGATCACTATCTGAGGAGAACGAACAGTCCGCCATGGTGAGAACGCCCCAAGCGGGACCAAATAGGCTGATTAGTAATTATTTATTTATTGATTGATAGATTGATTTATAATAATAACAATTATAAGAAATAAATATCAATAATTGGCTGATTGATTGATGACTTGCTTGCTTGATTAATTGATTGATTGAATGAATGCTTGCTTGCTTGCTTGCTTGATTGATTGAATGAATGCTTGCTTGCTTGCTTGAATAATTAATTGATTGATTGAATGACTGGTTGATTGATTGCTTGATTGATTAATTGATTGATAGCCTGACTATAGCTCTGGGCAATGAACTGTACCCAACAACCAGTGCTGGCACTCCTGCCACGCCAAATAAGAGGGCACCCCGCTCTCTGCCCAGGTGTGTGGGTAGGCCCTACACAAAAAGGCTACAAAGGGGTGAGCGATAGACTGCAAACGCCCCCCCCCTTTTCCTACTGAGTCAATGCCCAGCCCGGGACTGAAACTCAGTCAGCAAGCCCTCAGAGAAGAGGCTGCGGCCCTTTGATCAGGGTCCGCGCTGCCACGAGGCGATCCAAAATGGCGGCCGCCCTAATGCTCAAAATGGCGGCCACGAGTTGGTGGCGTAGGAGCAAAATGGCGGCCCGCCCATGCTCTAAAGGATGACGGAGTGCTTTCCCCTGGCGCCGCTCTCACTCGGTCGCCACTCAGGGATGATGGCCTGGCCAGCTGCAACACGGCGGGAGGGTGGTGAGCAACCGACAGCCACGCCGCACCCCCCCCTGCAATCACTCACAGTGGTCAGTTAAAGCTGAATTAGCCGATAGCCGCAGCGCCGCCCGCAGAAGCCTGACGGGATGGCCGCTGGATGAGCCACGCCGCGAAGTAAAGGGTGCCGGTAGCCGCTCCTTGAAAACACCTCCGCTCTGGCTCGCTGGTCAACACGGGAGTCGGGGAGCAAGCCGCTCAGCCCTGATCTCACCGGCAATGGGAATCTGACCGGATCCGCCCCGCAGGGACAGAAGCCGGCAGCAGCAGGCGCAGAGGCGCGAAAGCCAGTATGACCCAGATCCCTGGGCACGAAACCGACGAGCAGCTGATTGACTCACAGGATCAAAATAAAGCCTAATCCTAACCGAAATTAACCAGAAACAAAAAAAAAAGGGGCTAATCAAAAATATCCAAAAAAACCTAATGCAATACTCAGAGCACAGAGAAAACCCTCTCAGTCTGTCAGCAACTGAGAGAAAGACTGGGGATTCGGGTGCAAAAGGGGGCGTGGAGAGAGCACAGAGTAGGAAGTTAAGGTTAAAAAAAGTTCTCTCAGTTGCTGTCAGATAAGAGGATTTTCCCAATGCTGGAGTGTAGTAGCAGCGTTCTGGAAAATAAGATGTTTCTTATATAATGTCTGGTAAACCATTTACTTTGTGGGTTACTGTCATATGCCAGCCCTGTTGTAGGTCATAACCTTCTAATTTAAGAAGACGATTGTTACCTAGGGTAATCCATTCTTTTACTCATACTAACAGAGCTGCTGAATAATAATTCTCCCAACATGGTAAACCCAGGCCCCCTCTTTCTTTTATCTCCTGCATCATCTTTCTTTTAATCCGTGGCTTTTTCCCCTGCCAAATAAATTTAGTTATTATTTGATTTAATCCCATAAAGAATTTTTTGGATAGGTTCGCTGGAGCCATTTGAAATAAGAAATTAAATTTCGGTAGAATATAGGATTTAACTGTTGTTACTCGTCCCAAAAGTGAAAGTTGAATTTTACCCCATTTATCTAAATCTTTCCTTGTTTGAATTAATAGTTTATTATAGTTATCTTCTTGTATACTCGAGCATCTGCCAGATAATCAAATTCCCAAGTATTTAATTTTGTTAACTACTTTCAATCCAATCACTTCCTGTAAGCTCCTCTTATCTTCCTCTGAAATATTTTTCGTTAATAAATTTGTTTTTTTTTTATTAATCAATAATCCTGCAACTGTTCCAAATTCCTCAATCAATTCTAATAAGTATGGGCCGGATTTTGTAGGGTCTTCTAAAATGAAAGCCATATCATCCACAAAGGCCTGGGTTTTGTATACCTGTTGTCCAATTCTAAGGCCTTTTATTCTTTCCTCATTCCTTATTTTTCATAATAAGGTTTCTAGTGATAGAATAAATAGTAAGGGGGATAGGGGACAATCCTGTCTTGTGCCTTTGCTAATAGAAAATTCTTCCGTCAAATCCCCGTTTATCAATAGTCTGGCCGTTTGTTTGGAATAAATCGCTTTGATTGCGTTTATAAATCTCTGCCCAAAACCCATATATTCTAGCTGTAATAATATAAACTCCAGTTGACCCTTTCAAATGCCTTCTGGGCGTCTATGAAAACTAGTGCGACCTGTTTACCAGGATGATCTTCGTAATATTCCAGTATATTTAACATAATTCTCAGGTTATCTCGTAATTGGCGTGATGGTAAAAACTGGTAAATTTCTCCTCTTAGTCCGCTCATCTCCACTTTCAAATCATCAAAGTTTTTAGAAATTGATTCTTGTTTTTTTCCCATTATTTCTTGGATATTTTGAAACATCGCCTGCATTCCTTGCATCGTGATTGGTTTTTCTGCTATTGGTAAATTTTCCGATGATTTCCTTAATCCTGGAGGCGTTGTTATCGGAGAAGATGCCACAGTAGAGGCTATATGTTTCTTCGCCACTTTTGTGGATGTCACTGTGGTAGACATATTGGCTAAGCAAAGAAGATTTTTCCAAATTATCATGGACAGGTATTATTTAAATTACTTAAATTAACACTCCCCTTTAACTAAGCT
This sequence comes from Pantherophis guttatus, assembly GCF_059756535.1. Taxonomy (NCBI): domain Eukaryota; kingdom Metazoa; phylum Chordata; class Lepidosauria; order Squamata; family Colubridae; genus Pantherophis; species Pantherophis guttatus. The sequence goes on along the minus strand of NC_142065.1, from coordinate 55,350,079 downwards.
CTTACTGTTATTCAATCACAATTCTATATAATATTAATCAATTATAATTTAACTTATCTATCCACAATTAAATACAATCTAAACGTATATATATGATACTAAATATTAAATCAAAACAGAAAAAAGCAAGCAAAAAGGTGGTCCAAGTACAAAATTGAATGATATGATGCTTGTGGCAAGGAAGATGCAATCATTGCAATGTTGAATTTTATTTTTGCACTAAATGGTACAGAATAAGGAAGCAACAACAGTCAGATTTAGTTGGATCCATTGCAAATGAGGTGATAAAGAATCAGTATCACTTAGTATGCCAGATTCTCACCCACACATTATGCTCTTTCCCACTGGACTTGTAGTGTCAGTAATTTCTTATTAATCTCTATTGTACCTAGTTATACAATTTTGTGTTTGCCCATCCCTTTTACTTATGCAATATAATAGCTAAGTTGGAATAATGTGGAGGTTGCATCTCATATCATCTATTTCTACACAGCAATTTGCTGAGAGAGTACTGTGCTAGGTTAGACAACACTTGTTGAAGTTAAAAACTTCTTTGTCTGCATGTGAACATTCTCTGACAGCTGGAATCTAGCTACAGCAATATTTAATGATGCAGATTTTATAACCAAAACAGAAAGAACATGTAGTTAAGGAAATACATTATTAAAAGAGGTGTACAACCAGTGGAATAATCAAAAATTATATTTTTGGCTCATTTATCCCTGGAAAGAAAAACAAAAAAACCCACCTCCTCCTTTACAATCTGTTAGACAAGGAGCAAGGAGAATGATGATAAAGGTACAGAGGTGTAAATCCAGAGGTGGTATTCAGCAGGTTCTGACCAGTTCTGGAGAACTGGTAGTGGAAATTTTGAGTAGTTTGGAGAACCGGTAATACCACCGCTGACTGGCCCTCCCCCCATCTCTTCTCTGCCTCCCAAATCCCAGCTGATCGGGAAGAAATGGGGATTTTGCCTAAATGTAAAAACCTTGCTTTTCTCCAGATTAAATTTCATTTTGTTGGCTAGGGCCCATTGTTCAAGTATGTCAAAATCTTTTTGAATCCTGAGCTCGTCTTCTGGGTTGTTGGCTATTTTTGCCAGCTTAGTGTCATCTGCAAATTTGATGAGTTCCCCTTCTATTCCTTCAACTAAATCATTTATAAAGATATTGAAAAGTACTGGGCCTAAGACAGAACCTTGTGGTAGCCCACTGCATACTTCCCTTCATGTAGATGTAGTACCATTAAGTGGTAGTACCACTACTCATTGAGTATGATTTGTCAGCCAATTATCATCTATCTGGTGGTGATGCTGTCTATCCCACATTTTTCTAGCTTACCAAGAAGTAGGCTGTGATCTACTTTGTCGAATGTCTTACTGACATCTAAGTATATTATGTTCACAGCAGTTCGCTAGTCTACGAATTTAGTCACTTTGTCAAAAATGAAATAAGATTGCTTTGGCATGATCTGTTTTTAACAAAACCATCCGGACTTTTAGTTATAACTTTATTTTTTTCTAGATGTTCGCAGATCTGTTTTTTTATTATCTTTTCCCAGATATTATTGAATTTAATAACATATATTAAATTGGTGTTTTAGAAGAGCAGAACTCAGTAACATCACCTCAACATACTAGCATTCTCTAATTGTCCTTCCTATACAACACCACAAGGCAAATAGCAATAGTCCACCACTTTGATCAAAAACCATTTTGATTACGTTGATCAGTTATTCGTTTCTCAAGAGATGAAGCTGCTTGCATATCATATCTGTTTTTAAAAAGGCGTTGTCAATAAGGATACCACCTATGTATTACATGATAAAACAATGACCTGAAAAAAACTTTCTCAAGCTATATCTGATCTTTTAGGATACATTTATAAACACATGCAGAAAAGGGTCTTTCAGGAAAGAAATGACAAACTGAAGACAGTGGAGCTGATTATCATAGTAGAATGAAGAAACTGGCTCTTCATTAATCCCACTCCATAGAAGGAGATGACTTGAGGTCACACAAAAGTGCTTCAGACAGCTACTTCTTGTGAGGAGACTGTAAGACATGATCTCTGGTGGATTTAGAGCTTTAGGAGATGAGGAAATAGCTATCTTATTGCTCAAACCATGGTTGGTCCCTGCAAAAGGACACTGGTTTTCATACCTCCTCTTCTAATCACTTTCAGAAATTGCTTAACTGTTTTTCAGCTATTAGGATCCTTAGATCAACAGGTTCTACAGCACCAGGTAAGTTTCCTTCACTCCTTAGATAGAGAAGTTTTAAGTACAAGGCCTTACTTACTTTTTCTTTTGGACTAAACTGAAAACGGGCCATTAGAACTTTGATTTTGGAAACTTATAAACAGACTAAGGTACAAATGCCCAAGCAGGACCAAAGCAAAGATGGCATGCACAATTAATGCAGACATGGATCCAGGTGATCCAAAAAAAAGGACCCTGCATCTGTGGTAAAATGCTAGGAAACGGAGGAGGAAGAGGAGGAGGAACAGGAAGAGCAGGAGGAGGAAGAAAACAAATAGACTAAGGGTTCAGATGGATTTGAAATAAAATGTTGGAATTAATTACAAGTATCCTTTCTGTGGCAAAAAGCTTTTGTTTTCAACTCTGTTTAAAACACACACATACACACAATAGGATGAGATTTTGAAGGTTGGATACTAGATAGAAGATAAAAGAAATAATCTTTTATTTGGCCAAATGTGATTAAACACACAAGGAATTTATCTCCAATGCAGACGCTCTCAGTGTACATGCAAAGCAATAGAGCAATAATAATCATAATAATGATACCACTAAGAAGAGGTATATATAACATGAGAAGGATAATAATACTATAGCTGTACAACATAGGTAAACATACTTAGACATAAGACAGTACCGTGAAGATTAGGTATTCAGCAGAGTGATGGCATGAGAGGAAAAAAAGAGGGAACCAGAAGGAACTAAAAATTACATCTAATGGAGAAGAACAGTTAAATTTGATTTACTAATACAGAATAGAGCAAAATATTTTAACATTAGACATATTGAACGGTTTTTTTGTGAACAATAGACCAGAAGTTAATTTTAAGAATGTCTACCTCTATAGATAGACTGTGTTTAAAAGATGTTATGGAAGAGAATAAAGTTTTGGAAGACAAGACTGAGACTAATATGCAAGTGCATTTAAAAATGACTACAAGAATGATATGAAAGATGCTACACTGGACAGATAAATGAAACCAGACGATATCTTAATACTTAAAAGGGATATACAAATAAGAAACCAAAAAGTGACCTGAGTAACTTTTCGATACTGCATTTACAAAAGAGCTTGTTAAAACTGTAGGAAGTTAGCACTCACCCCTCTCCTAGAAGAATGAAATATTTTAGGAAATATTTAAAAAGGCAGAATATTATACCTACCTGGATGAGAAAAGGAGAAACATGCTCTTGGAAAGCAGCCCCCACTTTTGCTAATAGTCCCAGAAAGGCTGGGCCAGCTTATCTACAACACAAAAGACCTTCACCCTCAGGACATAATAGGATTAGCCCTCTACCCATCTCACCACATGACATCTGGAAGATTACATCACCCAGCAAGATTCAACCAAACCTGGGACTCAAGACAACCTACAAAGCTACCCCTACATGGCCCCATGAGACAACCAATCAGGATACATTTCTGGCCACAGGGGCAAGTTCAAAGCCCAACAGAGGGTATAAATCTCTCTCCTTCTCTCACCCATGTTCTCTTTTTGCCCAGGTCTTCAAACCATGTGGTCCTGTCTACCATTAAACCACCTTTCCAAGCAGTCTCCATGTTTCCAGTGTCTTTCTTCCCACTTGGAACTGAACCCAGATGGACATTTCTTCCAACAAAACTTTGAAAAATTTTGTGAGACAGGACAAATGAAAATAAATCAAGTTCTACAACTCAACTATTTGAAGGGACTAAACATCAAGATTATTAAAAATAAAAGGAAGAATATAAAGTTAGGTTATTTCATGATCAAGGTTGAAATAGATATGTTATCACATAAGCATGGGAATTCTGATGTTTCATGCCTATGATTGATGTCATTCTAAATCAAACCTGTACAGAAGCATATGAATTCTAAGTCTGTAAGCCTTTTCTTTCTTGAAGCTCATCCTCTTACTTCATATGGTCCCACTGTGTCCTCGCCACAGATCCCATAATACTGTCCCACTGTTTTTCACTTGTTAGACTTCAAGTCTTATGTGCTAAGTAGAGTGATGCAGAATCCTTTACTATAATGCCACTATAGAAGTCATCACCTAAACAAGGAGCATGAAATTTCCATTTCTCCTTCTCACTTAAGGAGCATAACAGCAGGATTTGTTGGACCAACTTTTTCCTTTTTCTTTTTGCGAGGGAGAGAGGACAGTTATTGGGAGATGAAATGTTGCTTTAAGATTCTCATCTGGGATTCTTCTGGGGAGTTACATGCAGCCTTTGGAACAATATTTTGTATGTTTCTTCTGAACACTCATCAGAATTACAGCAATGCTGTATAGGCTGATTAAAGAAAGGCAAAGCTGCCAGAACTTGATTTCACAAAGAAACAAGCAATGTATTATGTGATCAAATTAATCAGTATGAGGACAATACTCCCTCTGTCTTTAGAGGCTACTTTCACATCCAGAATCGTTTCACATCTGATTTTGCCTACAGTAACAGCAGCAAAAATGCAAAGCCCTTTCTCTTCCCAAGTTGATCCAAGACAGGAATGCTTAGCAGTGATTAGGTTGATTACTGATTTATCTAAGAAATCAAGCCACGACTTCATCTGCTAGGCCAATGTCTAAATTCCTATATTGAGACATTATACCACATTTATTTATTTATACAAACTTCAAAAAAGGGGCCTTCTCTAGGCCTCATAAAGGCCTTTCGTAGGAAGAATTATTATTAATTTTATAAACAGGATTATTTTTTGGTATGAAGTTAAACTACAATATACCCAGGGGCCATGGTGGCTCACGTGGTAAGATGTTGAGCCTGCGCACCGCTGAGGTCAGCGGCTTGATTCCCATGAACAAATAAACCACGTAGGGACAAGAAAGGAGCCTCCCCACGATTGCCTACCAGCATTCAGGCATCCCGTGGGTAAAAGATAACACCACCCAAAAAAATTATTTTCACAGAAGCAATTAACCGCCTCGGTGAACCCTGGTTAACATGGGCCATAACGCAAAAAAAACCCCCAAAAAACAACCCAACTGCAATCAAAATGTACTCTATTATGCCAATGTATAGATTCTATTAAGATAATGTAGTACTATAAATGGCCTTGCTAAATCTACCAGTCATAATAACACAATGGAGGGAAGTCACCTTTTTCCCTTAAGAGTATGGAAATGAAAGATGGAAGTCCAAAGATGGACTTTGAAGAAGCAGGATTGAAAGAGTATCGTTATTTTGGTATTGGTGTTTTAAGAATCCTGAGAACACAGTGGGCACCCAAAAAATCAATCAGATCATTGAACAAATCAATCCCAGAGTTCTGATTCAGGACACACATGACCGAGCTCAAATTATCATACTTTGGTTCCGGTATGTCAAGGCATGCCTCTCAGAAGGCTCTAATATTGGGTAAGGCGCAAGAAAAGAATGACCAAAGATAAGGTGGATGTACTTAGTTACAGAGACAATTAAAGACCCGTAGGCCAGGGTTGGGACATATCGTCCAAGATTAAATCTATGTGGTTGCTAAGAAGCTATGTAATAGCATATCATCAATCATCAATTCATCCATCTGCTATTAGAGAACAGATTGCTAAACAGGGTTGAATATTACAAATTTTATTATTTTAAAGTCATTTTCAGACAAGGTCACGTTTAGAGGCAGACTGAGGGGTAGGATTTCAACCAGGTCTCTGGCCTGAGAAGGCGATTATTTGAAATTTAAGGACGGGAAACATTCACTTCACAGTTCCCGTCACACTTCCACCCAAACGGCCCAGAATGGCGTGGTGGACCAAGAACTCTCGCGAGCCAATTCCAGAGTCAGGCAGATCTCTCCCATCCCTCCTCCGGAGCCTGGGCGAGACTCGGCGAAGAGGCCGACAGAAACCTCCCTCCAATCGGCAGCGCGGCCTCCCCACCGTGCACCACCCGCCGGGAGCTGTTGGCCTATCAACCTTGTCAGACCGCTCCCCTCCGGGGCAGTCCAACCACTGGCTCCTCCTCAGTGAGGTAAATCATAGTCAGCGTGGCTCTGCCAATCGCCGGCAGAGGAACGCTCGGGGCGGTCCTCTTTAACTCTGGGGTGACTCCGAAGAGGGTCCACCGAGAAGGAAGACGTGCTCGGGCCGCTCTCAGGGACGCGCCGCTTTCCTCCCGTTTGCCCCAACCATCGGCGGGTAAGTGCGGTCGTGCAGGGACGGGATGGGGAGGAGATACTTTTTAGGTGGCTTTTCGGGGCCTGCAAGAGAGAGGAGCGCATCCCGTCCGGCTTCAGGCGGCTGCCTCCCTCCCGTTCCTGCATTCCCCGGCTGCCACACCCTATTCGCTGCGGGCTTGGGACCGATCTCGTCTCCTTCTCCCCCCTCCGCGTCCCCGGGAGCTTTTTTAAATATATATATATATTATATAAAAGTATATATATATATATACTTTTCGCTCAGCCGGCGGGGAAGTGATTTCCTCTCCCGCCTGCCCGCAGCGCGCGTGACGCAGGCCGTCTTGACAGGAGCAAAACTCCCGGAGTCTTTTTAAGAGGCGGGAGCATTTCTGCTTGAAAGCAATGGGAGCTGGGCAAAGAGGCTATTTCCTTTCTCAGAAGTACTCCAGCACGGGTTCGCTTACCGCAGTGATTTGAAAAATGGGGGCGAGAGGCGGCGGCGGGGAAGGCGACGACGACTACGACGGGATGCTGCTTCAGAAAAGGCCGAGAGTATATTGGTTATGAGAAATGGGGCCGGAGAGACTGAAGCGAGTTGGCGACTGGAGCGCCACTGTTCGCTCCGTTCTTCGTAACGGATTAATCTGAGGCAAAACTGTCGAACCGTAATAGAAGGGAAGAAGGCACGGTTGCTAATCGAAATTCCCCCTCTTCCCCCCTCAGCGTACACAAACTCAAGGGCTTCTGACGTCAGTGTGACAGGCAGACATTCAATAGGGGAGGCTTTTTGTAATCTTGCAGTCTGATAATAAATAAAACAATCTGACGTCGATATGTAGCTGTTAAAAGCATAAGGATTTCGGTTCGGTGCCAGTGTCATCATTGACTTCCTTTAATCAACGATGACACTTCCTCGTGTCTCTCCCCCCCCCCTTTTAGGTGAATGCTGAAGTTGAATTTAACCATTTTTTGTACGTCCTTTTCTTCTCTTCCTTTTTTCCCCCTACTTCATCCTTGTTTGCTATCCTTAGAAAAATCATTTCCCAAAATAGGATTAATTGTAAAAAGGAAGAGAGCGTTTCTGCAGGAGAAATGGTCAAACTTGTATTGTGCCTGCTATAAGTTATTGTGCATAGTCTTCTGTATTTGTACAAACTCTTCAGTAAAAATAGAGGGGTTGGAGTAGCAATATCAGAATGTGTAAGCAATCGTTTATAGCTCACCGTGCAGTTAGAAAGGGACATAAGGAAGTTAATCATCTGCTCCCCTTCCATCTTTGTTTTCCTTTCTTTTCAAATGTATGGTGATAAGAGAAAACCTCAATCTGAGCATTGTTCTCAAGGACTAGGGATAAGGAAGTAAGGAAATGATTTATTAATATGGCTGCACATCTATGTAATATGTTCTGAGCACCAAAAATAACAAAAACAGAATTTCATTAGAACAAAAAACCAACAACTATTGAGGCATGCATTTGACAAGAATTTGCAATGGTCAGTAATCTCTCATATCTATATGCACATTACCAGCTGTGTGTTAAATTGCTTGGCAAGTCATTACCCAAGTTAATTCCCTCAAAGTAGTGCTGAAATTTTCTGAGATACTATAAAGATTAATAATATTTTGTGTCACAACCTTTATGGAGTAGAGACTCTTCATCATATCTGATCAAGGTACAAAAAAGTTATACCATAATAGATGTACTTGTTACATGCATAAGAATTAATTTTTATTGCAACACTATATTTTCATTGAAACAGAGGAAAAGGGCTACTCCCTTCTTAGTAGGCTGATGCTGATGTTTGAATTTGGAAAAAAATAATAATCAGGCTCATGAAAAATTTATAGGAAATTTTTCCATTTTAAATTTTTTAACATTCTGTATTAAACATGTTTATGAAGCTTACATTTAGATATAATAACACTTCCCATCTTTCAGTTTAAAGTTATTCCTGCAATATTCAAACTATTGAATCAGAATCAAATGCACATTTTTTTTGTGAGTTTTTAAAAAGTTCTAAGCAAAAGATTCATAGACTAATTTTTTTCCTCTGTTTTGGTCTGCTTAAATTTCTATTCTCTCCGCCATACAAAGTTAAAGGGACTTTCTGTTCCAAAGTTAGTTCCTGTTTATGCATATTAGGAATAGTGAAGATGAGACCTGAGAAAAATGTATGTGCATTAAATATATAATCAAATCTTATATTTTTAGATTCAGTAGGCAGAAGTATCATAGATTGTTTTACTCTATTTCAGTTATATATCAAGACAGTTGTACGCTCAGAGATAAATTTGACTTCACAATAAATGCAATATTTAAAATGGAGTATGTCACTGCTGTTGATTTGTTAGAACTATTTTACATCCACCCAAAGTCCCAACTAAGCACAATAGCAACTATTTTCTTTGCTGGGCTGCTTTTATCCTGCATTTGGAGTTGTTAAAGTTTCATGAAGATATCAGATCATGAGTGAATGGATTGTGCAAGGAGAAGATACTCAGTTTTCTTCTGGATACAAAGAATGACTTGATTGAGGTGGCCTGTAAACCTTTTCTGCCCAGCTTGTATGCTTGATTCCTGACAAGAGCTGAGCATGTGGAATGTAGTTGTACGGGAGGGCACATTTCTGGCACATTACTGTGCTTAGCTGACACCTCAGTTATATCAAAGAAGTTGTATTCTATGGCGAAAGTATTTCAGGGACATGAAAATCAAGTTTGCATTTTAAATAACTAATTACCTAGTCTTCCACTGACTATTTTCATTCATTTCTTTTCTACTAAACTCAAGTTATGCATCTTGCATTTTAAATGTCACCATTCTATAGAAGATACTCTTCACCTGTCTGTCTAATATTGATGTAGGCACATTTTGCTGTTTAATATGCAGTTCCAGCTACTTCATTCTAATATGCCCTATCACCATTTCCTCCTTCACCATTCTGAAACATACAAAGTTGGGAGAAATGTGCTTCTTCCAGTCCCTTTATTATTTTACAGTGTTGTAGTATGTAGGAGCCTATTGAAGTAATAGCAATAAAAGCCATGGAAAAGTATGGGCAAGAAAAATGTATATAATTTTTCCTCATTTGTTTATACTGTATGAAAAATAAGACAAAACCATGGCAGTGTGGGGGACAGGTGGAGAATAGTAGGCTTAAAATGTAATTTGCATAAAATGCATCTATTCCTAAGTGTCTTTCTGAAAGCTCAGAAAAATCAACATTCAGCTTTGTTTTGTTTTGTTTTGTTTTTATTGGATTTATATACCGCCCTACTCCCGAAGGACTCAGGGCGGTGAACAGCCACAGAATAAAACACATAAATACAAAAATTTAAAATAGAATAAAAACGAATTAAATAATTTGGCTGAGACAAATTTAGCTGATAGGTATGTTAGTTTTTTGACCAAAAAATGTGTTTTATGTAAAGAGAGCAGATGAATGTATGCATGTAATTTTTAAATAATGTTTGTAATTGTGTAGTATTCACTGGGGAACTCTGTCACCTTCTGGTTTGGGTGATTGTCCAAGTGCAGATTTTGGAGCAAATGTTGAATTCTGCAAAATAAGTCTCTCAGGGTATCTCATAGGGGATATTTCCTTAATAGTTGAAATAATCTGCTATATGAATGTATAGATCCTAGCATGTATTTGGACTGTAAATGATTAAGGAAAGGAGCCAAGCATGCTTCCTGTCTAGGAGATTATGTGCTCAAGTGGTTTGTTGTCAAAATCATTATGTAATATGAATCGGCACACTGGTAAATAAAAGCAGAAAAAATATTCTGTGTATCTTAGAGATTGTATCAATTGTTTAAGTTCTAAATTTCTCTCTCAGTCTAACTATGGCTTGCGCTTTGCTGGTTACCTGGAGCATATGCGTTTTCTTTCAACCTGCCCATGAAAGACTCATATGACTACCCCATAAAGGCTGTCCTCTTTGAATCAAGGACCTACTTTTAATTGTCCTGGAGCAGTCATTAATAGGAAGCTGCCAATATGCACTGTGTTTATATACAGTGTTTTAGATGGCTTTCTAAATACTGCAGCCTTCTATTATTTACAAAATATTGCCTAGGATTTAGGTGGAAGTCATTAGTTTTACAGGAGGTGAATACATGGGATGAAGTTAGTGAATGGCTTTTTCTTTTTCTTTCCCCTGTCTAAAACATTAACTTAAAAAGAGACCTCAGTGTTTTGAGAACTAAAAGTTTTAATTGTTTTTTTTTTAATTTAACCAACGGCAGTTCCATTATAATGAAACGTTGTTTGCCTTAAGGCAGATAGGATCACTGCCTGTTCAATTCTGGATTATCACTGATGAAATATATGTGACTTTTTTTATTAAAACAATCTCTGTGATTTCTACCTGTAGAAGGGGTGGCAGGGTATAGCAATAGTTGTTGCTATAATAACGTTTAGTAAAGACTCTTGAAGTTAAATGAAAGCCAGTTTGGGCTAGTGGTTAAGGCACCAGGCTAGAAAGCAAGAAACCATGAGTTTAAGTGTTGCCTTAGCCATGACAGCAAGCTGGATGACCTTGGGCCAATCATTCTCTCTCAGTCAAACTCACAGGGTTGCTGCTCTGGGGAAAATAGGAGGAAGGGGTGTTGGATATGTTTGCCGCTTTGTCTTATTTGCAAAAATCATAAAGGTGGGATACAAATAAACAAATAGAAATAAATAAATCAGGTTAGCTGGGTTTCTAATAATAAGCCAACACTAGTGATTCTTGCTCATATTTGATATTGTGACCTGATTATTATTGCAAATAATAGCTTATCTCTTATTTTTATTCAAATGTGATTACATTTTACTGAATTGGAAATGTTTTTGTCTCCTTCACAAAAAGATATTTTAGATCCCCTTTCTGAGCCTATCTCACTAGATGTCACAACATGATCAAAATGTGGCCTGCAGGAGATTTGTAAGGATTTAACCTGTCATCTCAATGTGGGGAGCTATGACTTACTAAGAACTGTTAATAGTGTAGGTTCCAGAGGAGAATATGATTGAAATAGAGCCTATTTACTTCTCCCTTTGGACATAACAGTCTTTCAAAGGGCAGCTGTATTCCAATTCTTTTGACTTGATCAGTTTGTTCATCTATTACAAACTTTAGATTCTATAATTTTATATGATTGTTAGAACCATGACGGCCCCTTTGTAATCGATTTGTACTGTTAAGGCAGTTCTGTTTTATTTTAGCCTACTGTATGGTACTTTACTGAACTAGGGAAAATATTTATTTTTAAAAACCCTGATTTATTCCAAAAGAAGTAGCTATCTAATGGATATACAGTTGAACTAATGGAAATTAGCATGTATGATTTGTGGTCAACATAATGCTCTGAATATAAAATTGGAGTTGGAACTTCTGTTTTCAGTGTTGTCCTCCATTTCAAGGGTATTTTCCCCACTGATCTGGATGTTCTGCACAACCTCACTTGGCAGAGCAAGCATAGCAGGATTCCAATCCCCTCCTCCATCTCTATGCATCAATATGCTATTGAGAGATTCTTCTCTGCATCCACGTGCATGGCAGTACCAGGCACAACACTTCTATGCAAGCAACTCATGTGGGTGTCGGGTTTTGTGCTGTTGACTTCAGAATGTCAGTGGGTTGGAGGTGTGGCCAAGGTAGGGGCTTGATGTCCCATATTACAATTTTGCCAGAATACTGTTTGTACTGGTGGGTGGAACTGGAATTTGGGTATTAAATTACAATAATAGATGATGAAGCACAATTGAGCTTTATTTCAATATGTATTTCCAATTAACATTTCTGTGATTCCAGTTGAAAATGCATAGTGAATGTGTTCCTACATAGATATTCAGATCTGCTCTATTGTATGTGATGGGAGGAGGAATGATTTTCTGACTCTTTTTACCCTCATGGTTTGAATTCTATAGCGCTAAAAATCTGATACATTATTTCTTCTACCTAAAGTTGATGGCGGTTTAATTTTAGTGAGCAGATGTCAACTAAAACATTTTTCTTGTCAAACCAGTGAAGGGTGGGGAAGGGCTTTCAATTGTAAAGCCATTTTAGCAACCTGTAGAATGTTGCTGGTGAAAATTCCTACCGCACTGTTCCAGTTGACCTGTTAAATGCACTGCAGTGCTTTGGTATGCACTGGTGCCAGGGCAGAATGATATCTGGACAATATTATATGGCCCTATAGTGTTTAAGAGTAGGATTTTGAGAATATCACAGATTTCAGTTGCATTTTCTACTTTATTTAAGATATGAGAAAAAACTGCTGTATTCTTGGTCTGGGTGTTTGTATGGCATAATTGCACCATACACTAGACTATAGGGCTGGGCTGCTTATTTGGCAGAATGCTGAGCAGAACTCCCGCCAGCTCCCAAACAGGCTGAGCAGGTTTGGCCCATGTGGGGACAGTGACTGCTCAACCTCTGTATTCTACTGATCGTACAGGAAAGTGCATTAGACACTTCATTTCTCCCTCTTTCTCTCTGTACTATGTAAAAAAAGAATTATTTATACCTGATTAAATCTTAGCCTTTGAACAGAGATGCTCATGTAATCGTCTATAAGAAGGGAAATGTACATTATAGTACAGAATGTCCAGTGGGAAAATTAATGCTGGGAGTACTTATTACTGATATCTCAGTATTCAGTTTCCTATTAAATACAAAAGCATACAAGTTCTGGTTCCTTAATCTCTCAAGGAACTAATATGCCTACAGTATTTGTGCAATATGTGCCCCTTAAGTGCTGTGCTCAGCTCTTATTCAGAAGAGTAAACTGGCATTATACACCAGTGAGTCAACGAGTAGCTATTTCCTATTGCCCAGATCAGTTGCTTAAGTTTTGCCCTATTGCTTCAATGGAGTACAGATGATCAGCCAGAAAGATAGGAAACTTGGTTTCTCTATAAGAAACCACAATATTTCTCCACATCAATTCAACAGCAATTGCCATAATTTGAATAGTGGGGAGAGTTTGCATTGCATTTTAGCCAGGTATAGGGGCCACCTGGGAATGGATAGGATGGGAGGTTAGAAAAAATGTATCTTGGCTTAAAGGAATTTGATAATACTGCCAAGAAAATACATGGATGAATCGTGAAAGAAAAAACCTAGTCTCATTTCCCATATTCATACCAAATCTATGATGTGCATCCCATTTTAAAAGTGAATTGTTTCAGGGGGAAAAGTTAAGTCTTCCTTTCATGTAGATATTATACTTTAGAGGAGGCATGTCCAACCCACAGCCTGTGGGACACATGTGGCCCTGGACAGGTAGTAATGCAACCCCACAACATTATTATGTGCATTTATATATATTAGCTATATTACATATTTTATATGTGGCTAAGACAATTCTTCATTCAATGTGGCTCAGGCAAGCCAAAAGATTGGACATGCCTGCTGTAGATATTTTGAAGCAGCTTTATTTGTACTTCTATCTTAGCTTCACTGTCAGAGTATATTCTTATGTACCGTATAATGATTCCTATATACCTGTATAATGAGCTACCTATAATTGATGTGGACTGTTTATCTTAATCTTCTGTCTCTGTTGTACTTTTAGGACTGTTCTGTTCTTCCTGGTCTTGTCTGACAAATTTCTGAAACTCAAAGAAGCCAAAAACAATTGGCAAGTTGACACCACCAGACTCCTGGTATGCTTTCCCAATTTTTTTCTTAGTCCTAAACTTGTCTTGATCTTTCACTGTTCATTCCCTTATAAATTCTTTTTTTAAAAAAAGGCTGGATCCTTTTAAAGTGAGGCTGTTCTAAATTCCCTTGTTTGTTCTTATTGCATGATGTATACCAGTATTGTTGGTCCTTTTCCCATCAGTAACAGCTTATTTTGAATTATCTGCATTCTGGTTGGATATGTTAGTCTTTCTTGGCATCTTTCTAGGTTGAGTCACTATATCAAAAATAATATTTTAGAAAATGACTTGTGATTTTTCTTATTCTGCATGTCCTCTTTCTAAGGTTGGCTACTTAAATATATATTTTCAGTCATATTAGAGTACTAATTAACATGCTGTCCTAAAAGCCTTAGTTACTCTGATATATAACTTGTTTGGTTGATCGACCAAATAAATTTCAGAAAGTAACAGTAGCATTTTTTATTTTGGACTTACTGCTGCAACATCTAAGGTAACATATAGTTCCATTTATATAGCATGTATTATTTTCTGTTCATTTGAACAGAAGGTTAGGGTATTATGCAGGGGTGAAATGCTACCGGTTTGGACTGGTTCGGGTGAACCGGTAGCAGATATTGGGTGTTCTGTCCCCTCCCATGAGTGGCCTTGCAGAGGCTCAAATAGCCTGGCAGTAACAAACACAGGCTAGAGAGATTGAAGCTGGCCCTTTAATAAATAGTTCTCTTCCAAAGCGTATATCAGTCCAATAGTTACCGGGCAATGTTCCAAAGGCCTTGGCAGACAGCCAGCAAGCTAATGAAGGAATGCAGACTCTTGTCAAAAAAATCGAAACTAAGAGTTGTACCTCCACTGCATTCAAAACGCCAACAAATTGTTCACCACGCCTTTCCAGCCCAGTCATACCCCTTTTATATTTTGTAGGGTCTGGCCCTACGTCTCCTGACCACACCTCTTAGGATGTGGTAATAGCTGTTCTCTACGACGTCTCCTACGTCTCTCTCTTGCATCCAATAGGGGCTCCCCCTCGTCGTTACCGGCCTCTGTTTCCTCCTCAATTTGGCTGGGGTCCATAGGCACATCAGCAACTGTCAGTTCTTGCTGACTCACCAGTGAAGACGACCCCTCTGGCACATAGCTCGTGACAGCTTCCTCCTCCTCCATATCATCCTCCGAATCAGCATGCGAAGATAAATCAGCCTTCGGAGCCGGGGTCACAACATGGGGCTGGTTCACTGAACCAGTAGCAATCGCTGGCTGGCCATGCCCCTGAACCGGTCCGCAGCCCACAGTCCTGCCATGCTTCCCTGCCTTCCACATGGCCTTCCCGGCATCCTGGTGGCCAGGCAGGCAAGCAGAAGGCCATGTGGAAGCCAGGCAAACATGGCAGGGTTGTGGGGAAGGGAGCTAGCAATCTACTCTCTTCCCCACAGCCCTGCCATGCTTGCCTGCCTTCCATGCTGCCTTCCTGGCGGGCCCCCATGCCTGCTTGCCTTCCGAGGTTGGTGTCCAGCCCAGCCAGTGGGTGGATGGGCGGTCCTTGATGGAGATTCCACCGCTGCGCTGCCCCAGGACATGTGCAGCAGCCCCGGGGCTGGGACACCTGCCTGCCTTCCCAGAGTACCACTGCGGTGGCGTCAGCCCCGGAGCAGCAGCTGCATCTCCACCAAGGGCCACCTGCCGTCAGCCTTACCAAGGCGCTGGCTTCATTGGGCATGCTGAATACGCTGGTGGAGGATCTAGAAGATAAGGCCAACGCTGGCAGCGGAGGGGGGAGGGAGATCTGCTGCGCTTGGCTCCTTGGAGGGACATGGCGTGGCTTGCTTGCCTTTTGGGCCTGGCGCACTCGGCTTCCGTGGGGCCTTTGGTCAACTGCCACCCACTTGCCTTCCCCTGTGCCTCGGGACCGGCTTGCCCTCCCAGAGCACTGCCTTGCTGCCGCTGTTCACTTTCTTCCTTCTCCCGCCGTGAAATGAAAGCAAACAGCGGCGGAGTTGCTTCGGGAGGTTGCTTCAGGAAGGTGGATGTCTGCAGCTAGGCGGGGAGGGAGGGCGGCGAGAATGGTGGAGTCAGGCAAGGGAGCACCAAGATGAAGGGCTACCTGCACTGGCCTGCCTGGGTAAGCGCTGTCGCCCAGACTGAAGGGAAAGCACTGCGGGCTCTGTGGTGGCACGGCCAGGCCTGGCCCTCTCCCCGCGTAGGGGGCTTATGCCCCTCCCACTCTGCTTCTTTGCCAGTGGGAAGCAGTGGCGCGGCTGAGCCTCCTTCCCTTGGAGCACCGGACTCCACGGGCTGAGTTTCTGGAGTGGCACTGGCGGTTAAAGAGAGGCAGGTGGCTGAGTGGGAATCCAGTGGACTGCTTCAGAGCCCCAAGCTCCATGGAGTCGACATGGGTTGAAGGCAGACTTTTCTGCAGCATCCCCCTCCCCTCTTTGGATCGCCCTGTAGGGGGGAGGGCTCTGCCTTTGCAGAAACAGGGTGGGCGGTTTGTATGGAGGATTGGCAGGGGGATGCGCGGTCCTCCGGGATGGAGAGCGGGGCAAGAGAAGGCTTCGAGATTCGCTTGGGCTGTCAAGCCAGATGGCGGAGATAAACTCAAAGCTTTGGGGGCTTCAGAAGGCAGAATGTGCTTCAGAATGTGCAGCTCCTGGCTCTAACAGTGAGTGATGTACGTGACGTCAAATTGGCCATGCCCACCTGGTCACATGACCTCCAAGCCACACACACCCAAGCCACGCCCACAGAACCCGTAGCAACAATTTTTAGATTTCACCACTGGTATTATGTGACCTCTACCTGTATATTATTAATAAACTGATTTTCTAGATGGGTTTGCACTCTTAAAAAAAGTATGTTTAGTTTAAAAATATTTGGTACTTCATTTTTTTTTTGTTGAAGGAGCCAAGGTGCCTAAATTGTTTTTGGTTGTCTTTTCTTACTCAGCTAGAAAATATTTTCTCTATGCAGTCAATTTGATCTGAGAGATGTAACCCCTAATCCACAAATAATAATTTGGGCTGCAATTTCAAATGTATCAATTGCCGTATAGATAAAACCCACTCTAAGTCTAGTGTTCCTTCGTGAGAAGGTCATATGACTTGTATAACACATGCGGGCACTGATTGTTTATCCTGAAGGTTAAATGAGACTTTAGAGCTGCTTCCTGTAGACCAGGTGTGTCCAACCTTTTCGCTTGCCTGGGTGAAGATAAATTGCCGTGGGCCACATTACTAGCTGTCCAGGACTGCATGTGGCCACAGGCTACGAGTTGGGCATGCCTGTTCCAGACTGAATGTATCTGAATAGCTTTGTTTCACTTGTACTTTTTTTTATTCGTAGGTACTTGCTATCGGTACTGTCAAAATCATTCACAGAAAAAAAAATCTTAGATGTGTTTAGCAAAAATAAGAATTAAATCATTTATTTCATCCCAAAAATAATTATGCTTCATTGAGAATTAGGTAATAATACAGAACTATTCATTACTTTCATCCAAATAAAAGCATGATTTGCAGGTTGTCCAGTTCTAGTGCACTGACTAACACTTTCATTTCTTATGCAGAACAGCGACTAATACTGTTACCATGGATGTGTTGGTGAACAGGTATCGAAACTTCATGAAGGGAGCAGGTGAGAAGATCTTAGCTGAATGACTGAAACTATTGTTTGTTTTGTTTTTATTCCTTTTTCTCCCCCAAAAGGAATCAGGTTTAGCCCGATAATTGAATTTACTGAGGAAGATAATCTAAAACTACATATTTGTGTGTTGCAAAAGTTATGCTTTCAGTATTTCAATAATTGGAGTGTTCCCCTTGAGCAGCAATAACTACAAGTAAATGTTTCCAATAACTGTTGATCAATTCTGTCTTGGAGGAATTTAGCCCATTCCTCCTTACAGAACAGCTTCAACTCAGGGATTTTACTGGGCTCCCTTGCATGAACTGCTCACTTTAGGTCTTTCACAATATTTCTTCAGGCTTAAGTTCAAGACTTTGACTTGACCATTCCAAAACATTAACTTTCTTCTGTAACCATTTTTTGGTTGTATGATTGAGTTTTTGGGTTGTTGTCTTGCTGCATGACCACTTCAGTGGTCATCACAGGCCACCACAGCACCACCTGTGCTGAGTAGCACAGCACAAGACAGGACCACCTTTAGGCTAAGGCTGATAGGTACTTGTCCTAGGTACACAAAGTGTAGAGGGAACCAACACTGTCCCTCCTTCTGAATCGTTCTAAAAAAGCAAATCTTTGTAATAGCTGGAGCTGGCACTATCAGTCAGTGTGAGGGGGCCTCCTACACCCTTGAAGCAGCACTGGCACAAGACCTTTGGCTAGTTGTCCGGTTGGCCTTCCCTTGGCAAAAACAGCATAGCAAGAAATTGTAGTCTACTACTAGTTGCATCAAAGCAATGTCTTCGGTACTGTCTACTGTAGTGGCTGTCTGGAGTTTTGTGATCTTATGAATGCTGACATTTAGTTCCTTAGACATTACTCTTGGGTTCTTTGAGATCTGTTGGCGTATTAGACACTTTGCTTTTAGTGTGAACTTGGCTAGTTGAACCTTCCTGGAGAGGGTAACTGTAGTAATGAACTACTTCCATTTGTACAATGACAATGTACATATTGTCTTACAATGGACTGGTGGAGTCCAAACTCTTTGGAAAGTTTGGTAAGCTCTTGTAGCCTGGTGAGCATCAACAACTATTTTTTAGAGGTCCTCAGTTACCGCCTTTGTTTGATCCTTAACACATTTCCACATTCCTGTGTTGTGAAGATCAGACTGATAGTGAATATCCAGAATTCTGTTCTTTCAATAGACAAGAATTCCTACTCTTACACCTGATTATTGTCCCATTGACTGAAATGCCTGAATGAATCCTTCAAAAGTTCATATACTTTTGCCATATAGCTTTGGATCATTTTCCTCAATAAATCAATGAACAAGTATAATGTTTTTGACTTATTTGTTTTAATTTATCTTATCAAGTTTTAAGACTTGTGTGGATAAGCAATCATGTTTTAGGTCATATTTATATAGAAGTGTTCAAAAGGATTCACAACTCTTTAAATACCACTATCCCTAAAAAAGCATCTACTCCAGGTGCATTGGCTACTGAAAACAAAAGATTGAATGTATTGCAGGATCCTTATATATTTTTTTCCACAGACCCCCGGATTGCTTCTTATCCACTTATGGATTCTCCTTGGCCTATGACGGGTATCTTACTGGGTTATGCCTATTTTGTATTATCACTGGGGCCACGGCTCATGGCCAACAGGAAACCTCTGAACCTTAAGAAGTTCATGATACTTTATAATTCTTTTTTGATGGCACTATCAGTTTACATTGTTTATGAGGTAAGCTTCTCCCTGTATTAAATTTTATCTGTAGCTCTTAGATATACCATTGTTGCTTACACTGATTCTCCAACATCAGTTTCAAGGTCTCTTTATACCTTTGCGTATCTAAAACACTATGAGTTCAGAAAAGAGATATGAAACCTTTATCTTTCTAAAAGTTTTGCAAAAATGCAGCCCCGTATTTTTGTTTTGAAATATATAGCATACATTTAAATTGTCTATAATAATTATATTAAAAAAACACAATTTATGACTAAAAAGCACACTAGCTCACTATTGCATGTTCAAATTACATGCTTTAGCAATAAGTTGGAAAGATATTTATTCTTTCTTACTTAGACACAACCTCACAACATATGAAAGAGACAGATGCAACATTTTCACATGTAGGACCTATAAGCAAAAAGAAATAGAAAAATTTATACTTGCCCTCACTACTTTTCTGTAATATGTAAAAGTTACCCTAAGACATATAAATCAGTGAAGATTAGGTACAAGATTCAGTTCAACAGAACATTTCAGACTCTTCAAGTTTATTAAAAATGTATTCTCAAAATGAGAGTTTGTTTTATATTTGAAATAGTAGGTATTAAAATTTGATGTAATACAGAGGGCTTGTTTCCATGAATTTTGATTTTTTGTACTAGGGATGGTACAAATGACATTGTAAAAGTAAATGATTATTAGTAGGCAATCTTACAAGCTCATTTTATAAGTTAGGCAGCAGAATTTTTACTAATAGGCCACTATCATACAAGGTCACATATTTTTACCAGCTGTTATGCTTAATGACTTCTCTGAATCCTTTTTATGTTTTACTGTGAATGCACATTTTTCCTAAGTAGAATAACATGTAGGATTTGTCTTGATATGGAAGAATACAATGTTATTTCTGATATTTCATTTTCTTTTTTCAAAATTATATCAGTTAGTGTTATTCAGTGAGATAAATATAGTACATGACAATTATATCTTAAAAACTATTCTGGTGTTAATGCAGAATAAGTGTAATGCTTGCATTGTAGCAGTATAATATGTAAAAACATTGCTTCACTAAAAATATTTGAAGTAAAATTTCTCAAATAAAAAGATGTGCATATTAGTTATTAAATGCAAAAATCATTGATACTTTTTTGAAATTTTTGTAATGTTTGGTCTTACCCTGCTCACCATATGAGACCTAGAAAAGAAAGCTGTTATGAACTGTGATGTTATTGAAATATAGTTTTAATGAAGAAGAGGTCTGGGAATGATGATTTCTAATAGCTTTTTTTTGTAGTTTTTAATGTCAGGCTGGCTAAATGGTTATACATGGAGATGTGACCCTGTTGATACATCCCAGGATCCTAAGGCTCTTCGGGTAAGCTTGTTTTTCATTTTACTGTCTTGTCCTTCCTTCATTCTCATCCATTCATTCTCCCTGTACTCTTATGTTTCTCTTATATGTTATGTTTCTTTTCTTTAGTTTTTAATACAGCCTTTGGTGAAGGTGTTCTAAGAAGAGTGTTGAGAAGGGAGAGAAAAGTGGACAGAAAGATGGGATTTTAATTTTGTGATGGCTAGGATATTTAACTTTTTACCTTGTCTCTAGATGGTCCGTGTGGCATGGATCTTCATTTTCTCCAAAATCATCGAGCTGATGGATACAGTAAGTGATTCTGAACTTCTGACAATTGATCCTATTTTTCTAGTTAAAGCATGGGTGTTTTTCACCCAGTATCTTTCCATAGTGGCCACTCAAGTCTACTTATTCTTCCAACATTTATATTCTCATAAAATTATAGTCAATCTTCGCATGCTTTGCTGCATTTATGCAGCAGGATTTTCTGGGTGGGTCAGGCTATATGCTTTCTGATAAATACAGTTATATTTAAAAGATTCTCTAGCAGTAATTTGATGGCCATATTTTGAGGAGTGCATTGTGGATTTTTTTCTCTAATTTAGATTTGGTATAGATGGATCAGGTATAGATAGACGTATAAATACGCTACTAGCCAAAACCTGAAACCTACATCTCACAATGTATTGTTGTTTCCAGGTAATCTTTATCCTAAGAAAAAAGAATGAACAAGTGACCTTTCTGCATGTTTTCCACCATTCAGTGCTACCCTGGAGCTGGTGGTGGGGTGTGAAATTTGGTCCAGGTGAGATTTTAAAGGAGGATTTACTCCAGAACTTGATTCCAAGATTTGAAAAAATTGTATCTATAATTATTTTCAGATATGTCTCATGAATACATGCAGTATATGTGTGTTCTCGTTATAGGTATATGTACTTGAACATATAGTTTATCTATCCACACCATCGGAAATTGGTTTTATTTATTTATATACTGTGTTTCCCTGGAAATAAGACCCTGTCTTATATTTTTTTGAACCCTGAAATAAGTGCTTGACCTTATTTTTGGGGAGGTCTTATTATTTTGGGGCGCGTGGAGCAAGATGGGGCTCCTCTTGCCATCTTACCTGATTTCTAGCTCTGCGTTTAAATATTTTTGGGGAGGGCTTATTTTCAGGGGGATGCTTATTTTAGCACATTGCTTAAAAGCCCGATTCGGCTTATTATCAGGGGATGTCTTATTTTCGGGAAAACAGGGTATTCATTCTGTTTATTCTGGCTGTCTCAATGGCATATCTATAAACAAGGTCTCTATGAGTCAGTCCAATATATTTAACCAACTGCTTTAATTTTCAGAATTTGCATGCTCCGTTGACTTCGTTTCAAGTGTTGTGAATGTATTTTGGTCGATATTTAGTTTTATCTTTTCAGAAATAAAACACTTACCGTATTTTTCGGAGTATAAGACGCACCTTTCCCCCCCAAAAAAGAGGGTGAAAATCTGGGTGCGTCTTATACTCCGAATGTAGCCCCGCCCAGCTTCTCAAACGGAGGTTTCAGACGCTGAAAAAAGCATCAGAAGCTTTAGAAAAGAAGCCCCCAAACAGAGCTTTAGAGGCTTTTTTTCTGAAGCTCTGTTTTGGAGGCTTTCAGAGGCAGGAAAAAAAGCAAAAAAAAAAGCAAGGCACAGAGCTCACAACCAAGGAACCTGTTGCTAAAATTCACCTCTGGGAACAGCTGACGGGGGGGGGGGGGATTCTGGGAGGCTGATCCACTTGCCAATCAGCTTTTTTCTTATTTTCCTCCCCAAAAACTAAGGTGCGTCTTATACTCTGGTGTCTTATATTCCAAAAAATACGGTAAATGTCCTAAGCTAGGTTACACTTATATGTAACACTAATAACAGGCAAAAATGTTTGACTGTATGTGCTGAATACAAATTACTGACATTTTTTCCCCTCATACCATTTTGATCATGATCCCAGGTGCCCCAAATGAATTTTATTTGTTTTTCTAGTATTTATATAGACCAGGGTTGTCAAACTCAAGGCCTGCGGGCAGCATCTGTGCGCTGTTTAGATCTGGCCCACAGGGCCGGTCTGGAAATAGCAAAGGACTGGTCCGTGGTGTCTCTGCTAGCAAAAGTGGGTTGTGGAAGGGGCGCGTGCAACCCCACCCCCTTCCACCCCCGCAACCACTTTTGACCTTCAGAGTTTTCCAGGAGGCCTTCCAGGCCCAAAACGGGACCTCCAGAATGCTCCAGGAGACTGTTCTGGCCCAAAACGGGGCCTCTGAAGTGCTGCAGGAGGCTGTCTAGGCCCAAAGCAGGGCCTCCAGAGTGCTCCAGGAGGCCTTTCAGGTGCAAAATGGGGCCTCCAGAGTGCTCCAGGAGGCCATCCTTGACTCAGGTTATGAAAGGGAGGAAAAGTAAAATGTTTTACCTTTCAGGCTTGCAGGATTCTGCTATTATAGCCTATAATTTATAGTTCTAGTTTCCTACGGAATCAGTTTCTTCATCTGGTCTCTCATAAGGTGATCACGTAGATCAAGTAAGTATTAAAAAAAAATTACAGAAATGTATGCCTCCCTATTTTTATAAGTTTATAAACCATGTCTAAGGAGGTGCAGTCCTGTGTCACCATGGCCACACCCACGCCCACAACCCCACCTGGCCCTCCGAGGTCAAACCCA
Source organism: Pantherophis guttatus (assembly GCF_059756535.1). Lineage (NCBI taxonomy): Eukaryota > Metazoa > Chordata > Lepidosauria > Squamata > Colubridae > Pantherophis > Pantherophis guttatus. The sequence continues at coordinate 55,326,669 of NC_142065.1, read as the reverse complement.
ATCCTGATGTGGCCCTCAATGAAATTGAGTTTGACACCCCTGATATAGACTGTAAGGTTTAGTTATGTCATTCATCCTCACCATCTGCCTTTCTCCTTTTCTCTGTTATTCTACAGGAGGAATGGGCTCCTTTCATGCTTTGGTGAACTGTATGGTACATGTTGTGATGTACTTCTATTATGCACTCTCAGCTGCAGGACCTGCTTTCCAAAAGTACCTCTGGTGGAAGAAGCATATCACTGCCATTCAACTGGTAAGTAACAAAGGGAAAAGGACAGGCAAATTATGCCAGCATTTTTGATTCAGTTATACAAACCATCTTTGGTCACTTTGTCTGATTATGTTTCTTTTGAATAGCTTATTTATTTATTTGTTTGTTTGTTTTATTCAATTTGTATACCGCCGTTCTCCTAGTAGACTCAGGGCGGTGCACAGCCAGAACTAAAACACATACCAATACAAAATTTAAAATTATTAAAAGAATTACATAGCTTTGGCCCAAATTTAAAACAATTTAAATTAAAACCCATTGACAATTTAAAAAGCTAAAAAACTAAAAAGACTAAAAAGAGGGGGGGGGAGGGTTTCACGCCAGCCCTGCTTGATGGAAAAGAAAAATTTTCAGGGCACGGCGAAAGACCCGGAGATCGGATATCCTCCGTATCTCCGGGGGCAAATTGTTCCAGAGGGCAGGAGCTGCCACAGAGAAGACCCTCCCCCTCGGGGTCGCCAGCCGACATTGCCTGGCTGACGGCACCCTGAAGAGTCCCTCTCTGTGGGAGCGTACTGGTTGGTGGGAGGCTATTGGCGGCAGAAGGCGGTCCCGCAAATACCCAGGTCCTATGCCATGGAGCGCTTTAAAGGTGGTGACCAACACCTTGAAGCGCACCTGGAAGACCACTGGAAGCCAATGCAGCTCACGCAGGAGAGGTGTCACATGGGAGCGCCCCCTCGCTCCCATAATCCCCCGCGCGGCTGCATTCTGCACCAGTTGGAGCCTCCGGGTGCTCCTCAAGGGGAGCCCCATATAGAGAGCATTGCAGTAGTCCAGGCGGGAAGTGACGAGTGCCTGAGTGACTATGTGTAAGGAGTCCCGATCCAGAAAGGGACGCAACTGGCGAATCAGGCGAACGTGATAAAAATTACAGAAACTTGATAACCTCATTTGATATTTGTTGCCTATGTTGAGCTTTCCCTTTTATTCCAAGGATTACTCATTGTTGCCTGTGAGTAGAATGAGCTCTACCTGTCACCTTTACTTATTTCATCTGTGCCTTGTTTCTGTTTCTAGCTGCAGTTTGTGCTTGTCTCCATCCACATCTCCCAGTACTACTTCATGCCTGACTGCAAATATCAGTTCCCAATCTTCATCCACCTCATCTGGATTTATGGAGTTATCTTCTTCATTCTCTTCTCCAACTTCTGGTACCAGTCATATACCAAAGGCAAGCGTCTGCCCAAGTTCATGACACAACCTCAGCAAAATGGCTTCCATGAGAATGGTGCCATTGCTAATGGCAAAGTCAAAGCCAACTAGGTTCAACTAGCCCCATATCTGGGCTTCTTAACCAGATCAAGTGCCTACAGACTGTTATCTTGCAGTTCCAAACCACCTTCCCAACTGCCCTGTTTCCCTCATTGCCTCGCTTTCATCTTTCCCCAAGGGAGACAGGCTGCCTGGGCTGTCGGTGCTGAATCCAGCCCAAGGCCTCCAAAGTGCCTATGTCTGCCCTGGGCTGGGCTCCCTTCAGAGCTGGACCAAAGCAGAACCCTGACAGATGGGACACATTTATCCACTTAATTCTATGTACACAATGTGATCTAGGTGGGGATTTTCGTTACTTTGCTCTGCCTAAGTTTGTGTTGTCATTTATTAATTGTTTATTTACCATTGGTGTTCAGCCATTCCTACTCCTTTCCTACTTGAATGTAAGTAGTCCCTTTTTGCTGGGGGTGGGAAATAATTCCTCCTGGAGATAACTTTTCCTGCCCTGTTGCAGATGGGGTACTACTAGGCAAGTCTTATTGCCTTGGCTGTATTCCTCTCTTGGCATTGCTCCGCAGCTTTGGCTGCTTTGATCCCAGGACCTTAGCAATAACTCTGGACTTCAATCTCCATATGGCTTGATGACTGCAAGCTCTTATTGCACTGAGGCCCAGGGAGAAGAAATAGGACCCTATTGTCCAGCTTGTATGCCATTGCTCTGTGTGCCTTTTAAAACATTATTGGATCTGCCCCAAAAAACAGAGGCTCCCTATAATCTAAATTTTGGGGAGGACTTCACAAGAGGAGGTATATCCCTCCTAATTTTCCATTTGTATTCACAGAAATAAATGGATAGAAAGAGAATAGTCATTCTGTTCTTGATTTCAAGGCCTTGATCATTGTTTGGTTGGGCCTGATATGCGAAAAGAACAACTTTACTGTAAGTAGTATGTTAATATTGATTTTCAGTTCCAATGACTACTGCTTCTTGCAGTGAATTGGTGTCTTAGTTGAAGTTGGTTTACTAGATGAGAGGAGCTGAAAAACTGAGATCAAAGTCCTCTGAAGCATTGTAATAGAGCGGTGGCTATGTTCTGGCTCATCCACAGTGCATTGTGTCAGGCATCAGATTATTTCTGCTCAAGAACACGGGAATTGACATTCACATTTTACTAGTTTTCTGGGTCTACAGAATACCTTCGCTCAAAGTTCAATACAGCATTTAAGTCCTTGGCTCCTGCTTGTCCTGTCTGCTGTTCCAGGCAGGACAGTGTTAATTTCTTTCTCTCCTTATATGGACACTCCTTCAGGCCAGATGCTTTCCTCTTTTCACTGGCTTAGGTTCTTGGTGAAGCTCCAGCTACTGGGCATTATCCTCCTGGGCTTGAAAAGACCTGTAGTCCTTGGTGCTATTGCCTATGGTCTGGTTGAGTGTGATGAGTGGAAAAGCTACAGATACGGTGTGTGGGGCGTATAATATAATTCTGCAATAGAATAAATTGGAAAAGTAATCTTAGTAGCAGATCTTAGATCTGTATTGCATCCTAAATTCAGAGTGCCAAAATATGAAAGCAAGGATATATTGGCAAATATAAAAAGCTAAGGCACTAAGAATACCTTTTATGTTGTTAGAATAAACTTGTATTGGTCTCTCTACCTCAGTGCTAGGGGTAGACTAACCCAGAATCTAGATTATGTGCCATAAACAATGCTGTATATACTATTGGAGAGATTTGTATAACCCAGAATATTTTGATACATTCACTGGCCATTCTGATATAAGGCAATCTTGTTTAAAAGCCTTTAAGTTAAGTTCACTGTTAGGTTGAAATAGGTTTTGTAACACTACTTACCTTTCCACCACTGATTATCCTGCTGTGTACTGTTTCCCCACCTGTGTCTGAGAAACCCTAAAACAATGCTAATGGCAACCTTTAAAACTGATACAATGTTTGACTGAGAAGCTTTTACAATGTAGAGGATACTTAGGGGTACAATTTGGAAAAAAGTAAAAGATACTTGTTTGTTGTCCTATATGTGTGCCTGCTCTCAACATTTTTTGCTGTACTTGGATCAATATTCGATGATAATCATGCAAGGGTGATGAAAAATCAATATGTGACACTGTTCCCAAATTAGGCAGTATAGCTTACCCATTCTAAAATGCTTTTTTTGGTAAACCTGAAGTAAATTTCTGTCCTATGAATCATTCGTTCGCATGAAATCTAATGAACAGGCATTTATGGAGTGTTATTATTTTCAGCGTTTTTTACAAGTACTGATTTTAGTACTTGTCTGTCAAATAACATTCATGTTGCCCTAGTGTCTTTCTGATGTGCATTTTTGAATAGCCATGTGCCTTCTAAATAGGATGTACAGTTAACTGCTCTAAATTTTGAATGTGATTATCTGCAGTTTTCTGAATGAGTAGGTATCAGAATTGTTTGCTTAGACTAGATAATAAGGCTTCAATATAGTCTCCATTAGATTGCTACAGGACTGGTATTGTACATTCAGGTAGTCCTTAACTTACAAGTGCGATGGGGATTGATTTACAGTCATAAGTTGTCATGGTTGTAGGTGGAGGCACCCTGTGACTGGACCCAATTTTACATTTTTGTGGTCATTAAGTAAATCACTGTCATTATACAAATAGTTAGGCGAACAGTGTGGTCATGTGAACCTGTTCCTCTGAATGAGTGTTTTTGCAGGAAAAATTAGCAAACTGATCACATGACTGTGGGATATTGCAGTTAAATCGTAAAGTTGAGCCAGTTGCCAAGTGCCCAAATTATGGTCATGTGACTGTAAGGCTGTATATGGCATATTTTATTATGGACAGACATGCTTAACAGGCTGTAAAGAACCCATTCCAGGCCCATTGTATTTTCAAATGATTCTAAGTCAAGGACTACCTGTATGAAATCCAAAAGAGGACTCTATCACATATGGGAAGAGAAGTGTTTACACCTCCTTGGGCACAAGCAGCTTCACTTAGTTACAACTATGGATAGATTTCATAAGATAACTGTAATAGGCTACACTTCAAAATAAGCCTGAAATATTAATGCTTTATTTGCCCGACTGATGAATTGAAGGACCAACTCCTGAATATTAAAATGTATTTTATTCATGTAATATGAATTATCTTACTGCATCGTTTTATTTATTAAATTTGTACATTGCCCAGTTCCCAACCAATTGTCAAAATAGTTACACTATAGAATTTATCTGCTAAAGTGGCAATTGTCTAATAACTTCTACTGTCATTTTGATTACTTAGAACAGATCATTTTCATCATTTTTTCTGTAACAGCCAAGAATCATGGAAAAGCTCCAGTGCTTGGCAAAGATGAGCTAAGGCTAATATTGGTCTTGATTAGGCTTGGCTTTTGACAATTTCCACTCAATCAGAAGGCAGTAAAATCATTTGTAGTACTGTTCAGGTTACAGTTGATTTGATTGAAGCTAAAAAAATCATAGAAGTGCTAGATTCACTCACCAGCATTTGGGATATTAGAATGCCTTGAGTTTAAAAGAAGTGCAAGAAATAACAAAGGAGCGGAGGGATTAACTCAGGATAAACTATTCCATAACTGCTGAGGCTGATTTCAAAGAAAATAGTTTTGGAAGAGCAGTCTTAAATATCAGCACACATAGTTCAGTAAAAACACTGGGCTCAGCTAAGCAATTTTGCAATATCTATCCGTTTGGTAAGGCAATAATAGTTGGCAAGCAAAATTCTTAGTTATGTATTTCCCAATAAAACCGTTGGTCCGTAACAGGATGTTGCATCATCTTGAGGTAGACAAACTGTCAATCATCCTACATAGTATGCGGGTTTTGCATTGGTGCATGAGGGCACCAGCTTCAATTACAACTTGAAAATATATGGTACTTCAAATCCCAAACTAATATTTCAGGTTAACTCTCAATTCTGAAACCTACAGTAATCTGTCCCACAATTCAAGAGGGATGGAGGAGGGAAGCTAAATTGTTCCTCGAAAGTCAAGAAAAGACCAAACCTAAGATAATTTGCCTAGTAATAAAGCTGCCAGAGAGATTTAGAAAAGGAACATTATCAGTTGCATCAGGAGGAGAGTCTGGTCTTTTATTTTTCTTCAATAGTTTATTTTTATTACAATGGTATACAAGCCAAGTCCTAGCAAACAGCCAATATCAATTAAAGTCATTCACACCATTTGTGATTCATATATCAATCCATATACCAACACTTTCTAAAGGAGAGCGAAATATTTATTAATAGTTTAAAATTCTGTACATAAAGCAATAGATTGGAAGGGAGTTGGATGAAACTCAGCGAATTCCTTGATGGATAATGCTGGTTTTAGTACTGCTCTCTTTCTCCTTCTTACGTGCTGGGTCCAACTCAAAGCAGCGCCAAAGCCTCAGTGTTTCATCTGCTGCTGCTGAAGCAACTGTGGTTCCATCTGGGCTCATAGTTAAGCTTAGCACCCTAGCAGTGTGACCTAAGGAAAGATATTTTACAAATGACTGTAAACGATAGTTGGTAATCTATTCGAGTTGGCATAGGCATTTTTCTTTGTGGAATAGAGCACCATAACCTGTAGATTAAATTAATCCAACCCAGGAAAAGCAATCATTTTGGCCACTGGCACATTTGTATTTAGGAGCAAAACAAAAATCTCACACATTTACAAAAGAGCTGCTCCACTGAGCACAGCCAAATTTAAAACATCAATTTACCAGGCAAGAAAATAGCCCTTAGCATGCAGTCTATCCCTGTGGAAAGTTTGTTGGGCTCAAAGACAATTTTGTAAGTATGTTTAAGTTTTGTGCTGATGTCAGTGTCCTGTAATTACATAAAAAACTTTAAAAACATGGGATGTCGTTGGGTGTCAGGAGGAATTGTTGGTACACATTGATGTTCGTGGGATTCTTAGTACCTTTGTTGATGTAATTGCAGTATTTATGCAATGGGTCTTACCTTTCAGCTCAGTGACCTTTGACATAGATGGGTATTTCCACACTACCAGTTGGTTTTGAGCAAACCCGTGACCAGACACAAGTTCTTTATAGTTTGTAGACCATAGTACTGCACAGACCTATTAACACGAGAAAGTGTCCCAATAAGTAAAATATTGACTGGATATAACCTTATGTGGAAAAAAATGCAGCATGTTAAATTTAAAGTGTTGAAATAATCCTTACTATTCTTCAAAGTGTATTAAGCAAACCTACCTGGGACTGTGCATCTACTGTGTTGAGGCAACTCCCAGAGCACACATTCCAGATCCTTATGTGGCGATCACTTGTTCCACCTCCTGTAGCCAGCACATTGGATTGCCATGGACTCCAAGCTACAGCCTGAGGGGGAAAGTGTACTGTTGTCACCATTCTCTGATTAGAAATACTGTGTTTGCAAACTATAGATAGTCCTCATTTTTGCAGAGGCAACTGGGCCATTAAGCAAAGAGATTGCTAAGTGAAATTACAATTGTGCTTATGGTCTTACTTCAGTTTTCCTTTGTTTTACAGACCTGTGAAGGTCATAAAGTTACTTTTTCATTACAGTCATAACTACAAATGGTTGATAAATGAGGCAATTGCTAAACAAGGACTACCTATCATTTAAGAAGCTTTATTAAAATGCTATCATTTTAATTTGTCTTGATTATTTTACAAACTATTGTCACTCTTATGCTGTCGGAACTTAAAAGTTGGTACCATTTTGGACTTTAAAAATCACATCTACAATCAAGATTTCTTTACTGTATTGCAAATTCCAGTTTCCAAGAGAACCCAAACTGCCATAGTTTGGATTCAGACCGTACTGCAAGCTATAGAACTTGGTTAAAGAGCTACCCAAATGACCATTAATTGAACTTTATACCATATAATTTTGTGCCAAGATGTATGTCTACTCTCTAAATACAAATATGTACTCACCTTAACAGCTCCCTGATGTTGTGTAAAAGTTTGCACAGGACGTGGTGACCAGTTGTCCCCTTGAGCAACAGACCATATGTTTACAAGATTGTCATTGCCTCCACTGGCCAAGTAACGGCCATCAGGTGCCCATTTTAGCCCACATACTTCTTGTGTATGACCAGCAAGTGTTGCCACATGGTGTTCTGCCACACGAACATCATGATGATGTATGTGACCAGTCCGTGATCCACTGCAAGGGAAATTTAGAAAATTAGCATATTCTCCTATATCAAATGTACTATGAAAAATTATAAGCCACATGGCCTCTTCCCCATCAGTGCCCATGAGATATACCGATATTGGTTAGAAATTATTACCTGGACAGGATGTAGCTATTCCAACTTAAAGAACTCACACGGGATGAATGACTGACCATATTTCGTAGCCGCTTTTTCTGCTGGATGTCCCATAACTAAATCAATATAAACAGAGTCCAAATACCCAATCTTACTAATTTTTATTGTCTCATGGAATACAGCCCAAATGAGAAAATGCACAGGGCTGTCCCACTTGTTGTGAACGTATTTCATCTCAGATATGTAGAAATGAGAAATCAATCAAATCATGGCCCTAAGGACTATCAAAGGAAGCAGTTTATAGTTTTCCAATCCAAGTGTAACAAGCCCACGTTGGTTTAAAAATCAAATATCTCAGAGGTTTCCCTTTAAAAGAAATTTAACTTGCTTTAATATTTAAATATTTTTTTATTCTTCTCTGTCCCATTACCAGAATATTAGGTCATTAAATACAGCCTCAGTTGCCTCACCTGGACCTCGGCATTACTTGTGCCAATTGCAAGGTAATTTCCTTCTCTGATCCATGAAACAGAAGAGATGTAGTCATCAGGGTTTTCCATTTGCATGAGCTGGATTATTTCTCTGGAATCATAATTCCATAGATACACTGATTTATCCAGAGCCACAGCCAAAAAATTGAGGGAGCTCCAATCAACTAAGTTCAGATCTAAATGAGAACAATACACATTAGTTTGGAAACATAAAGTCAAGTCAAGTAAAGATACAATCCCTTCCTGCCTCTCCATGGTAGCCATATCTAATACAACTTTAGTTCAGCATTCAATACCATCATTTCAGACATTCTTCTACCTAAATTAAACCAGCTAGTGGTACCTGAACACACTTGTAAGTGGATCATAAGCTTCCTAACACACAGGAAGCAGCAAGTGAAGCTAAGAATCACATTGGATACCTGTACAGTTAGCACAGCCCCACCCCACTCCTCAGGATGTGTGCTCTCCACTTTTCTCTACATACCAGTGACTGCATCTCAAACGATCCATCTGTTAAACTTGCAAAACACATTCGAGACGATGAATCTGCATACAGACGGGAGGGTTGAACAACTAGCCTTGTGATGCAACCAGAACCAGAATTTGGAACTGAACATACACAAAACCGTAGAAATGGTGGTAGACTTTAGGAGAAACCTTCCCATACTACCACCTCCTACATTACTAGACAACGCAATATCAACAGTAGAGACCTTCAAATTTCTAGGTTCTATTATATCTCAAGACCTAAAATGGACACCTAACATCAAAAACGTCATCAAAAAAGCACAACAAATGTTCTTTCTGTGCCAACTCAGGAAGCTCAAACTGTCCAAGGAGCTGCTGATCCAGTTCTACAGAGGAATTATTGAGTCTGTCATCTGTACCTCTATAAATGTCTGGTTCTGCAACCCAACAAGACAGACACAGACTTCAGAGGATAATTAGAACTGCAGAAAAAACAATTACAACCAACCTGCCTTCCATTGAGGACCTGTATACTGCACGAGTCAAAAAGAGGGCTGTGAAAATATTTACAGACCCCTCGCATCCTGGACATAAATTGTTTCAACTCCTACCCTCAAAATGACGCTATAGAGCACTGCACACCAGAACAAAAAGAACAGTTTTTCCCCAAATGCCATCACTCTGCTAAACAAATAATTCCCTCAACACTGTCAAACTATTCACTAAGTCTACATTACTATTACTGTGTTTCCCCGAAAATAAGACCCTGTCTTATATTTTTTTGAACCCTGAAATAAGTGCTTGGCCTTATTGCCATGTGCTCAAAAGCCCGATTGGGCTTATTATCAGGGGATGTCTTATTTTGGGGGAAACAGGGTACTATTAATCTTCTCATCATTCCTATCACCCATCTCCTCCCACTTATGACTGCATGTAACTTTGTTGCTTGTATCCTTACGATTTATATTGTTTCCTAGTATGATTTGCTTATTTGTACTCTATGACTATCATTAAGTGTTGTACCTTATGATTCTTAACGAATGTATCTTTTCTTTTTATGTATACAGAGAGCATATGCACCAAAGACAAATTCCTTGTGTGTCCAATCACACTTGGCCAATAAAGAATTCTAATCTAATCTAATCTACAATATGGGGGCATAAAGAAGCTGTAATATGGCAGAAGAGATAGGTATCCTCTGCACTTTGGAACAAAGTCTCACTAAAATTAAATTCCAAACCCATGGCTACTTACAGTAATCATTTCGAATGTCTGGGGCATCTAGAATCCGCTCCGACACAGAGGCTATGTATCTGTTTAACTTCCTTGTGGAGCCTGGTGTGCTCTTCTGACTGTAGAGCACTTTGAGATTGTTCTGGTATCCTGGAAAAGAGGTAACATAATTATCAGCATAAATCAAGAAAAAACTCAATGTTCCTATAATTCCAAGCTAACAGGGTCAATGAAAATTTTGGGAAATGGGAGTCTCCATTTAGAGGGCACTAGCTGGATTTCATTCAATATTTCAGACATCAATCTTAACATATCCAACAAGTAATATGTTAGAGAATAATGTAAGAGATGCTATAGAGTTCATTTTCTAGGGCAGTGAAGGATTGCATTATGAGAAAGTCAAGTTTTGTTCTTTTTTTTTAAACAAGCTGAACATAAACTAATTCAAATTAGCATCACTGCTGTTATTCAGGAAATGCAAAAAAAGCAGTTTTTTCCAGTGTGGTTCTAAATAGCCGCTTGAAACAATTAAAAAATAAAAAAACAAGTTTGTAAAAAAAGTCTAGTTGTCAGCTTGCTAATTAAACATCCCTAGACTAATTCCCATTAAAACAAAACAGCAGAACAATGGAATCAATTTGAATGAACTGGATTATGGACCACTGCTGCAATGCCAGTTTAGAAGCCAGCTATTATTGATAGAAGCTTTTATCCACAAGAGGTGCATCTGGAAACCCACCATGGACTTCATTTTTCAATTTACTTTTGTGTTGAATAAGCCCAATGTAGACTTACCTTCAGGGGCATTTTGAGGTTTCCCACTTAGTCGCAGGATTTTTGCCTCTTCTACATCAAAACCATTAAGATTCATTGCCCAGGCTTTCTGATGCTCCTTGGAAGGGGAGAAAACACTAAGAAATCAATAATACTGTACTTGATCACAGAATTCAGTAAGTACAAACTTGTGTGACCATCACTGTACCAGACATTTAAACTCTTTACCTTCTTGGTGGGTGTCTCCTCAGAGGATTCCTCTTTGGTTAAGAGAAAATTGGCCACGTCCATTTGCATAACACTACGATTAGGGATGTATCTATCACCTCCAGTTTTGTTTGGAGTATTTTGTGATTTGGAACCAGATTTGCCTGCAAAACAGAAATTTCATTAATCTCTATCCCCTCAGATAATTACTAGCCTGAAAGCAAGATTCTTTTATTGCTTTCCTCACGGTGTCATTAAGATAAACATGTTAATGTTTATCTCCAGCACTGGAAAACAAATTGGACAATAGAAGAGAACAAAGAATTGGCACAATGTCTGACTTCATCACATACAGTGAGGTTTATCCACTTACTGGTTATAACACACATCTTACCTGGTGTTTTGGAAGGAGTCTTGCTGGTACTATGAGGCCTGTTAGCTGGTTTCATAGGCGAAGGAGCTATGGCATCTGAGGCCGCTCCAGTGCTGGGAGCAGCACCATCCTTAGCCTTACGCTGCCATCGTGCAGGAGGTACATTTGGTATTGGGGCATCAAGTTTCAACAACCCGTGCAAATCACTCTCAAACAGAAATTGTGCCATAGGGATGCAGTGCTGTGAAATCAGAAACAGGGAAGAATAAGTAAGTTGATCTCGGATAAGGAGAGTAAAACAAGATCATCAGAAAAATGACTCATCTGCATCCACAGGATGGCTATAGGTTCACAAACCTTATTCCAGAATAACAAACCAGATAAGATTCAGGTGACTAATGTGGCCCTTACAAGCACAAGTGGCAAGAAAAGGTCACCTTCCTTTTAATATTTTGCTTTTCCCCTCCCGCAAAATAGCTCAACAGAGTGAAGCTGTCTTTGGACTTAACGGTTTAATTTCTGGAGATTTAATCAGCAAACGTATCGCAATAAGACGAAATAGTGATTTTTCTTCTCTTACTGCGATACGTTTGCTGATTCAAAGCAGCACGCTTTCTTCCTCCTACAATTTCCGGGTCTGTTTCTGGCACTGGGGGCCCGGGGGTGGTGGTGGCGGGGGGAACATCTCATGCACCGCGGCAGAATACATTGCAAGAAATATTGGGCAGAAAAGCTAAAGGACGTGGGGGGGAAATCGAGAACCAGAAGAAAAACAAAAGTGCTTTTAGGATCCTAAAAAAATTCGGGTCGGCGGAACCTCTTACTTACCAATGCTCTGACTCCAACTTTCCCGGCTCCTTCCGCCATTCAGGATTTAAACTTCCCACTTTGATCAACTATTGGCCCATTTCGAACTTAACGTCCGTCTGATGACTTACGGCTTGCCCGCCTTCCTTTTACTTTCATTGGCTCTTCCATGTAAATGGGTGTGGCTTTGCGACCCAAAGTTTCCCTGGATGGTTAGTTGTCTTGGATGGTTCCTTTTATGATTTACATTGTCGTAACGGGGGAAGTGGCGTGCCGAATGTTCGGCACGGGGTGGGGAGGGGAGGGGGAGCGTTTCCATGGCGCTTGACGCTGTCATTAAAATATTCAACGTTCTAAATCTAAAACAAACAGCTTCGGCTCGATGCTGAGGGAGAGGCAGGTCAAACGGAAGCCGCAAGAAATTACATTGGGGTCGCTTTTTATTTGATTGCTGAGTTTACATTGGTGTAACTGTAAACTTTTCTGATAAGCATTCTAGTGGTAAAATCGAAGAAAAGGTTATATGACCAGAAAAGAATGTTCTTAAAGATAATTGCAAGATTTATGGAAACAGACTTGTTTTCATGAGACGTTATACCAGAGGTCTTCAAACTTGGCAGCTTTAAGACTTGTGAACTTCAAATCCCAGAATTCTCCAGCCAGCTATGCTGGCTGGAGAATTCTGGGATTTGAAGTCCACAAGTCTTAAAGCTGCCAAGTTTGAAGACCTCTGAGTTATACCATATGATACTGCACATCCTCTCATAAAATGAGCCTCGCTATGGATAGTGGAACTCATCTGCGCTCAAATTGTGGGTCTCCAGACTTAATCTGGTTGTAATCTACATTCTTTTTCAGTTTTCCAAGGAACGAAATAATGCCCTAAAATAGAGACCTATAATAGATTTTTAATTCAGAAAGTCAGTTTGTTCAACTGTTTTTTTTTGTTTTTTTTTTGGTGACCAATAGCATCAGCATCTGCACCTTCTATTTGCAGGAAGGACCAAAATAGGTAGTACCTACAGGAAAGAAGCTGCTTAGCAAATACAGTTTTGAACTCGGCTATTTGAAAAATGGATCCTGAAAAAAAGTCCTTTGAGGCAGATGCCCTGCAGCCCTTCAGATGTTGCTGAATTATTTCCAGGGTGCTTTTGCTAGCAGGATTGATAGAGATGCTGAAAGTTGTAGTTCACCAACTACAGATGAACAAGGCTTATTACTTGCTATATGTTACTTTTTAAAGCCTTATTCTGAATTCTCTTACAAAAATGCTCCATGTTCTGCCTTTTGTGCTTTGATTAGTATATTTGATGCTTTCCTTAATCTTGGATGCATTTTTCAAAATTCATTTTCAAAGATTTCAATATAATCTGGGAGTTCTGGACTCATGACTCCTGCTCAAAGAGCAGGTGGCAGTCTTGACCAGGAGACCCTTTGTACAAATGCAGGTTGTGTGCCAATTATGCCCTTTCCTGGACCAACAATCCCTGCTCATAGTCACCCGTGCCCTAGTCGTCTCCCTCCCATCTTGACTATTGAAACACCCTTGAAAAATATCCAGAAGCTTCAATTGGTTCAAAATGTGATAGCATGCATGGTTTGGTGCAGACCTAGATGTGCATATGTGTCATCATCTGTGAGAGCTTCATTGGCTGCTGATTTGCTTTGGGGTCCAATTCAAGATGCTGGTTGTCACTTCAAAGCCCTATATGGCTTAGGACCAGGTTATTTGAAGGACCATCTTTTCCCAATCAAATCTACCTGATCCACCAGAGCATGGAAGCAGGGAATGCTATGGTCCCCTCTCCTAAAAAGGTCCATCTAGTGGGGCCAAGAAGGGCCTTCTCCATGGTGGCTCCCTCCCTGTGGAACATCATCCCCACAGAAATAATTGGTTCTCTTTTTGACACTCTTTCATAAGACATGGCTTTGCCAATGGGCCTGGGAAACCCAGATGGGATAGAGCCCATGAAATGGCTTATTTGATTGTTTTTCCCGGGAATGAGGGGTTATTGTGTTCGATTACCTTTGATTGGTTTTATATTGGTTTTTTACCTTTATATTCTTAATAAATACATTTCTGGGACAACTCCACTGGAGAAATTTGGGTTTATTTGTTATTACACCAGATATAATTGCCATTGTTCTAACAGAATATATTTTTATACAAGGAAAATGGGAAGTAATTGCAGTATGCAGTCTCAGATCCCAGTTTCTTTTCTTTCCTCACTTCAACCTCTCCTCCAAGCGACCAGAGAGTACATTTATATTCAATATAACATCTTCAACTTGGCATTGGAATTGGCATCTCCAATTCTCTAGCTGACATTTTATTATAAAAGTGATATAAAAGTGACACCTTCAAATAGCTGCCATTTGTATTTTTCCCTGTCAAAACAGTTTTGCTTTCTTCACATATGTGGCAGGTGGCTGTATTCATCCCATTGGCTACAACACTGATTCAGCTGTCCCATTTGCTTCATTCAAAAACACCCTTTGCTTTGGTCCTTTCTGTGGACTTTCTAACAGCAGTAGAGCTTATGTAAGGCCCTCTGAGGCTTTATGTTAGTTTGACCCAAAGCACTTATGAGGAGCCCAGGAATCTGTGCCATTAATTGCTGTATTATACATATCATGCACTTAATTTGCTTGCTACAAGGAAGCATCAGAACAGAAGTACCTCTTGTCCTGGCTAGAGTAAGCCAGGACAGAATTTACCTATCCTTTACTCCATGTATGATTCCATTAAATATTGGGTCATCATTTTCCACTTTTAAAGCAAAATGGATTTTAAAAGGTTGGTGAAACCTCTCTGGAGATGGTAAGAAATGCTTTTATGACACTACAAACTAGTAAATCAGTGCTGTGTGAATACCTACATTTGATCTTCATGAAAAAAAAAGTTCATTTAACTACCATGAATTACAGCAGTTGCATTATTCAAATAACATTACATTTGTTTACAAGCAACCATGGCAATGCAAATAGTAACAGCGAATCCTAATCTGTACAAGTCAGTAGTAATGTGTGCCATATTTAAAATCAGTGAAATATAGCTGATATTACAGTGACCTAACATAGAGTGGTGTCTCACAAATTGTATTTTTGTGCTCAGCATGGTACATTTTCTATTTAGCTCTATTTCTGCTTATGCTAAGCAGTTGTATTACTACAATCCTTTCATCATTTCCATAAAACATACTTTGCATATTTCTTCAAAATGGAAAAAGTATTTAAATCTTGCTTTTTTTTTAGCTGACATACAAATCAGCTGCGTAAGAATCACTTTGCTTTTGGAGATCTGTGGTTACAAGATGCAATGCTGATATGTCTTGGGATAAAGTTCCATATTCAACTCTACCTCACAATCTAATGCCTGGGTTGGTAATTTGAGGCCACAGATCCTCAAATCCTTTTGCAGCAACCAAAGTACCCTTTGGCCATCAGTACCAGAATTTGGCAGTATGATTGCCTGCCATTCTGAAATGAGAAACACAGATACATTGTAGTGTAATTTTTTTTCCCTTTCAAACCAAAATGAGTCCTGTGTAAGTACAGTTCTAGTCACTTTCCATCATTACCTTCCAAAAATTCAAGGTAGCTTTAGGCCATGAAAAATTGCCCAATCTGCTCTAGTACAATCAGCTGCTAATTTCAGTTGGTCCATAAGAAACAGATTTGAAGATACTGGCTAAACAGCTGCCTTACAATTGAAAATTGTATTGTATTACAAACTTCCACAGAGCCTAATAATGTCTCATAGTGCTATCCTCCAATGATAGACCCAATCAGCCCATTAGCAAATATGTCTGGTTTGAAATGTCAGTGACAGATGTGGTTTGGTCATCAGAAATTTCCTGCCTTCTTTCTTCTTTAATCTCTGAGGGTATGTTCAACAAGGTAAAGGGAGTTATTTGGGTCATTGGCTCTGATGTTACGTGTAGATCATGTTCCAAGGACTGTGGGAAAGCATTTCCATTATCATTTGTGTCATCAAAGTATTCATTTTCATGGTGGCTGCTTTGCGGATTGTTAGAACTCAGTACCATGTAGTGCTGGTGGTAAGAAGGCTGGCTGCCCCATTCTGTCTGTTCCGCTGAATTCGTATCTAGCAAAGGGTCAAAGCTGGGTGTTTCCAGGGGTTTCTCAGATAGTACTTCCAACAAGCAAGTCAACGGCACATCCTCCAACATTTTGTTGCAAAATAAAGCGTTTACCTAAAAGTTCAGAAAGAAACAATCAGAAATTCAGAAGGGCCTCTGAATTATTCCCTCCCTCCCTGACATTCACTTTATGGGAATCTGCATAAATAATAATGTAAAAGACAATAAAAGAGCACTGTGTGTACTCCATTAGGAAGAGATAAAAACCACGAAAAGTTCCACCCAGGATTTAGCATGTACTATACTCAGAATAAGGGAGACTTCGAGGCACAAGCTAACTTTACCTCATTTTATTTCTATAAAATGTAAAATATTTCTGTAATACTGTTTCTATCATTACAGTTCAGAAATGGGATGGAACTGAAAAAGTCTGCATCTTGGAAAAGTCAGGTGAGAAATGGTATTTGTTCATATTATTCCCGAAATTTGGAAAATATGCCCACCAGTGGTGGGTTTCAAACATTTTTACTACTGGTTCTGTGGGCGTGGCTTGGTGGGCATGGCATGGCATGGCATGGCTTGGTGGGTATGGCTTGGTGGGCATGGCAGGGGAAAGATACTGTAAAATCTCCATTTCCTCCCCAATCCAGGGGAAGATTACTGCAAAATCCCCATTTCCTCCCGATCAGCTGGGACTTGGGAGGCAGAGAATAGATGGGGGCAGAGCCAGTCAAAGATGGTATTTACCGGTTCTCCGAACTACTAAAAATTTCCGCTACCGGTTCTTCAGAACTGGTCAGAACCTGCTGAAACCCATCTCTGATGCCCACCTCATGCAAGATTCTCACAAAAAAAGTATATCGGAAGGAGTTAAAAAAACAGGAATGTTCTTCTTTCCTAGTCAAAAGACAGCCTAATTCTGCTTCTACTGACTTGCTGCATTAGAAGTAATATAATAAAAAGAAAGTCTCACCTGCTGCTGCTGCTGTTTGTCATTATCCTTAAAGAATCCATCTAGGACATGATGTAGGTCTGGAATGCGTGGCCAAAGCTTTTGTTTCACACTACTATTAACAAAGAAACACAGATGGTCACAAAAGGATAACAACACCTATGCCAAACTATGTTTTTCGTTCAACGGCCAGAACTCAAGTTACCTGTAGTTGGAGAGGCAGGTGAAGCCCAGTCCCAGCACAAGTCCTGCACACAGCAAGAGTACAATGGCCACGATCATAATCACTGAATCTGAAGTAGAAGCATGTGGTGGTGAATTTGTGGCTCTTCTTTCCCTGAGGCTCAGCAGTCTTTGTTTCATTTGTCAAGTGTTTTCTCTCCATATCTAGCGACCTCTCTCCAGTACACACCACTGATGTTGCTTACCTGCACCAGGTGGGACTTCAACACACACTAATTCTGACCAGGTGCTCCAGTCCCCACGGAACCTTTGGCCATCTGGCTGGGTACGCAGCTGAAGGCAGTAGCGATCCTGGGTGGCCAGATGAATTTCACTGGTGTTTGAGTACTGCACCTGCAGAATCTACCCAGAAAATGGTCCCATCATGTATACAGGTAATCCTCGATTTACAACAGTTCATTTAGTGACCATTTGAAGTTACAATAGTGGCTTATGGCTATTTTTCACACTTATGACCATTGCAGCATCTCAATGGTCACGTGATTTACATTCAGATGCATGACAACAGACTCATATTTATGACGGTTGCAGTGTTCAGGAGTCATTTTGCGACCTTCTGACAAGCAAAATCAATCAGGGAACCCAGATTCATTTAACAACCGTGTTACTAATTTAACAACTGCAATGATTCACTTGACAAATGTGGCAAGAAAAGTCGTAAAATGGGACAAATTCACTTAACAATTTTTTTACTTAACAACACATTTTGGGCTCAATTGTAGTCATAGGTTGAGGACTACCTGTACTCTACTAATTAGGTTCCTGGGTTTTATACCCCCAAACTACAGAACAGGTTGTCCTCTACCTACAGCCATCGGTTTAGCAGTGGAAGTTACAATGAAAAGAGTGACATGTGACTAGTCCTCACGCTTACAATAATTGTAGCAGCCTCATGGTCATGTGACCAAATTCAGGTTCTTAGCAACTGGCATGTATTTCTAATGGTTGCACCATCTCAGGGTCATGGGACCTTCCCAGTCAATGGAAAAACCAGATTTGCTTCACAACCACCTGAATTTACAACTGAGTAACTTGCTTAACAACTGTAGCAAACAGGTCATGAAATCAGGTGCAATTCAGTTAACTATTGCCTTGCTTACTATTGAAAATTATGATCCCAATTGTGCAATAACTTGAGGATCATTTGTACAGCAGTACCTAGCTATTATTCTACTGACTAGGTCATGGTTTTTCCTCTGTATGAGACACTCCCCATACTGTACTTCATTTACTATAGCATAAATTGTAGTAGTGTTGTCCCTTAGGTTATGGCATGTTTGAAAAAGGGGAGCAGTTTTTTTTTATTCCTAAGCTTTTTAAAGCCTCTTTTGTTAAGCTGTTATAGGTACATTTCTGGTTGCCTTAGTTGTGTCTTGAGCCAAATACAAAAGTATGGCATGCATTCATCTCATTCTCTAGTAAAAATTCCATTTAGACATTATTGCTTGTGCCAGAAATTCAATCAGTTTTTCTATGCATTCTAAAGACTAGTAGATCAGCTTGTTTGGAGAGATTTAGTGTTCCATTTCTGGAAATTGTCTTATTTATTTCTGCAAGTATTGTTTAGAACCTAGCAAAATGTATCTATTGTCATGGCTATTTGACCAAAGTACCTAGTTCAAAATTGGCAACATGCTAGTATTTCACCTATATACAGTATTTCATAGGATTTTTAAAATGTAATAGAGGAATGGCTTTAAAACAACTGAAAAACCTTTGAGAGAGTGGATTGAGACCCCACCTCTTTTTATATGTGTTGTGCAAATAGAACACATAAAAAAGAGACAAGGTTTCAATCACAGAATTGCAGCCTTAATTGTGATTTTTTGGAACATCTCCCCCAGTGCCCCAAAATTTACTGTTTTCAATTTTCTTTTCATATCAACCTTCCATTGCAAATTTGCCTCGTAGCAAAAAAACCCTGTCAAAACCTTTCTGCAGTTCATTAGATAATTGCATAGAAATACCGGTACTGAAAAAAATGTGGATATGAGGGTGTGACAGTAATTTCCTTTATTTATGAAATGGGAGCAAGGCAGGGGTGAAATCTAAAATTTGTTACTACCAGTTCTGCGGGCGTGGCTTGGGGGGGTTGTAATGTGGGCGTGGCCAATTTTTTTTTCTTTTAAAACCATTTTTTCTTCGGCTAAGAGGTTGTAAAAAATACTTTCAAAAGGCTCTGACGATCCAAGCTGAATTCCCTGATTGGCAGGGGCTTTTTTAAAAAGCCTCTGCAGATCAGGGAACTCAGCTTGGATCGTCAGACCATTTAAAAGAAAAAAAGGGTATTTTTTCTTTTAAATGTTCTGACGATCTGCCAATCAACTCAGCTGGGATCGTCAGAGCATTTAAAAGAAAAAAATCCTTTTTTTCTTTTAAATGGCTTTGACGAGCCACGCAATCATCAGAGGCTTTTTTTTTTTTTTACTTTTAAAAGCATTTTTTCAGCCGAAGTTGTAGAAAAAATGCTTTTAAAAGTAAAAAAAAGCCTCTGATGATTGTGTGGCTCAACTGGGCATGGGTGGGGGGGTGGGGGCGGGGATTTTTGCTACCGGTTCTCTGAACCAGCCGCTTCCATTGCTACCGGATCGGGTAATCCAGTCCGAACCAGGAGCATTTCACCCCTGATCTACTGTATGAAGAATGCTCTTATATCCCCACTCTCCTTTTACTCTTTGTAACCTTTTTTTTGTGATATAAGAAGGATATTATAGAGATTCCAGAATAGGACACAACATTCCAGATGATTCTTGCAGAGTAAAATAAATTTAGGGTAGCAATTTCTTATAGCTTGGAAGCCAGAGTTCTAAATTTGCATTACAGAAGCATTTATTTGTAACTACAGTATCTGGCACTGCTAATTGGACATCACAAAACTATCTGCTGGGGAAAAAATACCTTCCATTTTAAGGTGTCCTGCACCGTATATCGTATCTGATATACCATGTGCTCAGCTAATTCTTCTAGTGGGGAGGCCCACTCCAGCCTTAGTATATTTCTGTCTATTGAAGCCTCCAGGATTCTTGGGGGAGCCGTGTGCACTATAACAGAAGAAAGGGAGAGAGGTGGCTAGTTAGGTCAGCTTAGCTTCATGGGGAAGCAGAGGTCCACTGCAATATTAATAGTATTGCATATTTTCTAATATTGATGTTCTTTTGATGCTAGACCAGCCCAGGACAGCTCACTCTTTTGAGCTGAAAGTCCTGATGGTGCTGAGGCCAAGAGATGCTGAAGATTCTTACCCACATGGTACAGTTTGAATGGCTCTTCAAAGTAGCTGACCTCTTGCTCACTCTGGCTGATAGTCACCAGGATAGAAAGGTACTGAGTGTTGCTAGGCTGGAAGGTGCATGTGCAGGATGCAGGGTCTTCCTTCTTACATTTGTGCCAGATTTGCCCTCTGCAAATTAAAATGGACGATAGTGATAGGATGTTGAGTTGTCTGCTAGAACTATCTGAAGTTGTCTTTAAACAGTTCTTAAATTATCAACCACACTTACACTTTCCTTGACAGTTAGTACTCCCAAGTTCTGTTTAGGCTTTCCCTCCAATTTAGGCGATTCCCACTAACCATATTGGAATGAATATGATTAGTGAGATTCGTTAAGTTGTAAAAAAAATCTAAAATGTGCTACCATCACTCCATCTCTTCATCATTCCTGTTGTGTTATCATCCCCTTCTATTGATTGCCATAGGCCAGTGTTTCTCAACCTTGGTAGCTTGAAGATGGGTGGACTTCAACTCCCAGAATCCCCCAGCCAGCGCTGCTGGCTGGGGGAATTCTGGGAGTTGAAGTCCACCCATCTTCAAGCTACCAAGGTTGAGAAACACTGCCATAAGCCATTTGAAATATAGGCCCTCTGAAGAAGATGCATTACCAGGGCCGAGATATAGAAATGAGAGATGAAAAAGAAGCAGGACTGATGTGATATCATTTTTAACTGCTGTGTTAGGACTGGAGAAACAGGTTCAAGTTGCCATTCAACTTGAATGAAATTCGCCCAGTAAGCCTTAGTCAGCTTCATCGTCTCAGCCTAACCTATTTCCCAGGGTTGCTGCTGTTAAATAGGTAACTTGGTAGTACAGTGGTTTAATGCACCCTGTTATTAACACAGCTGCCTGCAATTTCTGCAGGTTCGAATCTTACCAGGCTCAAGGTTGACTCAGCCTTCCATCCTTTCTAAGGTAGGTTAAATGAGGACCCAGTTTGTGGGGGCAATAAGCTGACTTTGTATAAATATACAAAAAGTATGAAGGCTATTGCTTAACGCATTGTAAGCCGCCCTAAGTCTCTGGAGAAGGGCGGCATATAAATCAAATTAAAAAAAAAAAAACTTAGACAGGAGAACTATCTATCCCACCAAAACAATTTGAAAGCAGGGTGGGATTTGCATTCATTAAATGTTTGTATCCTTGCTTGGTAACGTAAGCTATCAAATATGATTCAGAGCAATGCCTACAAGTGTTGCCTAATTTTGGGTAGTGGTTAAAGCATCAGGCTAGAACCTAGGAGTTTGTGAGTTCTAGTTCCAACTTAGGCACGAAGCCAGCTTGGTGACCTTGGGTCGGTCACTTTCTCGTAGCCTTAGAAAGGAGGCAATGGCAAATCACTTCTGAAAAACATTGTAGGGACTTGTCCAAGCAATGCCCAAGAATCAGAAACAATTGAATAGAAGAAAAAGAAATGCTTGTATATGTATGTGAAAACTACTTGGAATGGTACCTGGAACAGGAGCAAAAACACAAATTATGGGACAGAACAGGAAAGAGAAGACTCGGTACTGTTCATTTGTCCATCTAATCACCTTGTGCTGCTGCTGTTGCTTTCCATCCAGTACAAGAGGCTGTGAAAAGGGCCAGATTTCAGGAGCTTCTTGTTCCACTGGCAGTGCAATTGATACAAGTCTGGAGTGAAGCAGTGCAGACCAATTGCCTCTGTCCAGAAAAGAGAACAGACGTAGAACAATTTGACAGCAGCTTTTTTCAGTACTATTTTGTGTCCCCACATGCTAAATCTATGTTCTTTGTTTTATATACAGTACATGACCTTTGCAGAGAGTGGCCAATCCACAGAAATATCTTCTAAAAACTCTATGCCACTAAACTACACTCCCCAAATCTCTCGCTATTGGTCATAGCAGGTGAGGCTGCTTGGGAATGTGGCTCAGAACATCCGCAGAGCTCTGGCTATCTATCCTAAGGAGGTCCTTCATGCTTTTCAGAACATTTCTTGCATGCTCTAACTCAGGGGTGTCAAACTCGCACCCCGCACCCCGGATGCGTCGTGCTGGCTCCGCCTCTGCCCGGTTTAGCATAGGGGGAAAAAGTCCCGATACGTCACGTGATGACGCTGTGACGACATGAGTTTGACACCCCTGCTAACTCCTTCCCCTTAGAAACGTTTCATGAATTTATTATTTATTATAAAATGTGAAAAAAAAACTTCATTAACAAGAAAAATTATTATATTTAGATTGGGGTTTGTTTTTTTTTGCTGTACCTTAGAAGCAAAACTCTTTCTGGAAAGGAAAGGACCAACCTGAATTTGTAGAAAGTTGGGGCACATCCAGATGGAAGATTCCTCCCACCCACCCCATATGTGTGTGTGTGTGTGTGTGTGTGTGTGTGTGTGTGTGTGTGTGTGTGTGTGAATAAAGGAGTAAGAAGATACAGAAGAAAGACTCAAGATACAACAGGCTCTTGGCAGACTTGAAAACCAAGCCCTATCTAACAAAATGAAATTCGGTGGTGAGAAAAATAAGGTTTTACATTTAGGCAAGAAACCAAAAGTATAGTATAGCATAGTATGGGTCAATAGTAGTAATTACAAGAGGGATCTTGGAGTCCTGGTAGACAATCATTTAAATATGAGCCAGCAGTGTGCTGCAGCTGCCAAAGAAACCCAACACAGTTCTAGGCTGCATAAACACAGATCATGTGAAATGTTAAGATCACTTTATAATGCCTTGCTTGGTAAGACCACACTTGGAATATTGAATCCAGCTTTAGTCACCATGATGTAAAAAAGATGTTGAGATGTTGAGAATGCAGTGAACAACAACAAAGATGATTATGGGACTGGAGACTAAAATATGTGAAGAATGGTTGAAGCAATTGGATATGTATAGTCCAATGACAAGAAGAAGTAATGGGGTAACATGATAGCAGTGTTCCAATATCAAAGGGGCTGCCGCAAAGAAGAGGGTCAACCTAGTCGCCAAAGAACCTGAAGGCAAAAGAAGAAGCAATGGATGGAAACTAATCAAGGACCGAAGCAACCTAGGACAAATTTTGTGACACTTAGAACCATTAATCAGTAGAATGACTTGCCTCCAGACATTGTAAGTGCTCCAACACTGGAAGTTTTTAAGACAACCATTTGTCTGAAATGGTATAGGGTTTCCTGCTTGAGCAGGGGTTGGACTAGAAGACCTTCAAGGTCTCTTCCAACTCTATTATTCTGAAGGGATAGATTTTTAAAGTGAAAGATAATAAGGGATTTCTCATAAAATTCCATAAATGAGGCATGACAAATTTAGAAGAATATTCAGACAAGGAAAAATACAATATACTTAACAGGGGCAGGAGAAGGGAATTAGATCAAAGGACCAACTGCTGCCTTTGGAGCCAGATTCAGCCTAAACCAGAGCCAGTTGTCTGTCCCATCACCACGTTTGGGGAAACATAAAATTTGCTGTATTTTGCCTACATTATCTACCTTCCCAGGAAAAAAAAGCTGGAGAGACAAAATGACTGGAAAAAATTATTTCCACAATCGGGTGGCATAAAATGTATTACACACTGATGAGCTGTAATATCTAAACTATGCCAACTGTTGTCTGCTTGCTCTGGACAATAGAAAAGGGAGTCGTAATGTTAAAAAGTCTACTAAGTCTTCTCCTGGCACAAGGACTCCTGTGACACTAGTTACATCTTTGAGAAGACAGGCAATAATTCTGAACAAGTGCCTTTTGATTCAGTTAATGTGATTGTGTATTGCTAGAATCATTGTAAGGAAATCGACTGAATTAATATCTAATTGGGTCACGTGTGTTATGCTAGCAGAACTGTTAGAAAGTAAACATCCAAATTGAGCAGGGAAGCAAATTTTGAACAGGAACACATGCAAAATTAATGAAAAGAAGTTAGTCCTTATGCCCTGGTTGAGTTTGCCTTCCATATGCTCTCCAATAAAAGGGGGCACAATGGCTCGGCGGTTGAAGATGCTGAGCTTGGTCAGCTGGAAAGCTGACATCCCAGATTAAAGACACAAGTGTCATGTGACAGTGTGACCTCCCATTACTTTCCCTAACTGCCCATCTAACAATTCAGAAGCATGCAAATAGATAAATAGGTACCACTTTGGTGAGAAGGTTATGGCATTCTGTGCACCTAGGCATAGAGTCATGCTTGGCCACATGACCACAGCAATGTCTTTGGACAACACTGAGGGGCTAAGGAATGGAGATGAGCACTGCCCTCTAGAGTTGGACATGAGAGACCTTTACCTTGCTCTCTGATGCTTTTTAATCATTCCCATATACAATAGCCAAACAGACTCCAAAACTGGAAATAAATATTCATGCCTATCTCTCCCTTCTTCTTTCAGTCATGCTAGCTAAGCAAATGCAGATTTGAGTGCTCCCTTGTCGTGTCAGGATAATCAGCAGTTTCATGCAATGGTTCCATGAAGGAAATGCAACATTGCATTTCCAGCATTTCAAAGTCCTCATTACTGCATCTCCACAGAAGTTAGTGAATTATTTAATAACAATATAGAATGAGAGAGTAAAATGTATTTGCAATTCATTGTTTCATGGGGCGTGGTTTTTACATATGGGAAAATATCTACAGGCCAGAAAAATGTGCAAGTACTATAGCAGAAATACAGATTCCCAAGCCTTATATATCTACTGTCAGGCATAGACATGCCTCCTGAAGAGGAAAAATTGATTTTATAGGGAGTTATAGAATCCATGCTGGCAACAATTTCATTTTCTTTAATTTTTCATTTTGCAGTAGTAATGTTGATGCAATATAACTCTTGATACACCCAATTGTAGTACCTGGGGATCCTACTTCCACATAGAAATGGTGTATCCTTCCATGCTATTGCCCTAAAGTTGCACCACTGACAGCTGCCTCCTACAGGCCACTTACCAGGAAGGTGGGGTGTTTCTGCTGTCACTGCTGGAGACCAGGGTCCCCAGATGCCATCAAGAGAGAGGCCATCAGGTTTGGAGCGAACTTGGATGTGGTATTGCTGTCCTGGAAGTAGATTCTTGAGCTGGCACATATAGCTGTTTTTCACTTCAATCTACAATAAAATAAAATAAGAGTATAAATGTTTCTTCAGTTAGCAAAAAAGTAATAGAGCAAAAATATACTCCAGCCATTATAGCAAAGCCATTTTTTCCTATATTAACCATACCCTGAATGGTGACTGAATGGAATCCTCAACACCATAAAGAACTTCATAAATCAGGAAGTCTGTGTAGCTGATAGATGGAGGCATCCAATTTACAAGCAACTGTTGGGCAATCCCTGGCCACTCAACTGTTACATTTGTTGGTGGAGCAATGAGACCTTAAAACAACAACAACAAAGCAAAATAAAAATTAATGCTCTTGCTTATCTCTATTCCATTCATGTGATGATTGAATAGGAAAAGACAGCCTTTTTAGATTGAACAGAAGGCAGTCTGATCAATAGAGCTAGCATTCTAATTTGCTAGAGCAGAAATTGGGAATGTCTATCACAAATGCACCTGTGCCTCTCTTAGAATTGATAGCTTAACTTTCTTACAAGACTTATTAATTAATTTATTGTCTCAATATATATGGCCTCTCATCCCAGGTTCATTACTCTGGGTGTTCTATAAATGAAATAATAATTTCATTCGTTTTCTGAAAAAATCATAAAGGAAAGAACAACAACATACAAATGATCCCATTTCCACAGCTGAAAAAACCTTCACCATGAATAAATCAACGCAATCATTGTTCCCAGGCTCATTGATCGGGATTCCGTGTGCACAGTCACTCATGCCCTCGTCACCTCTCGCCTGGACTACTGCAATGCTCTCTACATGGGGCTCCCCTTGAGGAGCACCCAGAGGCTCCAACTGGTCCAGAATGCGGCCGCGCGGGTAATTACGGGAGCTGCATGGCGCTCCCGCATAACACCGCTCCTGCGCGAGCTGCACTGGCTCCCAGTGGTCTTCCGGGTGCGCTTCAAGGTGTTGGTTACCACCTTTAAAGCACTCCATGGCATAGGACCTAGTTATCTCTGAGACCGCCTTCTGCCACCGACGACGTCCCATCAACCCGTGCGCTCCCACAGAGAGGGCCTCCTCGGGGTGCCATCAGCCAAGCAATGCAGGCTGGTGACCCCCAGGGGGAGGGCCTTCTCTGTGGGGGCACCTACCCTCTGGAATCAGCTGCCCCCAGAGATAAGGAGAATCCAAGACCTCCGTGCCTTCCGCCGTTCCCTTAAAACTTTCCTTTTCCAACAAGCCGGGCTGGCCTAACAATGCCTTTTAAATGATTTTAAATTTGTATGTTTCTTAAATTTTTGGCCAAATTGAGATATTTCCTTTTAATTTGTTCTTAATGTTTATATTATGTGTTTTTATCTGGCTGTACACCGCCCTGAGTTCCCAGGAAGAAGGGCGGTATATAAATTCGAAGTAAAATAAAAATAAAAATAAAAATAAAAAATAAATAAATTGGCAGAAGAAATGCCGTGAAGTGTACAACTGTACAATTGTAATCACATTCTACAGATGAAGCCCTTTTTTTTACCACCTTCCTCTTTGTTTCTGCCGTATCTTTACACAGTTACATTTTAGGATAAATGGCAACCTTTTCTCTGTATTTCACCAGCAAGAGTTGTTAGGCTGTTGGGAATACTAGGAGCAGGGCCTTCTTGGTAGTGGCTCCTCATTTTTGGACCTCCTTTTCCCAAGGAGAAAAATAAAGCCTTGTTACTGCTTTTTTTTAAAAAAAGAAAAACACAAGTCATTTGTATTGTACTATAGTTGAATTGTTTTTAATAAAGGTAGTTTTTTTTTTAAAAAAAATGTTTAATTCATTGGTGGGTAAATGCTGTCTTAGCCGCATGCGATCCTCCAACCTTTTTTTTCCTAACCTTTGCATTTTGTAGAAAACCCATCAGATCATATTGAAAAGACTCTGAACAGCAATATTTGATACGATTGTTTTCTACCTCTGTGCTACATTAGATGCAAAGCAGGTGTGGTGTGTTAAACTTTTGAAGGCCCATTGTGCCTGTTTTGAGTTTAACCATTTTCTCAGGTTCCATGCAAAAATTTTACCCTCTCTTCTGGGGACAGATTGCTGTGAAAAATGTTATCTTGTCTTCTGAGGACATCAGTAGGATCAGTCACACCTCTTGGAAACTGATAACTCTATGCCCTGAAAGATGGATTGAAATAAAAGCCTGCATATTGCTTATGTCATGAAAATAAATAAATAAATAAATAAATAAATAAATAAATAAATAAATAAATAAATAAATACTGTCTATTATTAACTTCAAACAAAAATCTGTCAGTGCCAAATTAGTCATAGTGGTAATTAAATCCATCAGTCTAGTGTCTTTGTGATTCGCAGATTCATTCCAGCAGTCATCAAAATTATAATATAGAAATCATGTTTGTACATGACTTGGCTAAAATTGTTGGGCCAAAGGAAGGTCATATTATGTGTTTTAGGATGCTGGACTCGTCAAAGCTTTACCCAGTCCTCTTTTCTCTGCTTCACATATAGTTTATACCCTGTTGGAAGAAACTTACCGACAGTGTTCACTCTGAGATACTGTGAGAATATGGTGTGATTACTAACACTATCCAACACTTCAACATTGAGTTCAATAAAGAGCTGAATGCCATAATTGTTTTCGGGAAATGTGCAGATGTGGCGCCAACTTCCATCTGTATTTTTCATAGAGATTAGAGCACATTCTTGGCTTTTGTCTCTGCAGGAGTAAAATAGAATAATTAGGATTGTGATACTTCCCCAGTGTGACTTAACCTAATCTTTTTCTGAAATGGCAACGGTGACTTTCAATCATCCCTTTCCTATAGTTCCTAGTAAAAACATGTAGTAAAAACACACAGGTAAAGGTAAAAGTTTCTCCGTTCCAGTTCTATGGGGCAGTGCTCATCTTCATTGCTTCATTGAGGGAGCCAACATTGTCCAAAAACACTTCTGTGGTCATGTGACCAACATGACTATACACCAAGGTACATGGAATGCTGTTACTTTCCCACCGAAGTGGTACCTATTCATCTACTTGCATTTGCACACTTTAAATTGCTAGGGTGGACAGGAGCTGGAGCAGGTAACGGGAGCTCACTCTGTCATGTGGTACTTAGGTCTCGAACCCATATCACAAAAGCCAACATCTTTAACTACTAAGCCATCATGCCCACATATTTCCTAGACGCCAAAGTAAGTTGGCTAACTAACTAAGTTGCTTAGAATTAGCATTTAAGTTTATAAGTACTTGGGCAAACCCTCCACCTCAGACAATTTGGCCAGTCTATGTGGAAAATAACTTCCTACCCTTCATAGGTATAGAAGAATCGATAGGTTCCTTTCACATGTGTTGGCTCATCCCAGAAACAGGTGAGATCCTCAAAGGTTCGAGAAAAGCAGAAGACATCTTGAGCTGTTTTGGCCAGTAGAATAGTTTCTATAAGGGGAGAGGTGTTTTTTTTAAAAAATAAAATAAAAAAATAAATTGAATTCCTGGTACTTTTTTAGATGAAAAGAACAACAGCTATAACCCCAAATTTATCAAGGATACTGTAGTAGTCAAGATTATGACATCCTTGACAAAATGTTTTTTAGGAGCATGCTGCTATTTTTAAAGAGATCAAGCAGCTTAAAATAGGAGTTGTAGACTTTGGCTGTGCATTACACTAAGCCAATCTTTTAAAACATAGTTTGTTAAACATGCCCTAAGGCCTGATTTACACATAAGCACTAAAGTGAGTTCACATATTCAGTTAAACATACGCAAGCAAAATATATCACAACTTTGCAGGATTTATTGTTATATATAAAATTTTATTAAAACTTTAAATACAAAATAAAAATTAGCAAAGGCTAATATTTAGAAAGAAAAAAGGGAAGGAAAAAAGAACAAAAAGTGTGGAAATCAAATAAAAGGAAAAAAAAGCATTATAAAGAAGTGACTTTTGATTCTCTTTTATAGCACTTATAAATATAAATATAAAATAATGTTTCCCACAAAAAGTTAATAAGGTGTTTCCAATCATCATTAAATTTAGACAACGTTCTATCTGTTCATCCTAATGAAAGCAGTTAATTTAGCCATTTCAGAAGTTCCATCATCTTCATTATCCATTCCTCCATTGTCAGTACAGTCTAATCTTTCCACCTTTGTGCATATAATAATATTGTTGCATCATATATAAAAACAGTTCCCTAATTTTTGAGTTTTAAAGTATTCTATATTATGGTATGTAACTGAGTCCAAAATTTTCTGGCTTTTTTATGTGTCTAAATTTATTTAGCAGGATTTGTGAACACAGTATTCATGCCTATTTCCACAGGGGAAAGTAATGAGTTACAGGAAGAGAAACATTACTCTTTCTGTTTCCCATTTTACGGAGTCCTTTTGCATTTGTGTGAAAAGATGTGAAAACCCTTTTCCAACCTGATGCTAGCTGTGGAAAGTTGGCTGCAGTGAGTTGTCCCATTCTGGCTGTAGGTTTATGACAACTTGCCACAGCCAACTTGCTATGGCCAACTAACCATGGCCAACTCACTATGGCCAACTTGCTGCACCCAACTTGCTGTGACCAACTTGCCATGGGACAAGAGTTACATTACAAAGAAATGATAGAATAGAATCATTAAAGAAAGGATGCCAAAGGAGGGACAAAGTGAAATGTGAATGACAAAAATTAAAATTATTTTAAAATTATTTTAAATAATTAAATTGAATTGTTGAATTGTCCCCCAGCGAGTTGTCCCATGATGAGTTGGCCATGGAGAGTTGTTCCACAGTGAATTGGCTGTGATGAGTTGTCTGCGGTGAATTGGTCGTGGCGAGTTGACGTTGGCAAGTTGGGTGCAGTGAGTTGTCCCATTCTGGCTGTCAGTAGGACATGCAACATTAGGTATAATGGATCAACAGAGTAATGGATATAAGAGAATAGAGAGGCTGAATACCTATTGTCCTCTCCAAGGTGTTTACTTAGGTGAACATTCTTTTTCCTATAACGATTTGTTTGCTTGTTTGTTTATTGTCTCTTAATAGTTGCTTTGAGCATAGAAAGAATTATTAATCCTTTGAACTTGCTTGTTGAAGAAGATTCCTTAGTATACCATGAACACTCAGAAACCAAACAAAGGAATCATCCATATAGAGTTCTGACATGAGGCTCAAATGACCAGGTTGAAATTATCCTACTTCAGACACGTTATACAATGATAGAAATGATTTAAAGATGTCTGGGAAAGATGGAAGAAAAGAGAAGAGGACAAACAGCAGCAAGTTGGACAGAATCAGTTTGCTTGTTTGTTTATTGTCAGGGATGATGGGTGTACTGTTGGATGACCTGAAGGCCCAGGTTAGGGACAGGTTGCCATATGTTGTTGCTAAGAGTCGATACTGACTTGATGGCACTAATAAAAAACAAATAAACAAAAAGCCACTTTGGGAATTTTTCAGACCAATTACTTCTTGCTTAATTTACAATCTTATGTAAAATTATGTACTTAAAGTCACTGAAAATCATTATTTTTTAGTGTTCCATTTTCCTTAGGAGCTGATTTGAATTCAGTCATACTAGTTTGTTCATAAAGACAATGAAAATAATTGGAAATTATAGGAATATTCTAACCTGATAAAGTCGATGCTGATCATTAGATTACTTTTCATGCATACAGTATTTGTGGGAAATGGAAAAGAAATGATTGAAATCAAAAGCTATAACTTTTATCAAGATTAGTCAGATAAAACTCTGAGTAATATATATAACTGAAAGCTTCAGAAACTTTTCTGATAACTGTTTTACTCATTTTAGAGTTTGTTTATATTGTTTTAAAGCAGGGATCTCCAAACTTGGCAACTTTAAGACTTGTGGACTTCAACTCTCAGAATTCCCCAGCCACAAGTCTTAAAGTTGCCAAGTTTGGAGATCCCTGTTTTAAAGGGGAAAAAAGAATGGTGGCATTCAGCAGTGTTGAAAATGTTAAGAGCATTTGGCAGCATCAGAACAGTATATTAATATTGTTGCATTTGTGATGTAGTGAAACGACATATATGTACTTGGCATCACTTTCTTTCTCTGGTTGTAAATCTGTGCTTTGTATGATTTTAATTTCTATTGACCACTTGTCCAGTTATAAACCTAAATGTCATTGGTCTTATGGTATACTTGCTCTCTTTTTCAGGTAGAAATCTGAATTAAATAAATAATTATGATTATGAACTTAGAGAACATGAAATAAAGGAGCTGCTTATTAGACCCTCGTGGTCTGTAGTAAGGGCCTTTGTTCATAAACAAAACATTCTAAAATAACCATGTGGTTTTGCGATAAGCGTTTGTTGAGGGCTTGGGGATGAAAGCTTCCTGCATTAGGGAGATAGAGCTCTCAAGGAAGTGGGGAAGAAACAAGAGGATCCATTACATATTACATGCAAATGTAGACAAAAAACCCCATACAATTTTGAAAATAGAAAAACAGTCTTAGAAAGCAGAGAAAACAGATTCCTTTCTCATTAGCAGAGCTGCCTGGAGTCATTTTGCTGCCTGAACTGAAAGACAAAATCATCTCTTTCCTCCGCCTCACATTTCAGCTACTGATTGAGAGTATGAACTTAGATTCATGTTGATGATGAGACAGTGTTTTATTCTTCTAGTGTCTATTATATATCTGAGAACAGGTGAGTAATTTAGGAAGACCAGGGCAAAAGAGAAAGGGCGGGAGCAGCAAGGAATCTGGTACAATTCCAGCATCTTTTGCCAAAGGCAGATTGGTGGGGCTACATAAACAATAAGGAATATATTTGTTGCCATCCAACATATGATGGAAATACAGCATTTCAAAGTAGGATTAAAAATATAGCTGTTTAACTGATAAACTAAAGCATTTAGAGCAGGGGTGTCAAATTCATGGCCCAGGGGCCGGATCCAGCCTGCGGGGTACTTAGATCTGTCCCGCAGGGCTGCCCTGGAAACAGTGAAGGACCAGCCCACGGTGCCTCTGCCAGCAAAAATGAAGCTTGAGAGGGTTGTGAGTGCTTGGCCCACCACAAGCGTCCCTGACATGAGTGACATAGAGCTGGCCACGCCCACCCTGGCCATGCCCACCTGGCCCTCTGAGGTCAAACACAATCCTGATGTGACCCTCAATGAAATTGAGTTTGACACCCCTGATTTAGAGCATTCTAGTATAGGGATGCCTCTCAATTACAAGTTTGCAACCTCTGATTTATGCAGAAAACCAGAAAGGAATCATCAAGGCACCTAATAGCAAAAATAGAGTGAAAAAGCTTATTTTCACTCTAAGCTTTAATGTAGTTCATTACATATATAACCACAAGCCACACATACCAAATTGTACTCAGGCTCTTTTACAAAATCTGTACAGTATCTAATTTGCAGAGTCAATATCTATGTGAATCTTTCTTTTGTTAGCATTTTTATAGAAGCAACGCAGATTTTTAAAAAATAAGGACTGGATTTAAAGAAAAAGAAACACATGTATTTACTTGTTTCAGAGTAGACAGTGCTGTAGCCTAAAGAATCCTTGCTTTTGATTACAATATGAAATAATCAGGATTATGATGGGGAAAATTTGTTTACTTGCCATTAGTACATTATGTTTCATATTCCAGACACTACTCTAAAACACTTTAGCCAATTGGCTTTAATAGAAATATCAGCCATTAGCTCCAAGTTGCATTGTCCTATCCCATATCTTTATCTTAATAAACAGACAGTATATTTACCTTCATTTGCGAAATAGATTTTCCTTTGAACTAAAGAAAGAGAGCCTTGTGGCATAAGTAAGGAAGGGCCTCTGGAATTGATTTCTCTTGCTCAGTGTTCAACTCCTGTTATCTCTGAATTGCTTTCTCTAAACACAGGCCACAGCTGGACAAATACGTCACTTCACATAAATGCAGAAGGGAACAATTCAAAAGCCTAAAAATGCTGCCTCGAAACACATTCAGACATAACCTTTTTGCACTTACAGTATTCATTTGTTTCCTCTCTGGGCAGCTGCTTTGTTACCCTTTCCTTCCAGCATCACTTCTTTTGCAAGTTATCCCTAACTCTCAGAGTGGAACAAGGACATGTTGATGATGTTGTAAAATTGGAAAGAGAGCTAAATTATATAAAATGATGGAGTTTTGTTTTCAGTTCTCCCACATTGCTGAAAGGATATAGAGACCCCTCTTTCCCAGATACAGATATGTTTGAAAAGTGAGTGTGCCTAAGTTCAGTTTACAATTAATAGACTGTTTATCCAGAAAAATTCTCTCAAATGGATTTCCTAATTTCAGAGTTATGTCCAGAAATTAGCAATGTCAAATAAACTGAGTGAGATGTTTCCAGAAATTTTCATCCCCCTTTCCAGGCACTACAGTCCAATAGTTATTCACCCACCTGGGCTATATTCACATTTCGATTTGCAGAATCCCAGAAAAGCAGCAAAAATCATGATCTTCTCATAAACAAAGGGAAGTATAACAAATGTTTATCCTTACCTTCATCTGTAACAAGGACAAAATGGAGCATACGTAAAATGGTGAGCAGGAGCATAACAAGGAAAGGAAGTGGTGTCATTGAGCACAAACTGACTGCCATTCTAAAGGTGATCCACCATCACCGGTTTAGGTATCTAAACTGTGGCTGAGTATGATCACATAACCTGATTATGTGGTTATGGACATCTGAATGCACAGGAGGTCTGGACGCTTGCTGAGCATGGTGGGAGCAGTAACTGTTCAATCTGATGTTCCAGTTAAGAAGGCTGAACTCCAAAACTCTGAGTCTCTGTTGTTGGACCTCTGTAGCGGAAACTTATCTGTAGAGTGTCAGCCCAGCTGTGTAGAGGAAACTTTGGTAAAAGACTTCTATAGTTCCAGTCTTTTGCCACTTCCCCAGCCCCAAACCACCATGCCATGGTCTGCAAGAGGGGAAACCCTGCCTAGAGGCTGTTGCTATCAGATAGGGTGAATGTCCTGCCCTTGTGGTGGTGCCTTGGAGGATAGGTCCTTGTACAGGAAATAAACATCCTCTGATCCCACATGGGATAGTATGAGGGGCAGGCAAGTGTTGGTGATGGTCTTGAAATAGAAATAATCCATATAGACCATCAACCCTCATTAGTGAAAAGGGACACTCTTTCCCCACTATCTAATACACTGTTAAGAATATTTAAGGATGGGGAGCAATGTGATAGAATCATATGAATAAGCAAGAGCCAGATTTCTGGAGAACCAAGAAAAGTAGTTGGCTGGCATTGACCACCATTTTCAGGAACATCTGAAGATGCTCCATCACTGGAGGTTTTCAAGAAAAGATTTATTTATTTTATTTTATTTATTTTATTAGGCTTATATGCCGCCCTATCTCCAACGGACTCAGGGCGGCTCACAACAATAAAACCACAATCCATAATGCACGTTAAAATGCCTAATTAAATCAGATACAATTAAAAACCCGTTAAAAACCCCATCAGTCCAGGCCAAAAGATTGGACAACCATTTGTCTGGGATGGAATAAGTACTCCTGTCTTGGGCAGAGGGTTGGACTAGAAGACCTCTAAAGTACCTTCCAGCCCTATGAGTCTATGAAGAGGAAACCCCAGTCCACTGGTGGGATTCAGCCAGTTTGCACTACTTCGGGAGAACCGGTTGTTAACTTTCTGAGCAGCTTGGTGAACTGATTGTTGGAAGAAATCATTAGGGCAGAGAACCGGTTGTTAAATTATTTGAATCCCACCACTGCCCCAGTCTATTCTCTATGTTACTCATTAACATATGACAGTGGTATTATTACTTTGTTTTTTATTGTTGCTTTCATATTTAAGTACTGATATAATCTGCTGTCATCATCATCATCACCATCTTCATTGCAATAGAAAAGTGATGGGGGAATATCATCCCCCATAGTCCATATCCCATCATAACAGATACCCCAAAACCTTGAATGCAAAGACAACTTTTAGAGAACTTTTGGGGTTGGGAAGATAAAAGCCATTGACTACTGACTCTTTTTGGAACAGTTGCATCTTTTCCTGGGATTTTTTCTTCTCTAGGCAATTATATTGTATAAAATAATTCTTAATAATTGCTTTGCTAGCATGCCAAACAGTTATTAAATTTGTTCCTTTGCCCAGATTATTATTAAAGGATTCATTTAATTTCTTTTTACAGTGCTTTACAATTATTTCCTTTTGTAAAATAGTTTCATTTAATCTCCATCTATAACTCAGACTCTTTTTTCTAAAAGCAGATGAACTAGTTGGGATCAGAAAAAGATTTAGGTAAGATATTAACTTTTAGAATTTTATTTGCAAGATTTTTAGAAATCCATATCATGACAATCGTTGAAAAAGATTTATGTCATTCTGAAAAAAAAGTATATTTTCTAGCAGAGCCTCCATGAATCTGTCAGTGCTAAATTATCCATCTTTAAAAAAAATATTTGGTAGTTTATCCTGGGAGGATGTAATCCCTTTGGTATTTGTGCTATCAAAAACTGGGGAAATCATTCCATTTCAATCCCCTGAAATAAGATAATTTTCATATGAAAAGGGTAGTAACTAATCCATAAGATATTCAAAAAGTTTGTTTTTATTATCATTTGGCACATAAAGTCCAGGTACTATTGATTTTATTCCATTAAATTCAATTTGGTACAAATCTACTATGTTCACCTGATAAAAGTAACAAGTTTAAATTTGAGTTTTATATATAGAACAACTCCATTAATCTTTTTTATATCAGCAGATTCCTTCTCTAATCTTTTATTTATTAAATACTTCTTGTCTTGTTCCTTAATATGAGTTTCTTGAAGACATGTTACATCAACATTAAATTTTCTTAATGGTCTTAATGAGGATTTCTTGAAACATCATGATATGTTTAAATCAGCCTATGGTGGCTGGGGAATTCTAGAAATCCACACATCTTACGGTTGCCAAGTTTGAAAAACCCTCGGTTAAATGTAACTCTGACATCCAAAATGATAATAGACTTTGGATCATTTCTAGGGAAAGGGAATTCACATAACAAACAATACTGAGTAATTAGGTCATAACTATCTTGAATGATTTTATAATATGTATCTGTAGCTAGTGAGAAGAAACCACGTAAATGCCTCAGTTTTGACAGAGCATAATACCTGATTCTAAATGGGGTTGGTAATACAAAATAAAGTTTGTAGACAGAGTCAAGGGGTAGGAAATAGTAGGTCAGTGCAAATAAATCAAATAATTCTCCATCAGCCTGTCCTGAAATAGCCCAAGGAAAGTTTATAATTAAGTTGGTAAAAAATAGTTTACCAACAGTGGTTCAGAAGGGTTGGGTGCTGTGACTCAGGATTTCGTTGGGAGTGTGTCATTTATAATCCCTTGGAAGCATGACTTAATATTTGAAGTATAATTTGTCCAGAGTTTGAAACAAAATTTGTTAGGAAAAACTCATTTATGAAAAAGGTGTTTGAAATAATTTTTGTATGGAACAGAAGAAAAGTTTTGGTAAGGAAGAAGAGATCCACATAACAATGTCTGAAGCACAGTTCTGAATTCACAGCCGCTACTAGTTCTGAGGCAAACAAGATTAAGATTCAGGATGCAAAGTAGGAAGGGAGAACCAGCAAAGAAATGAACTTACATTTCTGCAAAAACATAACAGAGGGGAAAAACTGATTTACATGCATGCATTGATTTTTCCATTTTTTTCTTTTACTTTCCTATTTTGCATCTTAAACTATTTAAAAATATCCTAGGAAGAAAGCTAAAAGTAGGCCAACTCTCAATATTATGTCATAATAAAGGGGAGTGCTAAAGACATAGTTTAATCTGCACAATTGCCCCACCTGCTCTGTGGGATCTAAATGGACATCAATTTCATTTGCTAAATAGCTGTTCCATATCAGGTTTAACAGTTAATTGGTGTAACCATAATGAAGTAAAAGGGAGTGTTCTGTATATCCTACTCTTTCCTGCTTCATCTTCTGTTCTGAGTACTTATAAATGTAATTGAAAAAGAGACACTGGGACAGTGTTTCTTAATGAGGAAGGTATGTAGACTTCAACTCCCAGGATTCCACTCCTACAAATTGCCAATGTTGAGAAACACAACACTTTTCAGTAAACATCGCACAATGGCAACTACACTTATTTATATATCATGGTAATGAATAGATAGGCTTTTACTGAAATAGGGATATGGAGATTTCTGGATTGTCACTACTACCTTCTGCCTTTATTATAAAATCATCTCTACTGACACACAATAAAATCTGATATGATAATGACTCAATAATACAAGAAACCTTTTCCACCACAAATCCAAATTAGTCTTCTCTGTCCTGGTATCCTAAGAAGATGCATTTGATTTCATTTCCTATTATTTGTATGCATTAATACTAACCAGTAGAGCCATTTTCGTATAATGGTTATAACTACCGGTTCGCAACGCACGCAATCCCGTTGCGAACCGATAGTAAAGATAAGTAGAACCCACCCATGATCTGAACCTTTGTCCAGCGCATATCATTTACCTCTTAATGGCTAAGACATTTTTGGAATGTCAGTATCAGGAATCCTGGAAGTTATAGGAATGTGTTGAGTAAATTGCAGTCTTTAAGCTGAATATGATCCTGGCTCTTTTTCCCAGTCGCTTTGGCCATATCCCTCTTTAAAGAGTTAAAATATATGTTATAATAGCCATCTCCCAACCCTTCAGCTTTGGGGTGGGGAAGCTGAAAATATTATTCTTTTCCACTCTAATAATGTCATCCCTGTGGCTCATGGAACCTAAAAATAATAATAATGAAATAATTTTTTGAGATAAAAACCAATAATCATTTATTTATTATTCAAACTTCTATACCGCCCTTCTCCTTTCGGACTCAGGGCAGTGAACAGCCAAAATAAAAACATTTATACATAACATTACAGTTAAAAATAGATTTAAAATAATTAAACAAATTTGGCCCGTAATTTAAAACTTGTCAATTTAAAATCCGTATCAAATTTTAAAACCTACCATAAAATCAAGACAGACCGGCTAACTGAAAAAAGTAAGTTTTTAGGGCCCGACAAAAAGTCCGGAGGTCGGAGATCATTCGTAGATTGTTCCAAAGGGTAGGTGCCACCACAGAGAAGGCTCTCCTCCTGGGGGGTCGCCAGCCGGCATTGTCTGGCCGACGGCACCCTGAGGAGGCCCTCTCTGTGGGAGCGAACCAGCCGGTGGGAGGCTATTGGTGGCAGAAGGTGGTCCTGTAAGTACCCCGGCCCTAAGCTATGGGGTGATCACCAAATTTAATTCATGGCCCTCTAGCTCGAGTAACCTTTTATTTTGGAGTCATCCACTCTTTTAGTCAGATCGAACAACAAACATCAAAATACCATTTCAAATCTGGTAAACCCAGACCTCCTCCTTCCTTAACATCTTGCAATAGTTTGTATCTAATTCTTGGTTATTTCCCTTGCCATATAAATTTAGAGATACCTATCTGCCATTGTTTACTTGAAGTATAAGTTACAAGCATTGGTAAAGTCATGAAACAAAAAAAAAAAAGCATCTTTGGTAAAATATTCATCTTAATTACAGAGTTTTTATTCCAGTAATGATAGTTACAGTTTGTCCTAACTTAATAAGTATTTTTTAATATAATTCTGAAGAGACAAAATATTATTTTGAGATCTGGTTAACATCTGGTAATTTGAAGGAGATTTCTGTGTAATTCCCTAACTGTATGGGAATATTAAGAGTTTGTGGTTTAGAAATGAAATGAGAAAAAAGGTATAGAGAGTAAGCAAATAAAGTTATGGCAAGGTATGCATTCCTAATATTCAGGAACCATTACTTAGGCAAAAAGGGTTGAAACATTTTTTAAGTCAAGAGTGAGGGGGAAACATTTGGAAGCAGCTCAGACAGATGCCTCCAAAATTCACAATGAGTGTCAGACCTCTCCCAGATTGTTTAGGAAAGAAAGGTGTTTAGGAAAGAAAGAATCTGAACTCCATTCGTAGTGAAAGATGTACTATTATTAAAGCCAAGTAGTTACAGCGTAGGAAAAGCCAGATCTGAAAGTTTCTGCATAAACCTGGAAAGTTTCCCTTCTCCCAGACCCTCCCCCTTGGTCATCTTGCTAGTGTCCAATAAAATTCAAATTAGTTGTTTTGGTAAGAGTTCTACAGTTTGGCACCTCTTTGGTGGGCATTCATATTCCTTTCCCATGCCCATGTCCTTGGATCATTCAACTGTTGTCTCTGATTGGCACTTCTGGTTCCTGTCATCCCCCTCCCCATCTGTTATGGTAGGCTGCCATTGAAGTGAAGCAGAGCCCAAGCGGTGTGATGGCAGATCTGACAGTGAGATACAATACAATCAGACTCACAAGATTCCATAATTATCGTCAGTCTCAATAAAAGTAACTTTAGTTTTCCTGTGGAGTTGCTTTCCTGATCTGAACTAGTTCGTGGGGCTGATGAAACGGATCATTATGGAGATGTTATTCCGTGGAGAATTGGGTTCTGGAATGAACTGCATTGTTTGCCAACAGCCCCACCTTTTCAGTAATACTGTCCAAGGAATTTTGCAGTAATGTGAGCCTATCTTTTCTTGTATGGTGTGCATTGTAATCATGATATCCTTGACTGGATCCCAAACTTCTTAGATCTTTTTTCTTCAATATGGTGGAGCACTTTACACAATGTTCTCCCTTGGAGTGAGGGGCTTCTCTCTTACACAGGAAATACCTTTAAAGTTTTATTTTCAAAAGCTCCACATTTTGGAACAATCCATTCAAGGGTACTCTCCTCCACTCTAGGGAAAGTTGACATGTTAAGATTTCTGCAGGATCTTCTAAACTAACAGCATCCATCTGTACACTGTGCCCAGCACAGTCTGTATGGTAAGTTGTTGACATCACCAGGAGGCAAATGCACAAGAAAGTCCCAATCATCTGGGCTTATTTATCGCCAAAGTTGAAAGTTAAGTCCTCATGCTTCCTCAGCCGTTGCATCAATTCCTGCATAAGTGAAGTTCTCAAATAATGCCATGTTCACATATGCCTGGCAAAGGAGAAACATATTAATATTAATCATATTAAAGACTACTCGGAAGGGAGATTTCTTCTCATCCTTTGT
This sequence comes from Pantherophis guttatus, assembly GCF_059756535.1. Classification (NCBI taxonomy): domain Eukaryota; kingdom Metazoa; phylum Chordata; class Lepidosauria; order Squamata; family Colubridae; genus Pantherophis; species Pantherophis guttatus. Next base: position 55,285,860 of record NC_142065.1, on the reverse strand, counting down.
TTGAAATTATGTTTTCCTTCTAGTTTTGATTACAGACTAAATGATAATAGTAATTCACCTTATACTGAGATAGTGCTAAAAGTAAATTCTATATCATGCCTTGGGAGAATTGCTTGATATAATCCTATTGGTTTATATATCTAAGGGCTACTTGTATCCCATCATTTTGAAGTAAAGTGAGAGATACAGTTGACATTGTGACTTTTTCAACTGAAGGCCATGAAACTAGTGCCTTGGCTATTCTACTGGTAACATTGGGCAATGGTATCTGATTATAAATACTCTAGAGGTCACAGTAATTGTTTAGATCACAGTAGGATTATCTTTTGATATCAATACCTTCCTAGCTTCTAGCATGCGGATGAGCTGCACTGAGATCTGAGCAAATGGTGGACGTTCATATGGCCGGTCCCGCCAGCATTGACGCATTAATTCATACCTGCAGGAGGAAATGATGAATTAAAAACATTCAACAACAATGTTGAACATCAACATCAACAACATCAAAACATTGAGGGAAGAGGAAATGCCAGGGTGATCTACTCTGAAATGCTAGTGCAGGTAGTCCTCAACTTACAACGTCAATTGAGTCCAACATTTCTGTTGTTAAGTGAGACATTTGTTAAGTGAGTTTTGCCCCATTTCACGACATTTTTTTTGCCACCATTATTAAGTGAATGATAAGTAATAGTAAATTGTTAAGTGAATCTGGCTTCCCCATTGAGTTTGCTTGTCAAAAGGTTGCAAGAGGTGATCATCTGACCACAGGACACAGCAATGGTCATAAGTATGAACCAGTTGCCAAGCATCTGAATTTTGATTACATGATCATGGGGCTGCTACAAAGGTTGTGTGAAAAATGGTCATAAGTCACTTTTTTCACTGCCATTGTAATTTTGAACAATCACTAAAAGAACTGTCGTAAATTGAGGAGTGCCTGCAGTCTGTTTTCACTTCCCTTTATCATTTCCACCAGAATGAAATAACGGGAACATGTGAAAACCTAGTCCTAGTCTGCCAGTTACCATCAATGGAATATGGTTAAATATGTAATATACATTAGACAGTAGAGAATGAAATATGCAGAAAGTGGATATTTGAACAGATCCTCTACTTACACTTCATCATCACAATTGAGAGGCTTCTCCATGCGGTATCCTTGCGGCAGCTTTTCATAAAGTTCGGCACATGTCATGCCACAATATGGTGTCCCTCCTAGCAAGAGGAAAGACAGAGCAGACAAAATGCCATATTTACCCATTTGGGGGTATGATGCATATATATAGCAGCCTTTAATTATCAGGACAAAGCTGGTATCTGAATGCTACCATCTCTTCCAGAACTGTCCATTTCTATATTAGTACCATCTTATCTTTTGTCTCCATCCAGTGAAAAGTGCAACATTGTTGAAAATATCAAAGCAACAAGCATGAGATGGAATGCTAAATAGGAACTTATGTAAACTTTATCTTCTCCTTCAAGAGAATCCTCAAATTATTCACATTTTGTGCTTGCTTCCATAATGAATGTTTTAATCTGATTACTTCATCTTGCTGAGACAAAATGAAAGAAGTTTTCTTGCCACAGAGAAAAGTCTGAGGAAGCGGAACTTATGAGAAGAACAAACTGTACAATGCAGTGTGGGCCCCAAGTAGGATGCAGACTATGGAAGGATAATTGGGGGAACAAAGTCCAACCTGTTCCCACTAGATAGGAGCTTACCCAGGCTCACAATTTCCCACAAAAGGACTCCAAAAGACCACCTGCAACAGAAAGATAAGTTAGGATGTGGGCTGTGGGCCTTTAGTACATTTAGCCTAGTAATAGAATGTGTTGGGTTTTTTACGTTTTATTTTGGTTTTGGTTCCTTACTTAATCTACAAAGAAAAAGAAAATATTAAAAAGTCAGTACCTTCTGTTTACGAATTGCAAGTCACTTTATATGTCTTTCAACATCCAAAAACTTGCTGGATGTCAGCTCCTATAAGTTCTAGCTAGCATGAACAATCTACCTAGAATACAGCTAGTTGGAAATGCTTGACTCAAACATTGGCCACAACATACCTTCCTTGTTATATCAGCTGAGAAACGGATCAAAATATTTTGTGATAGATTGAGCGTTGCCTACCATTTGAAATCTGAACCCTGTTCCCAAAGGATAGGATACTCACACATCACTCTTAGTTGTGTATACACTGTAATTCAAGGATTCAATGGCCATCCAACGAACTGGTAAACGTCCCTGAATCAGAAACAGGGGAAGAAGGAGAGACAACAAAGACAAAGATATGGAACACTCTTATTCAAAATGGAAAAGAAGCAGGGGTGCTATTCAGCAGGTTCTGGAGAACTGGTAGCAGAAATTTTGAGTAGTTCGGAGAACCGGCAAATACCACCTCTGGCTGGCCCCAGAGTGGGGTAGGAATGGAGATTTTGTAATATCCTTCCCCCAGGAGTGGGGAGTTAATGGACATTGTGCACTATCCTTCCCCTGCCACACTCACCAAGCCACACCCACCAAGCCATGCCCACAGAACCGGTAGTAAAAAAATTTGAATTCCACCACTGAAAAGAAGCCTGGGCAATGTGGGAGAGTGTTTCTCAAGGAATATTCTAGTTACTCTAATTCCCACTTTGCTGTGATTCTCTACCAAACTTACCATTGTCTTCTTTACATAAACTTCTTCTCCTCGGGACAAACCAAAATCAGCAATCTTGGAGGTCAAGTTTTCACCAACCAGTATATTTCTGGCAGCCAGGTCTCGATGGATAAACTAGGAAAGAGGCAACAATAATAAGTCATATAGCTAGTGGCAGAGAATGCCACTGTTTTACAGGCAATGACAACACTCACATGTTCTACTATGAATGGACTGGAATTCCTTGGTGTATCTCATACCTAAATTTCTCAAGGATTTCTTTGAAAATGCAAGACCATCTGTGATTCAAAATTCTAGTTCATTCAGTTCTAATTCATACTAGAACAATACCCAGTTGCTTCTAGCTCTTAAAATTCCCAATAATTCCTTCTGAAAACACTTGTACTATTTTAGTCCTGTGAAGTCATTCCCTACAATAGTCACAGTTCTACCATTCTTTGTTTGTGAAACACAGCAGAAACAGAAACTAGATAAGCAAATAATTGATCAGTGAGTCCAGAGAGTCGGGCTGCTTGGCATACAGACCTGTTTTTCACTCAGATACTGCATGCCTTTGGCTACATCAGACGCAAACTGCAAGAGCTGCTGGGATGTGAGGGTTGAGGCTGTCCCATGCTCTCTGGCAAAGGCAGGATCTGTCTCCAACACTCGGCTTTTGCGTAGGAAGTCTAGCAAATTCCCATAGGGTGCATATTCAATAGCGATGTATAGGTAACCTAGAAGGTTAAGCCAAAGTCTGTCAAACTGTATCATCTTAATACCTCAAGCACTTGTGATTATAATAATACATGTATGGTTGATCCTTTTATTAATGTTTCCTAATAGGAATAGACTTTGACCACCACTCAGAGATTCTTTGATTGAGCCAGCTGCTGTAACCTCAACTGCTTTTCTTGATAACCAGCTTAGACCCCATCACAGTTAAACAAAGTTTCAGCACTCCATTCAAATCACATTTCAATGAATTAGGAAGGGAACAAAAAGTGATCCAACCACTAAATGGTGCCAAGTGAAACATGATCTCTTTTTGCAAATTTGATTATTTGTGTTCGGCTGTGTACAGATTCAAAATAACAGTGAATATGGCAGGTGGAGAAGTTTATAGCCCTTCCTTCCAATTGTTTACCTCTTTCTCTCCCCACCCTCCACCCCGAATATAAAGACAGGAAATGTTTGAAAAGTGTAACTTTTGCCAAAGTATTGGCTAAAAGGGGGTGAAACTTCTGCACCTAAGATATTCACTGTTTTCTTACTTTGAATATGTAAACAGCATAACTAGTTTGTATAACATTTACAAAATTATGTCATTTATCTTTTGATAGTACTTATATACAGTTCTATATATTTGGCTGAGTGCCAAAGAATTGAGGCCTTTGAACTATGGTGCAGTCCCTTGGACTGCAAGGCGAACAAACAAGTCAGTCCTAAAGGAGATCAACCCTGATTGCTCTTTAGAAGGCCAGGTCCTGAAATTGAAACTCAAATACTTTGGCCACCTAATGAGAAGGAAGGACTCTCTGGAGAAGAGCCTAATGCTGGGAAGATTGAGGGCAAAAGAACAAGGGGACAACAGAGAATGAGGTGGCTGGATATGGAATCACTGAAGCAGTTGACATGAGCTTAAATGCACTCTGGGGGATGGTAGAGGACAGGAAGGCCTGGAGGAACTTTGTCCATGGGGTCACGATGGGTCAGACATGACTTCGCAACTAACAACAACAACAACATATACAGTTCATCTTCCTTTATGCTTTTAGAGGAGAGAGAGAGAGAGGGAGGGAGGGAGGGAGGGAGGGAGGGAGGGAGAGAGAGATGCTAACTGATCATGTGCTGCTCCCTTGTGGTCAGTATATTTGTGATTGTTTCAGCTTCTGTTCACTTAGAAATTTATTGAATAAAAAGTTTGGACATGGATGCTGTGCATAGACTTGTTTGCTCTAACATACTTCATTGTATACATTAAAATGCATTTGCGGTTTTAATGCCATTTAATGCCAGTGTGGAGAGACAGTTTGGACAGTCTGTTTTCCTTTGCTGGTCTATCAATTCTATGCAGCAGGACTTGTGTGGAAGGTATTTGCTTCAGCAGACACATCCTTCTGCCTTGTAATATCAATTAAATATTGGACAGTGCCATTCTGGGCCAATCAGTTGATCTTCCTCAGGTAGAATTTTGCTCGTACTGACACTGTCTATATTGTAACATCATTTAGGGAGGTCCTACTTAAGAACCACCCTCGTGTGAGATGAGAGGGATGTAGGTTAGAAGTCTGGTTTTCCTGAATCAGGGTTCTGGGGGAAGAATGGTAGACTGAAGGCATCTTTGTGAAAGCAGGGCTGAGGACCATGTGAAGAATGAGAAATCATTTTTCTTTCCTCTCTTCTTTTGTGCATTTTCTATTTTCTGTTTTTATTCTTTTGGATTTTCAGTCTATATTAATTTTTATCTGTTTAATTGTAATGTTTAAATAAAAATACTATAAAAAGAGAAGAAGACAGAAAGAAATATTAATGGCCATGTTAAGAGTTTTTTTTTTTTTAATCATTATTTTTGTCTCTTCAGACAATATGCTCTATTTTGGGAGAAAAAAAGCAGACAAATGGAAATAATGAAAATAATGTGGTTTTTTTCTTAATTTTCTCTTAATCTAAGTAAAGGAGTGATTTAGGGTGACTTTGGCTGTGCATGGCTGGCTCAGGAATTCTGGGAGTTGAAGTCCACAAATCATCAAAGTCATAAAGTCATAAAGAGCCATGGTTCCCAATCCCTGATCTAAATGCAGAGATTATTTTATCTTGAGTCACTGGCACTCACCCTTGTTCTCACAGGCTCCCAGCAAATTGATGATATTGGGATGATGGCCCAGCTTGCAAAGAACTTCAAGTTCTCCAGCAAAATCCCGGTGATCATTCTCAGAGGCAAATTCTGAAATATAGATGAGGATGCCAATTTTGTCAAATTCAATTAGGAAAGGTATTATGAGGATTATAACAGAGGACCTTTTTTTATTGATGTGGTCATAAATTTGCACATTTGGTGGAAAAGATTCTCAGCACATGGGCCCTGGCATCTTCAGGTGTAAATAGTCACAACTATTCCTCCTGTCTCAGAATCAGCAGAAAATATGCGTGCATAAATTGTACTACTCCCATGGTTCACTGCTGAGCTTACTCAGTAAAGATTTCTGCAAGTGGTACTTTAAGGTAACTCATAGTTTAAAGTAGAATAAGTTAAGAAAAGATATTGATGGATTTCCTGCCAATAGGAAAAAAAAAACTTTCAGCAATTACTGTTAATAACATAGGTTGGGGGTGAGGAAGAAGGAAAATTCTAACCAGAAGGTTTGGTCATCTGTCAAAACTTGATCAATGAGTGGATGGAAGCATCATAGTAAACCAGGAGAGGAGTTTCTTGGTTTACTAAAAAGAAGCCCCATCCCATAAATTAAAGCCCTTCATTTGTTAGGTTTACTGGTGTTAGGGGTGGGAAGCTGAGTCTTTCCCTGCCAGGTTTCTCATTAGTAAATTCTGGGAAACTAGAGATCTGGCCGGGAGGTGGGGGGGAATCTCACCACTGCCATTCCTCTTAAGCCATGGCAACTTGCTAAACAGCTGCTTGGGCTGGGAAAGTTGGCAGTAGAAGTGGGAAGAAAAGGCTTTGTACTCGCCATGTCTCCAATCCCACAGTTCCATGCTGTATAATCAGAAATGTGGCAGATACGGGGTTGGGCTGGGGGAGCCTGAAAGAGGGAGGCTCTTCCACTGACACATGCAGAATAGCTCTGCAAAAATGCACTTGCAAGAGGGGAGTGGGTGTGCCTATAGCAGTCCTGGGCAGATCCCAGCCCCTGATCACATCATCAACTGCATCATCAATGAAGCACTTAAAATTATTTTTACAGTACCACAGATCATTGGGAGAAGAGAGAAAACATAGTACCGCTGAATTTAAGCTGCCTTCATTAGGCTGGGGAATGAAATAAAGGTTGTCAGAATATGTCCTTCGAAAACAAATAGCAATGCTCCATTGTGTCATGATGTGCATTGCAGGATGTGAAGATGAGCCCATTCCGTATCAGAATTATCAGGACTGAGCTAGATCAACATAGCTGTTATCTGATTTGATATAAAGCACTTCATATATTATCTTAAGACCAATTACATGATATAGCCTTGGTGGCGCAGCAGACTAAAGTGCTGTTAAGTAGCACCAGCTGCCTGCAATTACTGCAAGTTCAAATCTCACCAGGCTCAAGGTTGACTCAGCCTTCCATCCTTTCGAGGTAGGTAAAATGAGAACCCGGATTGTGGGGGCAATAAGATGACTTTGTATAAAAAAGAAACACCGCTTGGGGGGGGCCCGAAAGGTATATATAAAAGTATGAAGGCTATTGCTTAACGCATTGTAAGCCACCCTTAGTCTCTGGAGAAGGGCGGCATATAAATCGAACCAATAAATAAATAAATAAATAAATAAATAAATAAATAAATAAATAAATAAATAAATAAATAAATAAATAAATAAATAAATAAATAAATAAATAAACATGTTATGTAATCTTTCTTTGATGTATCTTTACCTAATGTACAATTAAATCTAGATCATAATAAGGGGAGATGATAACCTTATGCTTTCCCCATCCCCTTATTTACAACTATTACGCACATCCTACATTGGTAGGCTTTTCCGATTTTTTACAACTCTGATCTTTTCCAGGTAAGGTTAATCTAGAAGACATTTTTTTAAATGACCCATTTTTATATTGAGTATTTTCCACCTTCTTTTATTTTCAGCTATGGAGGTTGGGTTAGAACATTCCTTGGACTGCTATGAAAATAGAAAAGCTTTGGCAATATTAGTTACAATCATTCAGGGAACAAAGACTTGTTGCATTCAGGTGTTGTATCCATATGTTTACATTTTACAATGCAATGTATGAAATCAGCTGCGACTGAGTGGCTTCCTAAGCTTCTCATTCTGTGAGAGCAAAGAAACAAATGTGTTTCCATACTACTGTCAGTCTTTGAGGGAGGCCAGATCAGGAAACAGACATTTCCTGAACTATTGGAACTCCATTGTTATGGGGGTAGTGTTTCTCAACTTTGACAACTTCAAGATGTGTGGATTTCAACCCCCAGCATACTGGTTGGAGAATTCTGGGAGCTAAAGTTCACACATCTTAAAATTGTGAAGGCTGTTGTTATAGGGTATAATAATAGGATCTTGAAAGTCTTGCAGTGTCTCTCTTTCTCTCCTATAGCAAAGACTCAGAAGATGGTGGCTGTTCTTAGGTGACAGAGTCTGAAGGTTAAAGCTTTTGAAAAAGGCTGAAAGTTTGATCTTTTACTATCCAGCTGTCTTTCAGGAGGGCAGTAAACACTGTTTTATTCTATAGGGTCTTTTGAAAATAATAGATAATCCTCATTTAGGCACAGCTATTGAGGATTTCGCTTTTTAATCTTGTGTTCTGAGGGAAATTTGAGGGAATTGTTTTTTCATAGTGTTGTGGTAATTGTTCTGTTTTGCTTGTTTTATCTTTACCTTTCTATAATTATTAAGCCTTTTATGGAATAGGACTGTATTTAAAAATTGTTAATAATTAAATGAATAATTAATAACTAAACAATTCTCTAGTTTCGTACATAGATTTAGATTTGAAGAGAAGAATTGTTAGGAAACTAGTTTCATCTATTTAACTATGTGATGCAAATATATTCTAAATATCCATGATTTTTAGATTTTCAGATACCCTTTAATTTATCCTCTAAGCAAGCACCCTTGGCTTCTTCTGTGCAAGGAGAGGTTGGTGCATCTGCTATCTGCTAGAGGAGAATCTTGCATTGTACAGGAAGAATTTGTATTTATGTTGTTGTTAATAACATTTCTCCCATGACTTCCAGTTAAGAGGTCAGGAATCAGAGCTGGTGGTCTAATCATTCAACTATTCCGCTAGAGAGGGAAGGTCCCAAAGGTGGGACCTTTTTCAAGAGGCAGCTGAACTTCCTGGTTTTTCTTAGAAGAAGTTTCCTTCTTATCCAAGAAGCTTCTTCAGCTGAAGAAGAAATGTCTTCAAAGAAAAATCAGAAAGTCCAATTGCCTTTTGAAAAAAGCACCTTTGGGACAACTGTGACCTGGATGACTGAGAATCTCCATAGACATTTAGAGAGGGAAGGATTATCCAATAGCCTTAATAGTCATCTCACCTTTCAGCATCTTGATGGCAGCATTCATTCTCAGGCCATCTTTCTTGATCATGGCTCGGATGACTTGTCCAAAGTTCCCTTCCCCTATCATGTCCTCAAACTTGATGTCTTCCCACTCCAGGATGGGATAGCTGAGTGGCTCAGGCTGTGGTTTGGGCCGGCGGGTCAGGGTCAGGGTGCCTGAGTTGAATTGCAGAATAGTTTCTTCTCCCTGCAAGAGGATTTGGGGAGAGAATAGTTGCAGGTAACCCTGTGTACCAGACAGGTCAGCAGCATGGGGACAAAAGTACCAGAGTGCCAAAGAAAGAGGATGCTGATGGAAAGGAGTCAAGTTCATTGGAGAAGTGAAGGGGAATGGGCCAGGGACAATTGCACTTACTGAGCCAGACTGGTAGGTAAAGGTCCGGCGGCGATGAAAACAATTCTTCTTGATGAGGAAAAGGGCCAGGAGAGCAAACAATATGGTCAGGCAGGTGACAGAGACAGAGCCTACAATGGCTAATATCAATTGCTGATCCATGAGAGTTGGAGGCAAGTTTTTACTTTCTAGGGTAGGCACTTGGCTCAGGGCTCCTGTAGGACAGAAATAAAATCACTGCATTTGTGGTACACACCCAGCAAACAGTACAATAAAGATGGCTTTTTGCTACTTGTGGTTTCTTAAGCTATCCTGCCTCCAGGCTAAATTTGCCAAGCTCGTTGCCATTGCTTGTTTGGAGAACAAACTTTCCCTGCCAATATTCTCCCCCTTCCAATTTTTCATTGCACCATCCAACCAAATAAGCTTTTGGCCCACTCACCATCGCCCAGGATTTCAGCTCTAGCAGGCTGGCTCCACTCGCCCAATACGTAAGACTTGGCTCGCACCCGAAACTGGTAGATTGTGCTGGCATTAAGCCCTGTGATAATCTTTGTGGTATCCCTGCCATTTTCTGTGTCTATCCATTGTGGATCACTGCTGCCTCCCAGCTGCTGCACCTCTACAATGTATTTGTTGATGCCCCCATTAGAGTATTCAGGAGCTAGCCAGGATAGCCTGATGGAGTTATCAGCGAGGGGATTCACCAAGAGAGAGCGTGGCGATGAGGGTCCTGAGAGAGGAGGCAAATGGCACAGCTGTTAGCTCTGCAATAGATTTTTTTGGCCTGGAATATATGCCCGTGCTGTGCCACAATCATCTTCTCGGCACTTGGGACCTTCTGTTAGGGATTAGCATACATGTAGTTCTCGATTTATGACATTTGTTTAGTGCCATTCAAAGTTACAACAGCACTGAAAAAAGTGCTTATGACAAGTTTTCACACTTATGACCTTTGCAGCATCCCCAAGATCAGGTAATCAAAATTTGAGCGCTTAGCAACTGGCATGTATTTATCACAGTTGCACTATCCTGGGGTCATGTAATCACCTTTTCTAACCTTCCCAGCTGGTTTCTGACAAGAAAAGTCAATGGGGGAAGCCAGATTCAGTTAACAACCACATGATTCACTTAACAACTGTGGCAAAAAGGTCATTAAAATGGGGCAAAAATCACATAACAATTGCCTTGCTTAGGGACTGACGTTTTGGGTGCAATTGTGGTTGTAAGTCGAGCACTATCTGTATGAGGAAGAGTTTCCTTTAAGAATTTACTTTTGTAGTTGACTCTCCAATCTACCATGAGTTTTTTGCTATTTTTAAACACTACTAAAAATATGTAGAATAATCTTCAGATCAAATCCAAAGATAATACAAGAGTTATCTAAAGTGTCTAAATTGGCTGAGATATGTCATTTATCCTTTTATTTTTAAAGGCCTGGGGTGCTTCTGAAAGCTCTGAGCTTTTTGTCATGTAGTGACTTGTTTCCCAGCAATTCTTGAAATGGCCATGGAACCAGGCAACAGTCCTGCATCAGTCTTCCAGTCTTTGAAGAGCAAGAGTTGCTGTAAGCACATCAGGCTTTTGAAAATATTTAAAAGTGTTTAAAAAGGTATAAAATTTAAGTATTAAGGGCAATCTTTATATGTTCTTATTACAGACTATATCCGCTAATCCAAATAACTGGAGAGATGGATAGACAGACAGACAATTTCTTCCCATCAGTGGGAAGAAATTTGGATTTTTAAAAAGGCCATCTATAGTCAAAGTCTGGCATATTTTAAAACCCTGTGATATAATGCTTATTGTATAAGAGATCACTTGGATTATATTGAGTACCCCACTCCAGAGCCATCCTGTTCATTTTAGAAGTGACAGATTTGTTACCTTTACTGTTGATCTTGAATGTGTGGAGATCAGATGGTGGTCCCAAGCTGGTACAATGATAGACCATTACTTCTAGGCTATAGTCCTCCTTGAACTTGAGATTCGGAATATATGCTGATTGCACAATCATGGAAGTAACATTTTCTTGATGAACAAGCTCTTTGGCTGCATCATAGAGCCGGACAAGAAATCCCGACCCCACATTGTCAGTTTTGGGCAAATTCCAGTTTACACGTAGATTGTTGCTCCCTTCAACAAATGAACGCTCAATTACAGGTTTGGCTGTTGGCTCTATATGAAATAGAGAAATATATAAATACATCAATCTGATTCCTTTCTAAATAGCACAAAGAGCAAGAAATTCTCGTTTCCTCTATCTTGAACTTTGTGTAGAATTCCCCTGTCAATGGTTTGTAACGCAGTACACAATTACACTTGCTATTTCTACAATGTCAACAATATATTAGTTGCTGTATCAAACTTCAGGAAGCCACTATTCCTACCCTGAAGATGATCAAAGATAGCACCACCAGCTGCAAGACATTTTCTTTTCCAGCAATTAGAGAAGGTAATGCTAGCTGAGGTGAGCAGTTCTCCTTGTATAAAGCACAAATGCCATGTGGAAGTGTCTTCCCTTCCTGTCCCTTTCACTAATTTTGAGGATGACATCTCATCTCCTCTTGCTCAAAATGTAACATCCTGCAGATACAATCAGATTCACACAGAAATTCATTCCACAACTTAAAATGAAGAAGATAGCAGAATTGGAACAATTAGCCAGTGGCTGACTTTGTTATAGTGACTTACTAAATTGCTCCATTTCTTCTCTGCTATCATTCTCCTCTGCAATTTTCTGGGCAATAACGTGGAACTGGTTTTCTATTACCTTCTTCCAGATTTATTTTAAAAATTCCCAGGTTATCCTATTGATCAATCAAAGTACTGTACCAGTTGTATCGACAGATAATATTTGCAGTTCAAGGTTGAAATGAGGAGTCCTTGGTGCTGTTTCAACTTGGTTGTTTTCTTGAAGACGTTTCATTGATGATGTTACCTAGTTTGAGTAATAAAATGTCTGCAAGGAAACAATCAAGCTCAGAGAGCACCAAGGACCTCTCAAATACCAGTTGTATCTGATCCTGTAAAACTTTTCAAAATTAGCCAATTTGAGTAGGTGCCAAGCTGCCAAACTGAAAATGCTAGCATGTTATATTCATATGATTATGGGGGTGACACGCTGCACCCATGTAACACCTCTCCTGTGCAAGCTGCACTGGCTCCCGGTGGTCTTCCGGCTTAGGACCGGGGTATATACGAGACCGCCTTCTGCCATCGATAGCCTCCCACCGGCCAATACGCTCCCTCAGGGTGCCATCGGCCAAACAATGCCGACTAGCGACACCCAGGGGGAGAGCCTTCTCTGTGGGGGCACTAGCCCTCTGGAATGAGCTGCCCCTAGAGGTTCGTACAATCCCCGACCTGCGTACCTTTTGCGGCACCTTTTGTTCCAACAAGCCGGGCTGGCCTAATATGAATTTTAAAATGGGAGTGTTAGTTTTTAATTTTGTGGGCCAAATTTTTATATATTCATTTTTAAATTATTTTTTTAAATTTTGTAAGTTTATATGTGTTTTAATATGGCTGTACACCGCCCTGAGTCCTTTGGGAGAAGGATGGTATAGAAGTTCAATAAAGTAAAATAAAATAAAATCATATATTAAAAGGAGGATTAAAGCAAATTCAAAGAGCTTAGATTGACATTAAGAAAAAAAATGGTTCCAAGCCAGAACAAATAGATCCTTTTTTTCCCTCACAATCTGCTCAGGATTGCTCCTAAGTACATATTGTAGACAAAATAAAATGCAAAATAAAACTGACACCCATTGGTAAATTGGATTTTTTTCTCTTTGTCTTCCATTTCTTCTTTGCTTTATCTTTAATCTTTAATCTCTAATCTCATAATCTTTCTCCGTCTTCCCCACCCTAAAACTATAGATCTGAGGAACAAATGCTAAGCACTTACCTTTGCAATCTGTTGCCATGATAGCACTTGGGCCCGTGGCACCTTCTCCTCCCTCTCCAGGGCGTGTTAGCTGAACCTTTACAATATAGGCTGTGACAGGTCGCAGGTTCATGAGTGTGATGTTCTGGATGTTATCAACTGCTGATCAATATAGAAGCCATTAATTCAAGGGTTTCACATAAGAGTTCTGCTTTATTATTTTCTATTATGAAAGCTCCATGGGCAGAACCCTGTAACTGGGATTAATAGCTCTCTGCTCCACCTAACAATAATTAATTTTCTGTTACGATCTACTGCAAAGACAAACATCAATAGTCTAGGTCAGGGGTGTCAAACTTGTGTCGTCACGGCGTCATCACATGATGCATTGGGACTTTTTCCCCCTTCGCTAAACTGGGTGTGGGTGTGGCCAGCGCGTGATGCATCTGGCCCGCGGGCCGTGAGTTTGACAGCCCTGGTCTAGGTTTTTTGAAGTATTCCCTGAGGAATAATATATATTATTCAGTTCTTGTTTATATTGCTAAATATAACTTGTAATTTCATGACTGGCTGAGAAATCACCCTAGGAATCTAGAACTTGGAATCTCCTAGGTTTTTTGTCTAGATGGCTAGGAAGAAGTATAGCCAAAGTAGATACAGGATTAAATCCAAAGGAATATTTAGTAGACATTTGTAGTGAAGAAAAAGGGTGAGGAAGCTATTTTATGATTCTTCCAGTCCACTCCAAGAAATGCTTTAGATGGCTGAAGAACCATCTTCAGAATTAATGCAAAAAGCTGCTGGGAAACAGATTAGCAATAATATTCTCCATATTGTTTTTCTTCAGTGGAAAAGAACCTGTGCTAGTTCCAAGGAAACCCAGGGATGTTTTGATGTTTAGCAACTTGCTGCTTTGAATTGATTTGAGACTACAGATAGTCCTCAACTTACAACCATTCAGTTAGTGACCATTTGAAGTTACAAATGCACTGAAAAAAGTGACTTACAACTGTTTTTCACACATATGATTGTTGCAGCATTCCCATGCTCATGTGATCCAAATCTGGATGCTTGGGTTCACATTTGTGACAGTTGCAGTGTTCTGGGATCGTGTGATCATCTTTTGTGACCTTCTGAGAGGCAAAGTCAATGGGGAAGCCAAATTCACTTAACAGACATGTTACTAATTTAACAAACTGCAGTGTTTCACTTAAAAAAAAGTAATAAAATGGGGCAAAATTCACGTAACTGTCTATTTAGCAACCGAAATTTTGGGTTCAATTGTGGCCGTAAGTTGAGGACTACCTGTATTTGCATGTTTGAGCTCTATGGTGAAACAGGATACTGAGATGCTACTCTTTACAGAAGATTCCTTTCTCCACTAGAAGCGATCTATGAAATCAAGGCCAGAAGCAATCCCCCACATAAACATAAACATGTCCATAATGTAACCTTAGGGAATTGAAAATCTCTTTAATTGGAATAAGGAGAGATAAATAACAGAATGGAAGGATTGGAAGGGATCTGAAAGTCCAGTTCAGCCAACATATTGAAGAGCCGTGGTGGTGTAGTGATTAGAATGCAGTACTGCAGGCTACTTCTGCTGACTGCCGTCTGCCTGCAGTTTGGCAGATCAAATCTCACCAGGTTTAAGGTTGACTCAGCCTTTCATCCTTCAGAAGTCGGTAAAATGAGGACCCAGATTGTTGGGGGCAATATGCTGACTCTATAAACCGCTTAGAGAGGGCTGTAAAAGCACTGTGAAGCAGTATATAAGCGCTATTGCTGTTGCTATATGCCATAAAAAGTCATTCCAGATACAACAAATTCCTTACCTTCAATAGATGACCAGCTACTTCCGATTTGAGGTTTATATAGGACTTTGATGGAGATGAGGGGTCCATCACCTGCAATAGGCCCCACAGGGGATATCACCAGCTGTTGGCTCTTCTTGGCCAGAAGTTTGGGAGGGCCTAATGGCACTGGAGGCACTAAAGGAGAGAATGGTTGGAGAATTCATTACAAATGAGTACAAAAAGGATAAGATTGTATCTCCTGCTTTGATGGAAAAATCATTTGATCAAAAAAGACCTTTGATCAGTAATTTCTCAAATCATTGTTCCCTGGACTGGACTTGGCACAATCCTTCTAACAATCTTTACCTTGATTAAAAATCCAATAATAATTTCCTTTGTTTGAGAACTAATGCTTCGATAAAACAGCAACCTTTCCCTAATAACCAACCTTTGCCTGAATAAGTGTTAGTTGAAAGAAGCTACAAATAGAGTTTCCTCTTAAATAGAGAACAATCAGAATAGAACAAAGCTTAGAAATTCTGGAAAAATTTCTGTTATCTTTCTGCATCTCAGAAGCAGAGAATGAGCATCAGCTGTGATGTCCTGCCTTCTCACCTTTTACAGTAACTTTGAACTTGCCACTGTCCTGTCCCCCAGTAGTAGAGACACGGCATTCCCAGAGGCCAGAGTCAGAAGAGACCACTCGTGACACTTGAAATTCACAGGTTGTCATATCCTTTTCCATGATGGCTTTTGTGGGCTAAGGGGAGACAATAACACCATCATATCTTGCCAGAATCTGCTAACAAACATTTATGAAAAAAACAACCATATTGTTGAAGTTCTCTACATGGGGCTCTCTACATGGGGCTCCCCTTGAGGAGCACCCGGAGGCTCCAACTGGTCCAGAATGCGGCCGCGCGGGTGATTACGGGAGCGACATGGCGCTCCCATATAACACCTTTCCTGCGCGAGCTGCACTGGCTCCGGTGGTCTTCCGGGTGTGCTTCAAGGTGTTGGTTCTCACCTTTAAAGCACTCCATTGCTTAGGGCCAGGGTATTTACGAGACCGCCTTCTACTACTGATAACCTCCCACTGGCCAATACGCTCTCACAGAGAGGGCCTCCTCAGGGTGCCGTCAGTCAAGCAATGTTGGCTGGCGGCCCCCAGGGGGAGAGCCTTCTTTGTGGGGGCACCCACCCTCTGGAATGAACTTCCTCCCGGAATACAACTGATCCCAGATCTCCACACTTTCCATAAGGCCCTGAAGACGTTTTTATTTCAGCAAGCCGGCTTAGCCTAATTAGGTTTTTTATGGGTTAGTTTTTAATTGTATAGCTTTGGGGTTTTAAATTGGGGGCTGATTGATTTAATTTATTTTAGCTATCTTAACTTTTATATTGTATGTATTTTAATTTCGGCTGTTCACCGCCCTGAGCCCCTAGGGGGAGAAGGGCGGTATATAAATTCAAATATTAAAAAAAAAAAAAAAGTTCCATTCAAACGTGGGACATCCTGAAATACCAATGTAGAAAAATAATGCATAGAAACTAGATGCACTCTGGGAAATTGATCATCTGGTCTAATTTTCATGAACTCATCTGGAATTATACAGAGCCCCCAGAATTTGCCATTTTTGCAATTCATGACACAGGTATGACCATGGGAGAGGAAGTGGGGTGTGTGTGTGTGCGGGCCAGAGGGGAGGAGGAGCCACCAGTACCTGGTCAGGATTCAGAGGCAGGGAATCTTCCCAGCCTTGGTCACTGTTTGTTGCAGTACTCAGAGAAAAGTTTAGTTAGCCAGACAAAAATGAAAAAGAGGTAGACTTCATATGACAGTACAGAATCAGACAGAAATTAAAACACATAAATGGGCAAATTCTTACTATTATCACTGTTCCATCGGGCTTGCGTAGTTCAATGTTATCACGCACAGGAGGTGGATTGCCTGTTGCTATGCAGGTAGCCATGATCTGAGAGCCTAGGTTAAACTCCAAGTGAGATGCCAAGTGAATGATCTGGGGTATACGGTCTTGGCAGAAAATACCATAATAAGGTTAAATCATTAAATTGCACTGAGAAAACTTTTTAACATACTTTATGATGTTTACCCACTCTCGCCATTCACATCTAATGACATGTATTAGAGATATACTCATAATGATTTAATGTAATGTATGAATTATTACTTATTTTGATATATATAAACCACTAGGATTATGGCAATAGATAAAATGCACGCATGCATGAAGAAATAAATAAAATAATTACCAAGCTAGATGATAGAACCTAATGAACCTTGGTTGATACAAAAAAACCTTGGTTGATGCAGATTTGCTTCTAGTTAGTACTTGGATAAAAAATATTAGAAAATTCCAGGACTAGACTTGGAAGTTGAAAACACATCCCAGAATAAATAAATGGAAAACCATTTCCATTTCCATAGTGTTTTCAAGAAAATGTCACATATAAGTCCATGAAATCACTAAGAGGCAAACTTGATACAAAAGGGAAATGTTTTATATTCACTAAACAGTGAACCCTATATGTGTACTTGTGTGGGGATATCTCTATGGGTCTCTCACCAAGATCACAATCATTCATTAGCATTTCCTACTAAAAATGTACCGTATTTTCCGGCATATAAGATGACTGGGCGTATAAGACGACCCCCAAATTTTCCTGTTAAAATATAGGGTTTGGGCTATACTCGCCGTATAAGACTACCCCTCTTCCAACGCACACCAAATAAAAATTAAAAAACATCAACTGGCTCACCCACAATGTAAAAGCAGCTGTGCTAGACCCAAAATGGCCCCTGAAACAAGCAGGAACCTCACACAGCCACAAAAAGCCCAAAAAAACAACTGTCACACTTTACATGCACACAACACAACACAACACAACACAACTGGCTCACCCACAATGTAAAAGCAGCTGTGCTAGACCCAAAATGGCCCCTGAAACAAGCAGGAACCTCACACAGCCACAAAAAGCCCAAAAACCCAACTTTCACACTTTACACACACAAAATTCCACATACAGCTTTGTGAGATTGTGTGTTTGAGACTTATGAATGGGAATGGAAAAAGTGGATAGAATATGTTCAGAACAAATATCAAACTAGGAAGTATCAAATAGCTTTTACTTGAAAATAATGTATTAGAAATTTTTTAATGTAATGAAGATAAAAAGAGAAATTATAAGGGGGAGGGAGGGGTTCAAGTTTTATACAAGTTTTATACTAAGGGGGGTTTTGTATCGGATATGAGTATATTGTGTGGAAGTCTGGGGGGAGGGGAGGGTTAGGGAGGGTTAGGGAGGTTTGGAAGTTTGGGGTGGGTGGTGGGGGGGGAAAGGGGAGAAAATGTAATTGTAAAACTTTTGCAATAAAAAAAAACACTACAAAAACATACTAAATCTCAGAAAGCTGCACAAATATTATTTTATTTTATTTTATTTTATTTTTATTTTTATATGAAAGCTAAATTTAAAACTTCCTAAACTTTAAATGGCTAGGTCTAAAAAAAAACAACTAAAAAAAAACCCAATTAACTATTTTTTTTAAATCTCCCAAAGGGGAAAAAAACTTACCCAATAGAACAGGGGTCTCCAACCTTGGCAACTTTAAGACTTGTAGACTTCAACTCCCAGAATTCCTCAGCCAGCTTTGTTTTGCTGGCTGAGGAATTCTGGGAGTTGAAGTCCACAACTCCCTGCCTGCTTGATTGCAGGCAGGGAATTGCTTGCTGATGGAATGGATTCAGGCAAGCGAAGCAAGGCAAGCGAAGCAAGGCAAGCAGCTAAGGTAAGCAAGCTGGAGGGGGAAAACTTTTTTCCTTCTCCATGGCTCTGGCGACCCCAACTGAGTTGCCTGGCAGATCGTCAGGGCTTGGATCGTCAGAGCCATTTAAAGCTCGTCAGAGCCTTTCGGGCTGGTCTGCCTGGTTACAGGAGAACGACACTCGGCGTATAAGACGACCCCCGACTTTTGAGAAGATTTTCATGTGTTAAAAAGTCGTCTTATACGCCGGAAAATACGGTATGTCTTGGTATTCATAAGCATGTGCCTTTCTAGAAGTGGGGAGAGAGGATTTATAAATATTAAACAGGCAGGTAAGAGCCTACAGTTTAGAAAAGCTGTTGTTTAGAAACACTGGGAGAATATAAAAAAGGCATGCCAAAGACAGAATGGGACAATTTACTGTAGCCAACACGCTGCGGGACAACTCGTCACAGGACAATTCAATTTAATTATTTTAAAAAATAAAAAATATATTTTAATTTGATCATTCACATTTCATTCTGTTCCTTCTTTTGCATCCTTCCTTTAATCATTCTATTCCACCATTTCTTTGATATTAGTGTAACTCTTGTCCTGCAGTGAGTTGGCTGTGGCAAGTTGTCCTGCAGCGAGTTGGCTGTAGCAAGTTGGCTATGGTGAGTTGGCCGCAGCGAATTGTCATAGACCCTGCTGGGAATGGCTGGAGAGAGGAAAAAGGGAAAAAAGAGAAGGAAAGGAGAGGAAAATCAGAAGTCAGAGAGCACTTAGAATAGTTCACCAAGAATTATGACAGAAAAAGGAGGAAGAGTCACTCTTGTGAAATCCAGAGGGCTGGAAGAAGGCTGGCAAAAATGAGCCAGACATACTGGTAGTATAGGGTTTGCTGCTTGAGCAGGGAATTGGACTAGAAGACCTCCAAGGTCCCTTCCAACTCACTCAAAGGAAAATTTCCACTAGCAGAAGAGTGAGGTCTGAGATAGAGGAATAGAGTCATCTCAACAAGAGAAGATGAGTGACAGCTGTACCTTTTGAGAGAAACTGGAGTCATACCCAGCTGCTTCCTGAGAGAAACAAAACAAGACTTTCTGGGGAAATAAAGAGGAAACAGGGCGGGAGGAAGAGAGAAAAGATAGAGTAAAGTAATAGAAATCTAGGAGCTATGCTGTAAAGCGATACGAGTCAAGAAAGTCTTAACAGTAAATCAATGAGGAGTAAGAATAGGATGGGTGAAATGCACTTACAGTCTGAGTGGAGAAAGTTTGAAGGTTAAAAGTGGGTGTGTAACCATAAGAAATCAAAAATATAAAGGGGTTTGAACTGAAATAAGAAACAAATAAGAAAATGTTCTTTTTAGTATGTGAATATCTGATATATTTATATATAATTATGTACAATTAACTTTTTGGCACTAAAAATCTAATAATAAAAGAACCAACAGTTGAATCTTTAGCAAAGGGTACAAAACAGGGATCTCCAAACTTGGCAATTTTAAGACTTGTGGACTTCAACTCCCAGAATTCCTCAACCAGTCATGCTGGCTATGGAATTCTAGGAGTTGAAGTCCACAAGTTTTAAAGTTGCCAAGTTTGGAGACCCTTGGTCCAAAAGGTCAAGATGGCAGCCCTGATCATGTAATCAGCCCTACAATTTCTCATGTGCATAGCTGTCATCCTGACTTCTTTTTAACACCTCCTCCTCCTTCCCCAGAACCTAAATCATTACTTCATTTTTTTAAAAATTTGATTTATATGCCGCCCTTCTCCGGAGACTCAGGGCGGCTTATAATGCGCTAAGCAATAGCCTTCATACTTTTGTATATTTATACAAAGTCAGTTTATTGCCCCCACAAACTGGGTCCTCAATTTACCCACCTTAGAAAGGATGGAAGGCTGAGTTGACCTTGAGCCTGGGGAGAATTGAACTCGCAGTAATTGCAGGCAGCTGGATGTTAAATGCTGCCTTAGGAGGTATTAGCCTCCTACGCCACTCAGGCTTCTATTGGGAAGATCTGGGATATCATTCATGTTCTTATCACTCTTGTTTTACCTGACTTTTCACAATGCTGTCCATGCCAACCAGATGAACAGATACAGCCACTGAATCGATTGCAGGTGCCTCCATTCTGGCAATTACACTCTAAGGTACAGTCAGGGCCATATTTCCCAAGCGAACAAGCTGTGGGAAGAACAGAGGGATTAGGGCCTCAACAATTTTACCCATTTAAAAGACCGAGCTTATTGGTCAAAGATAACATGACAGATGACATTTGTTTTAGTTAGAGCATTTATTAATCTTTCTCCTTCCTGTTGGATATGCAGATACATGAGTGTATTTTACATGTAGTTTATCTAGTTCTGTAACTGATGCAGTACAATCAGAAAGAAGGATTTACAATAGGCTTCTTTCCTTCCTAAACATGATTTTTGAAAGGACACTTTTAATTTCCTACCCAGAAATTTTCCATACAATTTCCCTTGCTGCAGAACACAACGAGAAGTGGCTTTTTCTATTTTAAATTATTACAGAAGCCTATCAACATATCTTTTATTTTATGTACACTGAGAGCATATGCACCAAGACAAATTCCTTGTATGTCCAATCACACTTGGCCAATAAAAAATTCTATTATTCTATTCTATTCTATTCTATTCTATTCTATTCTATTCTATTCTATTCTATTCTATTCTATTCTATTCTATTCTATTCTATTCTATTCTATTCTATTCTATCAATATGTATGTGTTGCTTGGAAGAGGAAAGAGTTAATTTTATCAATATAGAATTCCTAAACTATTGCTGGGCAGTGAGGATAGGGTTACTTTTAAAACATTTTTTTCACCTAGTAGAATTTCCTGCTTACAAGCATCTTTCTTTTTCTGTCTCTATGCTGGGGCCAAGCAGGAGAGAAACTATTTTGAAGAAACAAAAGGAGGAAGCTACTCTCTCCTGGCTATGAGCCAAATGTGGCCCAAACAGAGAAAGCAACAAAGCTTCTGCACCATCCTGTGTCTGTGATGAAGCAGAAACTCTTGTACTTCTTTTCCATATCCAGATTTTCCAGGGAACATGTGATTGTTTTGCTGATGGTGACAATGAAATCAAAAGTGTACATGCACTAAGCATAATATCAACAGCCCTTGCTGTTCATCCTTTGTTTTTGTCAGATATAATTCTTGTTTTCTCCTGTTCCGCTCCAGTTAGAACGAGTTTCTTAAAAAAATGATCTTGATAAATATTATTTTGCCTGAATACAAAACAATATAAATATTGTTTTATTTTAACTTACTGAAAAAATCAAATTCTAATATCTGAACATTTATCTATCAGTGGTAAAATATTACCTTTATGTTACACTAGCTGAATACCCATGCTCCGCTATGAAACTATGTGATCGGGCTTGATTAATCAACACTTAGTTGATTAATCTAATCTCTCCTCTCCCCTTCTCTCCCTCAGGCTTGCCCCACAGAAGCTTCTCCTCTCCCCTTCTCTTCCTCAGGCTGGCCCCACAGAAGCCTCTCCTGTCCCCTCTTCTCCCCTTCTCTCCCTCAGGCCGGCCCCATAGACCCTCTCCTCTCCCCTTGTCTTCCTCAGGCTGGCCCCATAGACCCTCTCCTCTCCCCTTCTCTCCCTCAGGCTGGCCCCACAAAAGCCTCTCCTCTCCTCTGTTTCAGGCTGGCTCCACAGAAGCCTCTCTTATCCTACCCTCTTCTCTCCCTCAGGCTGGCCCCATAGACCCTCTCCTCTCCCCTTTTCTCCCTCAGGCTGGCCCCATAGATCCTCTCCATTTCCCTTCTCACCCTCAGGCTGGCCCCATAGATCCACTCCTATCCCCTTCTCTCCCTCAGGCTGGCCCCATATTTCCTCTCCTATCCCCTTCTCTCCCTCAGGCTGGCCCCATAGATCCCCTCCTATCCCCTTCTCTCCCTCAGGCTGGCTCCATATTTCCTCTCTATCCCCCTTCTCTCCATCAGGCTTGCCCCACAGAAGCCTGTCCTATGCTATCCCATTCTCAGTTATTTTCAAGTTGGGAGGGGGAGTAGAACATCTAACTAATTAGCATCAGAGTGTGTTATAATAATATAGGAAATACTAATGCTCTGATGGTCATTTTGAAAAGTCCTTTCTTAGTAAGCACCTAGAAGCCAAGAGGAAGATACGTGGCAAATTTCAAGTTTGTAGGCTTTACGGTTCTGGAGACTTCGTGATTAATGCATGAGTAGTTTTTGCTTTTATATACTGTATATAGATTTTCTACATATTATTCTCAAAGCATTTCAGATAGTTGGTTCTTTATTAAGTGAGATTCTAAAATATAATAAACTGGGTGTCATTAGTCCTGATGCTATTTAGTAATTTGGTAAAACTGAAAAATGTAAGGAACAACCTTTGATATCTTTGGGGAAATTTCCTGGATAAAAAAAGGACCAAACTTTACTGAGAATAATACAACAAAGAAATTAATAGAGCAGTGGTTTTATCTATTTATTTGGGAATGTTTGTTTAGTGGTCCGGTGCTTTCTTTTTGCCTTTTGAAAAGTAACTCAGCTCTGTACTTTCCTTCCTCATTCCATCCATTTGGAATGTTTGCTACCTGGGTAAGTATGACAGTATCACCATGCTGCAATAAATCAATTGCAAATAGACATACCTGAGTTGCATTGTACTCCACTCCACCCAGCAGCACAGGAACAGCCATATGGGTCAGACAAACAGAAGGATAAGCCTCTGCAGCCCTGCTCACTGGGACACCTCTCTTGGCAATTTCGCCCAAAACGGCCTTCTCTACATGCTGGAAAAACAAGAAGATTCCTGTCAGAGAACTTCTTTCACTTCAGCAATTGTATAATCCTGTTCCCATATCTCCTAGAACTAATCTCACAATTATACCTTTGCTCACAGGACACTCATTAAACTCTCTGCTGAGTTTCAGGGAGGCTATAAATTGCATGATTTTCTACCCATAACCAGGGCCGGATTTTCCTATAGGCTAACTAGGCTTCAGCCTAGGGCCTCAAGATCAAGAGGGGCCTACATTCAAATTGTTAGCAAAATTAAAATTACACTTTCACTATAGGTGAAAGGGCCTCATAAGTGGAATAGCCTAGGGCCTCTTTTCATCTAAATCCGGCCCTGCCCATAACTAATTGAAAAGAGCATGTGTAAATCTGGTAATCTCTGTAGGATGCCAGAGCATGGGCATGGAATTAGCATTCCACAATTAGATTACAGTAGTGGGACTATCTGACCCTCAGCTTCCTCTTCTTTGCTTTGTAAATGACAAAAAGAAAAATCTAAAGATGAATAACTTCCAACATCTGTATCCATGCAGTTTCCTTTGCAGAGTTACAGAATGGTTTGCCATCGCCTTCTTCTGGGATTTTTTTAATTTTATTTTACCAGACAACCCATGTCCTGTTGGGTTATCATTTCAGAGATATTTCCTTCCTAAACTGAGAAACAGAATGACCACAGGTGGGCAAAAAAGCAGTGGGTGCAGGACTGACTTCCGACTTCCTGTTGGCTTTCCAACTGAGTTGTGAGAAGCTTTCCCATCCTTGTGGGAAGCTGCAGAAATCATTGGAAACCTTCCTTCCTTCCTTCCTTTCCTTCCTTCCTTCCTTCCTTCCTTCCTTCCTTCCTTCCTTCCTTCCTTCCTTCCTTCTTGCATATATATACATTGATATACATAACACACACTATATACTTTCTCTCTCTGTATCTGTATCTGTGTATATGTATATATATGTATTAGGTATACCGTGTTTCCACGAAAATAAGACCCTGTCTTATATTTTTTTGAACCCTGAAATAAGTGCTTAGCCTTATTGTCATGCAGTCAAAAGCCCGATTGGGCTTATTATCAGGGGATATCTTATTTTGGGGAAACAGGGTAGGTATAGGTATAGGTATTTGTGTTCAGCAAATATTGCGGGCCCAATTGGCAAAATAACGCTTTTGCCATATTGGTTGGAAACATACAGAACATGCCTTCATTATGCAGTGGATAAACAATGGCTAAAATGATGATGATCGTGTCTCTCTCTCTCTCTCTCTCTCTCTCTCTCTCTCTCTCTCTGTGTGTGTGTGTGTGTGTGTGTGTGTGTGTGTGTGTATACCCACGCGCACACACAGGCAGACACCCACCCATGAGTCTATATATCCTTCTCTTGCGATTCATTTCGTTCCTTCCCTCATTTTTCCCCAACTGCAAACAGCCCAGAAGGGAATAAGAACAGAGGAGATCAGGGTATTCTGTCTATGATATCACTGATTCAGATTTTCTACAGTCTGCAAAATGTACCAAAAAAAAAAAAAGACAGGAAATCACTCAATTTTTGGCCCCTCATCAATTTTCCAGTGAAGATCCTTCAAAGATGGCCACTTCCTTTGACTGGGCCATTGGTGATCATATGCTGTTGATGCAAAAAGGAATGTTTATCCTGATGTAATTGCAGATTGGGTCCTGTGAGTCACATTTTATCAAGGATGCTGTATGTAGGATCCTCCTCCATTTTTTATATAGCACAGGGCAGGCCACAGATCAGGTTTGGGCAGTAAATATAATTTTGGACTTTCAGTGGCAACATGTAGTCATTTGGGATCATTTAAAACTCAAAAGCGAATGAGTTAGTCTTGGTACATATATTTTTGGATTTCATACTCTCTTAAGCCTGGGAAAAAGGGGAGGAAACAGACAGAAAACTCTCAAATTTGGTCCCCACTATTGTATTTAATCACCAGACATATTCCTTGCAGCCCATGAAAACTACTATAGTAAAGAAGCTCCTGATTTTCAAGTTCAGTTCATGGCCCAGGAACATCCATTTACACTAGAACAATGACATGTGGCTCCTGACCTCTTTCACAGCGGGTACCCATGAATCCTGGAGGACAGATACATTCTCCCACAATGTGATGGCAGATGCCCCCATTCAGGCAATCAGGACAGTCTTTGTCACAAAATGAGCCCCATTTCTTGGCTGCACAACCTGGAGAGACAGGAAGAATAATAATATGACATTTCCAGACAACACTAGAGAGGAAAAACTACAATAGTCACTCACAACATTCAAGTATAATTTCATACATTGTGTGCTCTGTCTCTAGCAACAACCTCAGGAAATGGCTTGTGTGTTAAAAACAGGCCTTCAGATTAGCCTAACAATAATTTTTATTCAAATTTCTTTACATCAGTGTTTCCTAAATGAATGTCCTTCATTGGTCATGCTGTTTGGGAATGGTAGGTGCACTCCCAGCATATCTGGAACACATCCCACAGGGAAAGACAGTTTTGTGGTCACTTGTTGTGAGTCATCAAATCATAAGACTCTGAGTGATGTGTATTTATTTGTGAATAGCATATCTATAATAACAAAATACAGGTACTCCTCGACTTATGCCCAAAATTGACCCCAAAATTTCTGTTGCCAAGCAAGACAATTGTTAAGTGAATGTTGCTCCATTTTATGATCTTTCTTGCCACTGTTGTTAAGTGAATCACTGCAGTTATTCAGTTGATAACACGGTTGTAAAATGAATCTGGCTTCCCCATTGACTTTGCTTGTCAGGTGGGGATCATATGATCCTGGGACAACTGCAACTGTCATAAATATGAACCAGTTGCCAAGCATCCAAATTTTGATCACGTGACCTTTGGGATGCTGCAACAGTCATAAGTGTGAAAAGTGGTCATAGGTCACATATTTCAATGCTGTTGTAACTTCGAATAGCCACTAAACAAATGATCGTAAATCGAGGACTACCTGTAGGCTGCAATTCTTACTGACTGCTTTGATAAATGTTACAAAAAACATGGTAATCCATGGTATAATGCATTAAATAAAAATAGGACACGATTTATTTTCCATCAAGTGCCCTCCAGATTCATTGCATTTCAACTCCAACAATCATTGGCTGCAGAATATAGTATCAGGCATTTCTGGAAAAATGGGAGAGTTGAATTTTTCCTTATCTCTGTTGCATACAAAAGGGCATTTCTGCAAATGAAGATGATCAAACCATTAAAATATTTTTTCTGAACAATTAGTGAAAAGAGAAAAGCATTATTCTTTTTAGGAATACCCATTTGAGAATAATTTTTCTTAGTCTGGAAAACGTGTGATGTTTAGAACTATGCTTTCAACATTCTTCACTAGTAAAAAAGATTGGTTTGTGCAGTTCTTGAGCAGTAGGTTGGGAGATGCAGTTTTAAAAAGAGGCATTCTTCTCTTTAAGAAGCAGCATCCACAAAAATATGTTAGGAAGCATTAAATGGTTGCCTTAGGTATGCACAATCTCACCTCGCACTATCAGTCTGAAAAAGGCACTTGACAAAGGGCTGTCCTCTATAAATGTGGCGCTGTAAATCCCACCATCAGCCATGGTAACAGATGACAGGACCAGAATGGACTTATTCTCCTTTAATTCACCCTGGTGCATTGTGTCATAGTAAGTCCCTGCACAAAAAAAAAAAAAAAAAAAAAAAAAAGAAACAAGCAAGAAAAATATAAAAAGCCAAGGCTGGTGAACAAAGAAATACTACTGAAATAGAAATACATCTTTTGGAATATGATTTGCATGCAAAGGTATGAGAAGGTCATGAAGTTGGATTTTGCTATTAGGAAAGCAGATAGAATAGTAGAGGAACTAAGCAAATCCAAGGCTCCCATTTTAAAGCCAATAAATAGTCTTGTGTGTGGATGGCCATTCATAATGGATCAATGGCACAGTGGTTTTTAAAGTGTGGTCTGGGAACTCCTGGACCTGAAACCCTTTCAGGGTCTCCATTGAAGATAGATAGATAGATAGATAGATAGATAGATAGATAGATAGATAGATAGATAGATAGATAGATAGAGTTAACATTTCTCAGTTTTAATTCCTAATTCAGTGAATATCAATAGATATAACCTCCACAAACCAAAATTCTTTGGGGTCTTGAATCATTATTAAAAATATAAAAGTTGTATATCAGCAAAGAAACTCAAGCTTTAAGAGGTTTTTCCTAAGAAGGAGTTGGATGTCTTGGAAAAAGGTCAGATTTTATCCCAGACATGCAGTTAGATGATGGGAGCACTTGCCATTCCTTTTCCACCAGATATCTGTTTTCTTCCCATTCTTTATCCTGGCAACCAGTATGGCTGATTGGGAAAGACTGATTGTGTGGGTTACTTTCTCTGGAACCAGGTTGGCTGAAACATTGAACAGGAAAAAAGGAATTGGGTTACAGAATATATTCTGAAATATTTTGTCTTCCTTGTTCATTACAGGAACATGGTCTTGATATTTGAAAGAAGACCTCAGATCACTGTCATGGCACTTATATCTGAGTTTTCTACCATTTACCAGACCGCATCCTGCTTTATGCAACATATAAAGGACTAGATACATTGTCAGGAAGAAAGGAACATATATAGAAAAAACATTCACACTTCACTATGTGGGAGGAAGATACAATACTAATTTTGGGGAACTTTTTTCTCCCTATTGATAAATGTCTTTCCTTGGGAAAGCTATTAATTTGGAGGCTGCAGGCTGTAGAAGTGGACAGACTGAAGCAAGAAGTTGGGTGAGAAGAACAGTCAAAAGTGACCCAGAAAAATACTTTACTCAAATCAATTATCCCAACCACATGACCATTTTAATCTGTCTATCTGCCGCATGTACCTTTCTTCCTTTCCATGATGCAACCATCAAATCAGCAGCAAGGTATTGTAAAGCAGAAATACTTTGCTTCTGTGCTGACTGTGCTTCTACTATGAAGAAACATATGTTACTACATCCTCCTACTGCTTGGAAACTTCACAGAATGCAGAATGAGCTACCACTCAAATTCTTTGGGGACTAGTTCCATTGTGAGACCTAGGTTTACCGAGTTCTGCACCTACTATTTTAAAAATATTTTTCAAAGGTTCCATCCTCAAATACTGCTGAAAGGGAATAGTAGTTCTTGCTATGAATGTCACGGCTAGCAGTATCTGGAAATAGTCCATAGAGAGATAATTCAACATATGAACAAGCAAAAAGGTGACAACCCCACTCCCAGGAATAAAAATTCCTTGTGGGAAAAAAACAGAAAATTTGTAATCTCCTCACTTTGGATAACACCAGCGACAGACATCTGTAAGAACCTGGCTATATTTCTTTGTTTAAATCAATATATTGTACAACACAGAATTCATGCTTTTCAAGGGTACATCTATAAGGGGCCCATAGAAGATCTTACACAGGCATTTCAAAAGTTACCAATCAGGCAACTACAGAAATCAGATGTCCATTTTTTTCTGCAGCCTGAGCTAAAATGCCATGGAGGATAGCCTCTAGCATTGTGGAATCACAGTGTAGCATGGCATTGGAAAGAATTAGAAGTTTCATCTAGTTCAACCCTCTGTAAAAGTATAAGAAAGCTAATTTTCCTTTGGAAGGTATATTCTTGCTGCTGCCTAAAATAGCTACAGTTGAACAGATTGTAGCCCCTGTCAATGTCAACAGCTACATGGTCGGTGAGTTGATCCATATCTTGTCCACAGCAAAAACTGGGTTGAAAAAAGAGGAGAGAAGCTATCTTAAAATTGGAAAGCTAAAAGTGATAGCTAAAGTTGCCTCAATGTAGGTTAGGAGTGAGATGAAGGAAATATCATGAGATGTGGTATATAAAAAAGATTAATCAGCATGTTTGTGCCAAAGTGGAAGGCAGATAAGAATCATAGGCATCCATGACAAGCCGCAATGAGATCAAAATGGTGACACTTATGTCAAGATAATATAATGCAAATGAGACGGATATATAATTTACATCACAAACTCTGATGAAATTATCAGTGTTACATCATTCACATGATAACATCATGATGCAGATCTACACACACACATACACACATATACAGAAACACAAATGCACATTGTGGATATCTGTGAAAAGAAGAGCACTAAGGCTCTTCTGTTTTCAGTCTTGTTAGATAAGTTTATTATTGCTATTAAGTGAGTTATAAAGGAAAATCATTTACTGGCCCTGTGAATCTAAAATCAAAATGTTTAACCAATCCTAAGAAAAAAGGATCAGAAATGGCTAAAAGTGAGATTGCTGTGAGGCTTCAAGCCCCTTCATACATGATAATTTGTTGATTTCTCAAGAAATATTAAATCAATTAAAATTATTGGTCTGTACAAAATGTAACTACATCCAATGAAATATTGAA
Source organism: Pantherophis guttatus (assembly GCF_059756535.1). Classification (NCBI taxonomy): domain Eukaryota; kingdom Metazoa; phylum Chordata; class Lepidosauria; order Squamata; family Colubridae; genus Pantherophis; species Pantherophis guttatus. Next base: position 55,255,965 of record NC_142065.1, on the reverse strand, counting down.
TTTTTCATTGGTTTTACTGTCACTTTCTACAAGTTTTATGAGATTGCAGCATTTACCTATAACAAATAAGGGTTTTCACTACCGGTATTGACTTATATTTAAATTTATATTGCTTGTACAATAGTAAAAGACATTTGGGCTTGACCAAAACATTTACTTTTGTTTGCACAATTTTTGGCTTACTTTCTATGTCTAATGTTGTGCCTATTTGTGCCTATTTTAATTCTTGTCTTAACTATATTCTTTTTATGTTTGTTTGCTGTGGTTCTGTGAATATTGGCTTTTGCAGTGCTACAGTGACATCTGCAATGCTTTTATTTGATCTGACATTTCACATGTCATTATGGGAAGGAAGAGATCGAAAAGGCATCGAAGGACAACATAAAGGTGCAATTTAAGATTGGGTGGGTTTGAAATAAGAAATGAAGAATTATAATCAGTCAGTTGTAGGGATGTTCTGATTTTGACCCACAGTGTAAGAGAGCAAAATTATTTGAGTTAGCTTCTTATTAGTAGAATTTACACGTCAGAGAAGCTTATAAAAAGTTTAATAGAAATAAAACAATTAATTATAAAAGATTTTTGAGAACATTAAGGTCTCAAGACAGGAAGGAAGAGAGCTTAGTAAACCTCTTCGAGAGATAACATTACACCATCTAGAGGCTAACACAGAGATTTCTTTATTGTTGAAAGAAGTTGGGTTTTAAAATCTGTGAAGTACAGAAGCACACACACACAAAATTTATACTGTTGTTATAGTTATATTCCAACTTTTATTTAGGCGCTGAAGGTGGCATACATAGTGTTTCTCTCAGTTGCCCTTTAGCTATAGCCCAGTACCAGTTTAACACCTCCACCACGACACCACATTGGCTGAGAGCATCGGTGCTATTGGTTATTATTTTCCTATTTGTTGACAGATGAATCTCTTGTTCTCTTAGCTATTTTTGTGTTTTTCAATCTGGGAGATCTGTGCCTCTCCTTACGTGAACATTGTGTTTGATGAACTGGACGAAGAGGTGGAAAGAATGCTTATTATCAAATTTGTAGATGATATAATTTTGATGGGATAGCTAATACCTTAATACCTTAAAAGGCAGAGATAAAATTCCAAATAGGAATTTGATAGGTTAAAGAAATGGGTTGCAAATAACACTGAGACATTTCACAGAAACAAATGGCAAGTAGAACAGTTAGGATAAAAGGTAAAAGGGATATTTGACTATGAATATGATATGGCTGCAGTACATACCCTGTTTCCCCAAAAATAAGACATCCCCTGATAATAATATTATCAGGGGATACTAAGCCCAATCGGGCTTATTTCAGGGTTCAAAAAAATATAAGACAAGGTCTTATTTTCGGGAAAACATGGTACATACATACATACATACATACATACATACATACATACAATTTCATACTGCAATGACAAAATTTCAATTTCAGCCTTTAAATTTCAGAAAGAAATGATTCCAACATACTTTATACTAATACAGCTTCCACTTTATGTATTGGGTCCAATTCAAGATATTGCTATTAGAGATAGATTTAGACAAAGTGGAATAGATTCAGAGAAGGGACATGAGGATGAGCACAAATCCAGCAATGAAGGCTTATAAAAAGAAATTAAATAAACTGGAAATGTTGAATCTTAAAAACAAAAGACTCAGGGGGACAAGATGAAAGGAAATCATAGAGAAGAAGAAGAAGATGTTCTCTATTAGCCCAGAATGCAACAAATAGGACAATGAATTTGATGCCAGATTTGATTATTTTTTAAAAAAAAATAAATTGTGGAAAGGAATAGCAGTATGACAGAATTGCAAGTATTATCCAAAAATGTGATGAATTTCTCTTCACTGAATATGGTCAAGTGGAGATAGCTGTGGATCATGTCATTTGACCTTCTAAACAAATTTAGAGATTGGACTTGCTGGTTTATTTCCACCTCAATTTATTTGCAAGGTGTGTGTGTGTGTGAACAGAAGTGTATTTGGTGCAGTAGGGGTACCTGAGATGGGTGGAAACAGGTTTCTAGGAATTAAAATATAAGCCATATAAGTTTTCTTCTATTACAGATGAAGTAATTTGTTTGTATGTATGTATTTTATTGTTGGCTGTTCACCACCCTGAGTCCTTCGGGAGTAGGGCGGTATATAAATCAAATAAAAGTAAAAGTAAAGTAAAGTAAAGTAAAGTAGGTTCTTTGTCATGCCCAACTCACCAGACATAGGATACTTATGCTATGCTCAATTCCATACAAACAATAGAAAACCAACAACCTAATGTGTAAAAGGGGTCATATCATGACAGAAAGCATTACATCATATGAGATAAGAAGTAAATGTTGAGAAATATTAACTTGAAAACATTAATTCTTGTTATTACTCAAGTGTAGATTTTGGTCTTTAGATACCACATATCAGTATATGAATTGCTCTGGTCACACTTACCGTTAATATCGTTGTGTACATAAACAACTCTAGTTTGCTCTGACTGTGTCTTCCCCAGGCAGTATGTGATGCCCACGAGGCCTGCTCGGGAAAAACCTCGCATATGCACTTCCTTGCTGCTGTTCCTGTATATCTGGAACTTGGATGTGGTCTTGATCATGGCATTGTCTCTGTCAATCTGGAGGCTGATGTTCCGCTCGCCTGTCACACAGGACAGGTAGAAGTGGTTGTGTGAGGGACTCAGAACATTGGCCACCAGAGTGATATCCAGAATTGCACCTGCATCAAAAGAACCAAAGCAGCCATCTTATAGACATGAAGAGAGCAGATAATTATAAGCATGTTTGAAATGATTCAATGCTAAATCTTGCCTTGATTATGTCAGATAGTCTTGCCTCTCTCTCCTAGAAAAGGGAAAGTTAGAGGAGGAAAGCCTCAAACTCAGAGAAAGACTTAGAACTCATAGAAGTCAGAGAGCATAAGCAAACGAGTATAAAGAAAAATACTAAACAAATAATACTAACAGAAACTAATATTATTTAGTCCTCTGGTTTTTCAAAGTGGATGAGGCTTTTCAATACTCATAGCCACTTAGTTTTATAAAAAGAATGAATAATAAACAGACCAATAGAATAACGTAGTTTTATTACTATCATCATCATCATCATCATCATCATCATCATCATCATCATCATCATCATCATCATCATCATCATGCAAATACTATTTCTCAGTTATAAATAGGGAGTAAACATCACACTTAGCACTGATGATGTTACTTAGTCAGGTAATGAAATGTCTGCAAGCCAACAAGCAAACTCAGAGAACACCAAGGACTCCATAGTTGATTCTATTCTGGTTTCATTTCTTTTAGCATCCATTCTCAGTCACTTTTTCTACCCTATACCAGGGCATTTTTCTGGATTTTTTTTTCTCCATAGTCTCTGCTCTTAACTGGTCCATTTTCATATTTGATTTTTTCTTTGCTGACCTCTTCCCCCAAACCAGCTTTGATCCGATTAAGGTTTTTTGGAGAATTATTGTTCTGATGGACACCCTACTTACATAATTTCTGCCCAACGTTTTGTTATACTTGGAAAGTATAAAAAGAATCCTCAACCTTAGTTATAAAATTATACTGGGCAGACATGAAAATAATTGTAAATCTCTCGATGCATCCTGAATGCATATGCATTTCCATGAGATACAGCTCCTCTTCATAATATATTATTGTGATCACTATTTGGAATCCTGTTCCCAGCTCAGTTTTTAAATCCCTATAGTGGACAACACAATCCCAGCTAAACTAATTTCAAGCATTCTATTTCTTTTTTGCAATCTTTGTTCCTCTGGTTGTGTTGTTTTTGTGCCGTTTCTTTGTTTCTAAATGATTTTAAAAATGTAAACTGTCCTGGATTACTGGGAGTTGGACGTCTTATACATTTTAATAATATTTATATTATATAATTTATATACATTAATTATAATAATTATTGAGTAGTTTTTTTAAAAAATTATTGAATATGGATAATGATATTCTGTATCATTACAGAAAATAAAATTTTATAAAAATAAAAATATAAAATTTTATATTTTTTTACTAAAGGGTTTGAAAAATAAAAGTGAGTTGGCACAGAGGAATCTAATTTGTAAAACACTATTTATTTACACTCAGACCACATTCAGTGTAGTTTAGATCACTAATGTACTAATTTATTCCTGTATTTGTTCTGACTTGGAAAGCCAACTGAGAGTAGACTTGACGGTCAAAGTTAACTCTGATCCTGTCAGGCTCTCACAAAATTACATGCATCAAAATACATGTTTGTAATTAGCACGTGTGAAATTCATCTATATCAATTGTGTACTATTATGGAAATCTAGAAAATTATTTCCAAGTTTATTGCTAAACCTGTAAAAATTCTGGATAACCATCTCTGCATATGAAATAATTCAACAATCGGAAAGACTTCTCGGGATGCTGGCCTTTTCCTGAAGGCTTAACTTTATTTTCAGTTAAGTGTTATATGACAGTCTGATGTTATTTCTCATAAAAATGTTAACTTCTGTCTGATATTCTGCAGATGGGAATGCTGAAGTTTGCATTCTCCCATTCTGGTCAGTTAAATCACTTTGTAATAGAGAAAATAAATTATGGGCCCTTTATATTTGTTGTTCAACAAATATTTTCTTATTAGTAAAAATTAGTAAGATTTTTTTTAAAAAAAGTTTAAATCCCAAATCCATCTACTAGTTTCCTGATGAGTCCTCATCAGAACCTTATCCATCTTAAGACCTAAAGTTTTGGGTGGTGCCCTAGACCTACCCCTAGAAATTGCCATTGTTTAAAACTTTTAAGTTTTAAAAGTAGATGTAGATAGAAAGAATCTTTCGTAAAATACATAGAAACTGATTATATCAGTTATATCTGGTATTAAAATTTCAATAAAAATTAAGACAGATTTCGTTTTTGTCTGTTCACTTCTTAATACGGGTCACAATCTTATTGTGGAATTTTGCCTTCACCAAGGTACTCAAAGACTGTATACATGGTTCAAGAGAGGTAGCACTTTCCTAGGCTGACTAAGCAAGACTGAGTATCTTCCAAAGTGAGAAGCTGCTGATTATGTGTTTGATAGTGGCTACAACATCTAGATATAAATAAAAGCAACACAACATAAGAGGACATAAAGAGATTTGTCTGTTTCACTGCATCTTTCAAAATTACTCATCATTCTGTTATCTTTTCTAAGTAACTCATTTTATTAAGGGGCACAGACTTTTGCATGTGATAAAGTGAGCCACATGTCTTTTCACAATATTTGTTAATCCAATACAGTGTAGTAGAGCCATGTCGAGGCTTCTGATTTTTTTGCCACCATAGGTTAACCTGGCTCTGTTACACTGTCTTCTACTGTTGATTATTTTCACTGTAATTCCCCAGTTTTCAGACTAGGCTGGCAGATGCTATTGGTCTAGCTAATTGTGAATTAGAAAGAAGAAAATGCACACATGAATAGTTCTACCTAGAAATATCATTTTTCAAAGAAGTATCAGAAAGTTCTGTTCTCTGTGCCCCTAGCTATAAGGAATTTGGTGGGGGTTAAATTCTCTCCCCCCCACCCATTAGTTCTAGAATCTCTTTTGGGTGGCCTTCTCCCAAAGTAAAGTTGTTGGGTATTACTTTCAATATGGATTCCAGTGATTATATTCTTTCTCCATTGGACTAGATTAATGACTCATTGTGTCCAAGGTTTGGCCGTTGGGGTGCCAGTTCAAATACTTTTCTATTCCTCAAATTTTTTTATTGTTTATTTTTTAAACAATGTTTTTAGAACCCTATACTGCATGCATTTTATAACATTGGCTTCAGTCTGAATTGATTTGTTTTAATTTTTGCATTCCATTTTATTCCTTTTTTTTCATTTCATGATTTTTTTTAACCCCAACTTGTGAGCTACCCAGTTCACTTTGGTTCTTTGATAGAATAGTTGACATAGAAATGTGGGTGATAGGTACGACATAGTTAGGTAAGACATAGAAAAAAGTTTGTTTATTCATTTGTGTAATTTGTATAGCTGCCCATCTCAAATTAGTGAGTCAGGGGGGAGGGGTGAACCATCATAAAAATAATTAAAACAGATTTTACCTGTCAGGTGCCAGAAGAAGCTGAGAAGTCCAATTGTATCCAATCTCATTTTCAGGAACCGGCTCAATGTCAGGAGAATTGAAACATCACTATTTCAGAAGAAGAGGTATTAAGAATTATTTCTGTTATTTCTCACTCGCCGTATGTATCTTTTAAGCTTGTTGTTCTTGAATCCTCCATTCTTTACCAGCAGTTAAACAGCGGAAATTGTCACTAGATCAAGCAGAATAAATGCATAGTTCTTCGGTTTGAAGGAACTCAGCAGAGTATCTTAGGAAAAGCTCCACTTAGGTAGCCACAGAAATTGGATTTTTTTTTTTATTCCAGAAACTTCATTCATTCAAGAGTTCACATTGGCATCCAAAGGCCTAGCCATGCATTTTAGCTTGTTGTTTATTGTCACATGTAGCTGCCAGGCGAATATAATCCTATTGCTTCTTCCATGCTGACTTGGAAACCTAACTGAAGAGTCTCAGCATGGCCACAAAAGAAAACTGGGCAGGACAGGAAACTGATTAAAAGTGGAAATGGACTGAGTACAACATGAGCGGTTGGGGCTCCGTCAGAAAAAAAAATTGGCTGGGGTTCAGGCAGGCAGGATGGAGGAATGCCTAGAGGCCCTTACAGACAGCTCAGCACTGACATGAAATCCTGTTTCTCATACAGCATTTCCTGCTCTCCACCCATTGTTCCATGTCTATCTCGGGATCCTGCCACAGAAGAGAGTAGTATAATAGGAAGTCATTGGCTAAAATACCAACTAAGAGAGGTGTGACAAATCTCTAGTTTGTGAAATGGCACAACTATGTCACCTGAAGCATCTGATAAGCTGACCCTGTGCTAAGCAGCATGCATACATGGAATTCCACTTTTCCCAAAAAAAAGAAAAAGAAAAAGTCAGTCTGCTATGTAATCCATTTATTCAAAGCACAACTGATTAAAACTAGACTGTCCCTTATTATTCACTCAAAGATAATTTGGAAGGGGGGGGATGGAATGGTTAGGTTTTACATCTGATTTGCTGTCTAGACTAAGATATCAAAGATGGAGAATTGGGCAAAGTCAATTTCCCTGGTTTTCACTTTTCTTCACATTCTATTAAAATGGGGAAGGAAAGAGGGAGGGGGGGAGGGAGGAAGGAAGGAAAGAAGAAAGGAAGGAGAATCTCCCTATCAATGTCCAAGCACAAACCAAGATGATCTCTTTCCCACCATCTTCTCTTCATTGTACTTTGAACATGCTGAAGCTCAGGAAAGCAGGTAATATCTAACCAGTTTAGTTAGGCTGACTGCACTGAAGTTTTGGTTATTACGCTTGAAGAAATGCCACCTTAATCTTCCTTTGTACTACTTCAGTAAGTCCCTGTTCCAGTGTCCCTCTTTCTTGATCATCTTCCTCCCACCGAATCTAGAGGAAAAGTCCAGTCTTCAGCATTTTTTTCTAATCTCATTTCATTTCCAGGATGCATGGAAAGGAGCAGGAGGAGTTAAAGGGACCAGGCTGGTGATGAAAAATTCAACTTTTAGCCTAGGGGTGTCAAACTCAATTTCATTGAGGGCCACATTAGGGTTGTGTTTGACCTCGGGGGGAACGTGGCCAGCTCAACTTCACTTGTGTCAGGGGTGCCTATGGTGGCCTACGCACTCGCCAGCAAAAATGGGCTCCAGAGCTCCAATTTTGGCTGCAACGGCCTCCTGCAATCCTCTGCCAGCAAAAACGGAGCTCATTTTCATGGGCAGAGCCCCAAAGGGTCATGGGCCGGTCCTTTGCTGTTTCAAGGGCGGCCCCACGGGCCAAATCTAAGCACCCCATGGGCTGGATCCAGCCCCCGGGCCTTGAGTTTGACACCTCTCTTTTAGCCAAAGCATACAAACCTTCAGCCAGGCCCTAAAATTAATTATGCCTGTTTTAAGCATTGTGCTGCATTTAGAATGCCAGATAACAGAATAACAAGCTGGGAGGGACCTTGGAGGTTTTCTTTTTTTTTCTTTTCTTTTTTTAAATTTATATGCCGTCCTTCTCCGGAGACCCAGGGTGGCTTACAATGCGTTAAGCAATAGCCTTCATACTTTTGTATATTTATACAAAGTCAGCTTATTGCCCCCACAATCTGGGTCCTCATTTCACCTACCTTTGAAAGGATGGAAGGCTGAGTCAACCTTGAGCCTGGTGGGATTTGAACTTGCAGTAATTACAAGCAGCAGATGTTAATAACAGTGCTTTAGTCCACTGTACTACAGGCTCTTCTAGTTCAACCCTCTGCTCAAACAGGAGACCTTATATCATTACAGACAAGTGGCTGTCCAGTCTCTTCTTAAGCCCCACCCCCCCACCCCACCCCAGTGATGAAGTACCCACAACTTCTCCTTAGTTCTAGGTTGCTTCTCTCCTTGACTAGTTTCCATACTCTGTTTCTTGTCTTGCCTTCTGGGTCTTTGAAAAATAGGTTGACCCCACTCTTCTTTGTGGCAGCCCCTCAAATATCAGAACACTGCTATCATGTCACCCAAACTCCTTTTCACTAGACTAGAAATATCACTTATTATATATCACTTGAAACTCTTTCCTTATGAATTTGGTCTCTGATACACATTTCTTACTTCCTGAGCCTAATTTACTTCATAGAATAATTGACTGGAGAGTCAACCTAAAAAATACTTGATAGCAGTTTGAAAATATTGGGTTGTCCTTGGGTAGAAAAAGACTAATTACACTCATGCTTTTTTGAGGCTTCTGGGCTGCATATAAAAAGGGTGCATTTTAATTACCACATAAATGAAAAATCATCTCCAGATAGGGAAAGCAAACTACCTCATTGAATTTCAGCCTGTTCATTATCCAAGTCAGAACTCGGTAACTTTTTGAAAATACAACAATCTTTGTTTAATTGCTGTTTGACTATAGCTGCTGCTCCCTTTGGAAGAATGATAGAAAATCAAATGCCTTTATTAGCCCTATAGTTGTCGTGACAGGTTCACATCATCTTCTGAATATATTAAGAATCTCTGCTGTGTGCCTTTCAGCAATCTTTGGTGGATGAAATTTTTTTTGGTTAACTTATCAACTACAGCATTAATGAAAAATTAACTTAAATGTAGGTCAAGAATACAGACTTTAACATGTCTTCTAGAAGAACAGGATTAGAAAGGGGTCTGCTGCATTTCATCCTGTTTTAAGATTGGTGTTCTCCTATTTCTTATAGATAAAAATAAACAGGCAAAAATCAATTGTTGAACCTTTACATTCCACCCCCCCCCATTTCTCAAGACATGATCAAATGCCTGTTTAAAATCAAGAAATGCAACTTGTTTTGCTTCATTTTTATTCACCAAGTAGGTGGCACAGAAATCTATTCTCCTTTGTAATTCTGCCAGCTCTGAAATCTGCCTGTTCATTCCCAACAATGATTTATTTATTTAAAATGTGTAGGCTTTTTGAATTTAAATCATTTTATGTAGCTCACCAGCAAAGACACTTTTAAAAAGCATTTAACAAAAATAAGGAATAAAAAACAGCAAGATGACAGAAACTGGACTGGGCTGGAAAAAATAACCCAAGAGGTCTTCCTTCACCCTCATTAAAAGCTTGGGAGAAAATACTAGAAGAGAAGGGTCTATATGGATCCCATTCTAGAGGGTAGACGCTGTTACAAGAAGGCACGTTTCTGAAGTGCCAATAGATCGTATTGTTTAATTGATCCAGTCCTAGTGGTTCAAATCAACTGAGCAGACTTTATGGAAGACTGGCAGTCTGTCAAATGCCGAGGCCCTATGCTTTTGAAGGGTTTTATTTATAACAACCAATACCTTTTCCGAATTCCATTACTGTAGTCTGAAAGTTTTTATATACATGTCTAGTCTAGAACTTACTAATACAGCTTAAACGAATTGGTTTGCTATTGTCAGGAAAACCTTTCTCATCTTAAAAATTAGAGCAATTATTGCCAAACTCCAGTCTTTAAAAATCTATTATTTATATGTGTAAATAACGAGACCAAAATTGGTGCCAGCCATTCCAAGTTATTTTTGGAGGGAAGAGGCAGGAGAGAGAAGTCAAATATTTTCCAAGTGCCTTTGTGAATTTCAGCAGACTAATCAATTTGAAAAAATCTGACTTTGATATATGTGGTCAGCACAGCAGCATGTCACAGAGTTATCAGTGGAAGATTTTTTACATACAATTAATCTGATATTATTGGAGCTGCATATATCCAAGGCAGCTCTATGAGGTCCAATAAATATAATTGAGCAATTGAGTTAGTTTGTCAACATGAAGTTAAACACTCATTAGAACATGTTGAAGCACTGATTTTTATATTAGCTAATATCTCCTAGATTTGGCAAAATGTTGCTTGGAGTCAGTTCCCAGCAGTTTTCACCTCCCTATTCTTGGTCTGTGAGAGCTCGTGTTTTATTAGACATAAATAACATTAAGCCCAGGGTGGGGCTAGACAGAGAACAATAGAAGTCGCCTGTTTGGGTAAACACAATCTGGATGAAGTTTAGCATAATTGGCAAAACATCTTTCCTGAGTCACTTCCCACCTTTCTATGTAACCCTGGACCAACATATTTCTTCGGTACAACATTGCAAATACACAAACATCATCTATCCATTTTAGTTCTCATAATTTCTGGAACTACGCAGCTTTTCACACTTCTGTACACCGTTCCCTATTACCAAGTTTAAATGCTATCCATCAATCCTTGAGTTGCCAAAAAATTATACCAGCATGAAATTGCTAATTGCTTTGTTGCCTTTGTTGTAAATCACTGCAAGCACTTAACTTCTTTCCAAAGTCGCGGAGAACAAAGCCTAGCAGACTTTATAAATTTGGAGACTTTGAAAGCATTGAAATAAAGGGGGAAATGCTATTTTAATACCATTTTAACGATGGATAATCTATGTTCGTTTCACTCATGGTTTGAGGACAATTGAAGGTAATGTTATGGAAAGTTTAAAAAAAGAAAATATTTTCCCAGATCTGGGTCCAGTGGCACACGGCTGTGGTTAGATGCAGGTAAGAAAGGACTCTAGAGTGAAATAAATGTAGGAAAGTAAGAAAGTGCCTGAATCACATAAGTTTTCAAAATCAGGTCAAAGAATTTGTAAACAAATGACTCAGCCTCAGTTTGCACTGCTTTAGTTGCAGATTAAGTTAGATTGACATCACAGAAGCTTCTGAACAGTGAAAACCTACATCTCAGACGAGTTTAAAGAATACAGGTAGTCCTTGATTTACGACCGGAATTGAGCCCAAAATTTCTGTTGCTAAGTGAGACAGCTGATAAGTGAATTTGCCCTATTTTACGACCTTTCTTGCCACAGTTAGGTGAACCACGGCAGTTGTGAAGTTAGTAACAGGCTTGTTAAGTGAATCTGGCTTCCCCATTGACTTTGCTTGTCAAAAGGTCACAAAAGATGTGTGCATGACTCCGGGACACTGCAACCGTCATAAATATGAGTCAGTTGCCAAGTGTCCAAGTTTTGATCACGTGACCAAGGAGATGCTGCAATGGTCATAAGTGTGACAAATGGTCATAAGTCACTTTTTTCGGTGCTGTTGTAACTTCGAATGGTCACTAAATGAACTTTTGTAAGTCAAGGACTGCCTGTATAGCTATGGCTTAGACTAGAGAGTTCACACAAAAATATAAATCCCCAGAGCCTGGCATAATCTGAAGCCACACATTATCTCTGTAAAATCAAAAGTAAGCAGGGTCAGGAAGAGGAAACCCATTCATTCTTTCCGACTATTGACGTGCAACTCAGGAAACGGAGTGCCCTTGTGAAGCACAGAGTGGGTGAATTGCCATGGGCTCGGGTTCCCTCTCACAAATAAATGCCCAGACTGCCAGCAGCCTACAAAGGAACCCTGCAATAGCTCTCCCACATTCATTGCATCATAGGTATCTAGAAATAAACAGTGTGTAAATAATCAGCGAGCAACAGAGAGGTCTCTGGTTCTGGTTATAGAACATAGTACAGCAAGTATAAAGATGAGTTAAGTCAGAAATTGCTTTTATATCCTTGATATTTTATCTAACTAATTGATGGGTGCCAATGGGAACTCCCTCACTATCAGCACTAGAGCAGAGAAAATAGATATTTTCATGAGGGATATGGAGGTAAAAAACTGAAACATCCCTTCTCAGATTCTCAGTTCTGCTAAAATATCTATGTAGCTGCTTTTTTCAATAGTATAAAAATGGGCACTAGTGGTGCTGCTCTTATGCATATGAAGAGGCCTTAGCCACCACTCGGAATGAGGGGATAATGTTGGCCTTGGAGTAGATTCTGCCTGGACAGCCTCTCCGTGTTTGTGGATCCCAAAGGTTTTCAGAAGAGTCTAAGAATAATAGCAACAGAAGAAATGTCTGGACTATAGCAGGAGAAAATAAAAGTACAAGTTTCTCCAAACAGCCTATATTAAGTAGTACATCGTGGTGATAAAAGTGGCAAAATATAATTATTTTTATTCTGGGTGATGGCCCTGTTCAAAGTGACCTGGTCCCTATTAGGAAAGACACAGGAACATTTGCAAGGCTGCTGTGAAGGTAATTTTGAGGTATCTGACAGATAAACATATTAGAGTTAGGAATGAAGTGTATTGGGTTATCTTGGTCAGGGGAAGAGATCCAGCCCTAGGCCCTGCTGTGTAGGATGCTTCAAGGCTCAACACTTTCCCTGAGCCTATTTAATATATACATAAAGCCCCTGGGTGAAGTAATCCAGCAGTATAACTGAACTAATAGTGTTGTCAGCATTCTGCTGGAAGGTTTTGGGAATCTAAATGGGGATGAACAAGCTTAGTCTCAAATCTAGCAAGACAGAATGGTCCTGGAGATTTTCCATTGTTAATTCTGGATGGGTGAGCAGTGTTCCTGACAAAAATGATACACATTTGGTGATCCATCTGGATTCCTAATTCCTGGAAGAAATATAGGTGGCAGTTGTGGCTGGGGAGTTCTTTGCACAAATTCATCTTGTGCACTAATTGGATCTGTTTCTGGATTGAGTAGGGTGCTACTCACAGTCACTCATGCCTGCAGTTATCTCTTTTCTGGATTATTACAATATGATCTATATGCAGTTCCTTTTAAGATCATTCAGAAGTTCCAACTAGGCCAGAATGTATTAGCTTTATGGGTACACTTTGGTATGCTCATGTATCACTACTACAAGAGCTGCACTGATTACCAACGGACGTCTGAATGCAACTGAAAGTGTCACCTAAAAAAACCCTCATGGGCAGTGCTTGGATATTTGAGGGATTGCCTAACTCTGCCCATTCTGTAATATTTAACAGCATTGGCATGTTTCTTATCCCTATAGTTTCACTTTATGGGATTCAGAAGACATGCCTTCTCCCGCATAGCAGCTACCTTATGCAGCACTGCCCTGCCTCCAAAATTGATTGTCTCTGACCCTGCTGGACTTTACAAAAGCCCTGAAGATCTGGTTCTTCTTCTAGGGATTGGCCCATTTGCAACCTGTATGCTTTATTTTGCTTTATAAATTTATTATTTTCTTTTATATTTGATATTCTCGATCCATATAGTTTACCTAAATTGTCTGGTGAGTGGCTCATGATATACCGTATTTTTCAGAGTATAAAATACACTTTTTTCCGTCCTAAAAGAGGCTGAAAATTTGGGTGCATTTTATACTCTGAATGTAGCTTTTTCGAAGCTTTTTTTCAGACCTAGCAAGTGAAGAATCTATGCTTTGCCTGCTCCCTCTGATTCTCAGCTGTGAAGCTTTTTTTCAGACCTAATGAGGCGCTAGCGAGTGAAGCGATCTCCGTGGTTTGCCTGCTTTTCTCATTGCTTCTCTCTCCAAAGATCAGTTGTGCTTTAGAAGCTGTTTTTTTATCCCCAAGCAAGGGATAAAAACAGCAAACTAATGTGCTGAAGCTGACCAGACTAAGGACACTAGCCAGATGAATACCTGATAGGCAGATTCCACCCCCCCATTTTCCTCCCCTAAGCTGCATTTTATACTCCAGTGTGTCTTATACTCTGAAAAATACGGTAAATTGAATGAACAAATGACTCAGATAATCTCTGACTCTTAATTACAATGATGTATAAATTGCACTTAGTACAACTTAAGTTTTATTCCTAAGCAAGGAACATTTCTTACCTTCCTGGCCCAATAAACAAATGAAATGGGCTTTTCTCTCTTTCTTTTAGATTTTTAATTGTTTTAAGTATGAAAAGAAAGAAAAAAGGGAAAATTCAAGTAAGAAATAAGGAAAAAATACGTATTTAAATATATAGAAAACAGTCCAGTTTTTAAATACTGTATCGAACTTTGACCATATGGAGTAATATTGACCAGATATTTCATTATATTGAAAGATACCAAAATTCATAAGCAGAGAACAAACATATTTAATCAGTAATGCATTGTGAGTCTGGAGTGGTATTATCTTTCCACAGTAATCAGTTAAACTTCTTTGCTCTACCTATCACATGATAAATTCAAAGTTCTTCATATATTGATACATTCCAAATTTTTGATATAAAAACCTACTTTAAAACCTACTTTTTTCCCAAAAATATTTTATAAATTAAAGAGAGCCAAATATATACTATATGTGTACTGCACATGTCCCTTCCATCATTTTACACATAATGACGTTGGTACTCAAAAATATTCTATAAAATGCCTGAGGTCCCCAATAACATGAAACACGTTTCATTAATGTCATCTTTAAATTAAAAGAAATGTTATTTTGAGACTCTTAATCACTTATTTGTAAATACAGTATGGTATGGCATTTTCACATTGTGTTTCAAGTGTCATTTTTTTCATTCAAATTTCTACTTCCAGGGAATATGAAGCCATTGTTTATTTAAATAGTCTTCAATCTTTCACTTTCCAGATATGTTGATGGATCAGGATAGAAGAAGGTATAGTCTAATGTACTTGGAGGCCAGCAATTTTGTGGAAACGGATTCTTCATGTTATTTATTTTATTTTCCACATTTTATACCACGTTTGAAATATTTACATGTACAACACCCAGAAAATGTTGCATGTACTGTACACGTTCTATGTATAAAGACTACCGATAACTGTCTATGCTACAAAAGTTGCCGTCATTTGTAATTATTCCCCAAGGACGCCTCCTTTCTTTTCCTGTTTACTTTTATGTAAACATGGAGACAATTGTCTTGAAAATAGAGTTTTGAAGAACCTAACTGCAATCTCACAATAGCCCTAGGGAAAGCAGGAACTGATCTCTCCTTGACCTAATTCCCCAATAGGACCCAGCAGGAACAGGGGTGAAACGCTACCGGTTCGGCCCACTTGGGCCAAACCGGTAGTGATGGTGGCAGGTGGTTCGGAGAACCGGTTCCAACGACAGCGCTAGGCTTTGCCCACCCACCTGCCTAGTCGTCGTTACTTCCTAGTTTTAACCAGGAAGTAACCTGTTTTTTACCCTTTGCGCATGCACAGAGGGTCTGCGTGCACACGTGACGCACGCACACGTGAGCGGTGCACACACTTCCGAACCAGTGGGGAAGGTACGTAGATTTCACTCCTGAGCAGGAACCTTGTGTTTCTTCACCAGTCTGCATTAATACTGTCTGAACACAGAACTACAAACACAGATGAGCAGGAACTGCTTTAGGGTATCTAGAAGCAGTGGTGAAATCTAAAATTAGTTACTACCGGTTCTGTGGGTGTGGCTTGGTGAGGGGGTAATGTGACTGGGTGGGCATGGCCATTTTTTTTACTTTTAAAACCATTTTTTCTACAATCTCTTCAGCACTTTTGTAAAAAGTGCTTTCAAAAGGCTCTGATGATCCCAGCTGAGTTGCCTGATCGGCAGAGACTTTTTTTGGTTTATATGCCTCTGACGATCAGGCAACTCAGTTTGGATCATCAGAGGCATTTAAAAGAAAAAAAGTTTTTTTTAAAAAAAGCCTTTGACGATCCCAGCTGAGCCATGCGATCATCAGAGGCTTTTTTTTTTAACTTTTAAAAGCATTTTTTAGGCCGAAGAGGTTGTAGAAAAAATGCTTTTAAAAGTAAAAAAAAAGCCTCGGATGATTGTGCGGCTCAGGTAAGCATGGGGGGGGGCAGAGATTTTTGCTACCGGTTCTCCGAACCACCCGCCTCCATCTCTACCGGATCAGGCGATCCGGTCCGAACCGGGAGCATTTTACCCCTGCTTTAGGGTATCTAGAAGACTACTATAAATATAGCAGGGCAAAACCTTGAAATACTGTATCTTATTTTACTAAGTATCAGTCTTATGCAACACTAAAGCTTAACTTTTGGGATGGAAGACTTTGATTTGGGAATTTATACCCCAAATGAAGAGAAGTTATTTAATAAACAGAGAGATTAATATATTTTATTTATGAAAATTGGCGTTTGGTGCGGATTGTAATGGCATGATCTCCTACAAAGGGACAGAACTTCTGAGAAAAATATTAAAATCATTCAAAGCAAACATTTTCTTTGATTTGATGGACAATTTAAGACTGGATGATATGTGGAGACAGAAAGATGGCAATTAAGAGAGTATACTTGCTTTTCTGAAAGACAAAAGCCTTTTTTAAGAATAGACATCATTTGGATTTCAAAGAACCTGGTTACTGCGGTTTCTAAAGTAGAGATATTATCAAAGGGTTTGTCAGAATTTAGTTCCGTGAATTTGATTTATAAAGAAAAATCTATTTTTTTTAAAATGGAGGCTGAATGAAAGAAGCAGAATGGATGGTTTCCAGGACTGACAGGAGGATTGTAAAAAGATATTAAAGGGGTTTTTGAAAATAATTTAGATAAAGGTATTGATTTAAGAATGGTTTGGGATGCAAGTAATACTTTTATTAGAGGTTATTTTATGCAACAGAATGGTGAACTTAAAAAGAAGAGAAAATGCAAGCTATTTTAGATGAAATAAAGAAAAAAACTAAGAAAATAATTTTTCAGAGAAGATAAAATATGTCTGAGAAAATTAAAATTCTATAATGGCAATTATCCATAAAGATAATTTTTAATTTTCCAAGAGAAATGGAAATAGAAAAAAAAACCTGGATAAAAGAAAAAGTGAGCTCTTTTTTATAATCATACATTAAGAATTAATGTTTTAAATGAACTTACTTTTGCTGCAGAAGAAAATTGAAGTTTCTTTTTTTACTTCTTTTCATTCTCTCTTTCTGAACTTGTTATCTTTTCTATCTTCTTTCTCGGTTTCTTTTGCTCTTCATTAGTTGGTGTTAGTTTTTATGTTTTTTTTGTAAAACTTTTAGTAAAGAAAGAAATGGAAATAAAAATGAATTATGGAAAACAAAAAATGTTATGCTATAACCATAGAGTAAGAAGTAAATTTATCATTTATAACAGTTACAAAGAAAATCAAAAACTATTGTTTGAATCTTTTTCTTTCTTTTTTCTTTCTTTTCTTTTCTCTTTTCTTTTTTCTTTTCTTTTTTTTACTATTTTTCCCTTTCTTGCATATCTAGCTTTCTCTTTGATTTCTTTTTTTCTCACTTTATATTAGGTTGTATTAGTGTTTATTTTCCTTTTTAAACAGATTTAAACAAAAAAAGTATATAATACCAAAGCTGAATAATAAACTGAGACTAGAAATATGACAGAGATGGAGATGGAGGTGAGACGGAGGGCGGGGGTGGGGGGGGAAGGTGAGTAAAAATATACTTGCTAAAACAAACTGGTCTGCTCTCTGGATTGTGTAATTATTATTGACTCCAGAATGTATTTGAAAGAGGGCAGAATATGTTATCTTAGAATCTGGATAAGGCTTATCTGGTATGGTTACAGAACCCTCAAATGCCTGGTTCTAGAAGAGTGAAATATGGTATTTGCATTTACTTATTTCATGTATGCATTTCATTTACGTATGTTGTACAGCTAGTAGCCAGTCCTTGTCCGCAAGAAACCTTGGGAAGTGTGGTGTCATGAGATAGCAAGGCAAAAGGAAATCCCATTCTCAACATTCCAGGACAATTACAGTTGCCAGCTTTCTTACAACTAAATTATATGTAAATGTGACTTTTTAAAAAAATTGATTCCCACGCCCTTTTGTGAAACGTAGTATGTCTTTTAGAGTGACTTTGTGATAAGAAAAAGGCTGGACAGGCTAAACCTGTTGGCTGCTGGGACAAGTTCAGACAGGAGAATTTGAGTAAAATATCCATGATAGTAGCAATCCTATGCAAGCAGACTATGAATAAGTGAGTTTCTCAACTTTGGCAACTTTATGACATATGGAGTTCAAATCCTAGAATTTCAAGCCAATATGCAAAAAGTCCCAGAATGAGTCCTTGGCATTCCCAGTCTGAAAACTTGGACAACTGTCAACTAAAGCTGTCAACTATTCAAATAGTGTCAACAATATTGGACCAGATGGAGTAATCAGTGTGGCTATCTATGTTCCCATGATACTCTTAATCAGAACTGTCAGATCTACATCCCTCAATGACAGCAAAGGAATACAAAAACACCTTGCTGCCATCCAGTGGTTTCTGGAGTTTTTAAACCTAGATCAGATAAACATGCCCTTTACTGAATTAGTGGGGGGTGAGGTGTGGTTAGTATATTATAGAAACACCAAAAAGTGATCAACTGACCCCAGTCAACTATTCCTTTGGTGCTACAGGTATATGTAAAATGAATGAGTCTTCATCCACACAAATGAAATCAATCAAATGATCTATTTTGCTGACATAATCATGTAAGAAAAATGCTGAATAGAAAAACTGATTTGGAAAAAAGTTTTTTACAGGATCGTAGAAGTCACTGCTGAAGGCAAACGTTGATTGGCTGCAATGGCCAAGCAAGTTAGTGTTTCCTTAGTCAATGGTGAAAGTGGCTAATAATAAAATGAATATTACTTTTTGATCTATAATATATATATCAGTCAGTGGTGGGTTTCAAATTTTTTTACTACCAGTTCTGTGGGTGTGGCTTGGTGGGCATGGCATGCCTTGGTGGGCGTGGCTTGGTGGGCGTGACAAGGGAAGGATACTATAAAATCTCCATTCCTACCCCACTCCAGAGGAAAGTTACTGCAAAATCCCCATTTCCTCCTGATCAGCTGGGACTTGGGGGGCAGAGAATAGATGGGGGTGGGGCCAGTCAGAATTTTTACTACTGGTTCTCCAAACTATTCAAAATTTCCACTACCGGTTCTCCAGAACTGGTCAGAACCTGCTGAAACCCACCTCTGACATCAGTCTGATACAAAGATTGCTGGCATAGTAGTTACTTCCTGGAGAAAGTTGGTTGAACGAGCTAGTTTTGATAGTGGGCTGCCAGCCCACTGGCTGTAGGTATTACATATGTTATGAGAACAGAAAATAGCATGTTTCTGATTTCAGATTCACAATCTGACTGATTTAAGGTTTACTTTCACTCTCAAGAGCTAATTGAGAATGGTTACTTATCTCAGCCTTACTCTAATAAATGCAACAGTATGCTCACTCTTCCTAATTTTTAATTAAATGCAGTTGTTATGATTATATCTCATGCATTTTATTACTTCCTCATGTCACAAAAGACACATCTGGCTGCGCACAAAGCATTATAACAACAGAGTAAAAAGCATGGCCTGGAATTAAAAGTGTCTTTTCTTCTTCTCCTTCTCCTGGCTAAGTGGTAGAACAGGTGACTTAAATCTATATAAGCCCCTTAAAATCTCTGGGCACCCCCCCCCCCGCCATTCTGCCCCAGCTACGGATCCCAAAGAACAGAGCACACACAAAGTTTGTACAAAACTTAATTTACTAAAATAACTCAGTCTTTTTCAAAACAAAGGCTGTTAATAAACTTTCTTAACAGCCTACAAGAAAGATAAAGTAATCACAATCTTACTAAGGTTGGCAGAAAACCCAGAAGTAATTCTGCACAGAATCCAGACGCAAAGTAGAGTGAACTAAAGTTGTTTCCTACAAATTGCTTCAGTCGGCGTTCCTCCTTAAATAGGCTAAGGGAGTGGCCAATTAGCCCCAAGCCTTACTCTTGAGGAAACCTCCTCCTGAGGAGCCATTCCTGCCTTTTGGCCGCTCTGCGCACCCGTGCATTGAGAAGAGGCTTCTCCTCTTCGTCCTCTTCACTTAAGGGAGCTTCTGGAGGTTCTGAAGGCCCTGGCTGAATCCCCGTCTCTGGCACCACATCTTCTACAGCCTCCTCATTGTCTGACTCGAGTGCCAGCTGCACAGGCTGCTGACGCAATACCACACCAGCCTCCTCGCTGTCAGAGTCAGCTAAAATCCGCACAGACCGCTGACAGGCCACAACACCCCCCAAAGATCCTGGCTTTGCTGATTTTCATAGCATGGTCCTCAACATGCCATTCATAGCCGCTGGGACATTTGAGTTTTGCAAATTACCCACTCCTGTGCTAGATCCTTCAACTTAGATTAACGAAACTCAATTGCTGTGCTCATTGCTGTGTTTTGAGATGTTAAGGCAGCACTAGAACTCAAGGTCTCCTGGTTTTTAGCCTGGTGTCTTAACCACTACACTAAATTGGTTCTCTCTCCTTTCACTTACTTATCAGCAATAATTTCTCTATGCACATTTATATCCTCTCCTTCCTTCACATGGTTGGCCTTGGACAATGTCTGGCCTGAATTTGTGCTGGGAAAAAACAAACACATAATGAGATCATGTAGTTTGGATCATGTAGTTGCTTTAGGCAGCAAGCTAGAAATTAGGAGGCCAGAATTCTAGGCCCACCATAATTACAAAGCCAGCTGGGTGACCTTGGATCAGTCACTTTTTCTCAGTCTTCCTTTCTAAGGAGGACAGCAGTGGCAAACCACTTCTGAAATCTTGCCAAGAAAACTGTAGAGGCTAGTCCAGGCAGGTTTCCAGGAGTCAACATTGACTCAAAGGCGTGCATGTGTGTGCATGTGCACATTCACACACACACACACAAATAAAACAACTCCCTCAGAAATGATTTACAGAGGCACACACTTTTTCCCCATGACAAATATACTAGCAACACAAACAGTATATAGATACACTAATGTACAGAATCATAATTCATAAATTGTGAAGAGTGGAGATGGAATGTCTCATCATTAGATAGTCTTTGAAATGTTCTGGATATTGGCAAATCATACAACTGGATTTAGAAAACAGTAATCTTCACTAATTGTTATCATATCTGATCCATCTAGATCCATCAAGATTTGTTGCATGTTTTGGAGATGTATGTCAGGCCTACTTTATATGGTTTCCAATCATTAGCTTGCATCTGAGAAGTGCCATCAAATCTTTTGAAATGATAAACATTCCAAGTCCCTTTTGGATGTTTCTATTAAAGTGTGATTGTGGTATTTTTAATATGGATGGCACAGTATGGTAGAGCCCCATAGACTAGAGATGTTTTCTTCCATGGATACACATTTTTCACAATAGCTGAGTTTCTTATTGTAAAAGTTTGTGCCGTTTGCATCCTCGTGTGCTGCTTTGTGCTGGTTCCCTGTACCTATAGTTGGCAACTAACAAATGTAGCAATTTAGAGTGCAGGAGATGCTCAAATAGAATGGATGCAGGGAATACACCCACAGTAGTACATAATGCAATTGCCTCTTGTAAACATTTTTGCTGTGCTTGGTTGGCATTTTGTCTTCAACCTCCACAATTTGTAGAACTTTCTGGATGAGTTCTGAGATAGGCTATAAATTGAAAAGATGAACTCAAGATGAGCATTACAAAGCATTTTTGGTGCTAGAAGCATCCAGCTGAATATAGATGAATATCACTGATGAGGGGCAGTGCAAAAATCAATTGATTCCTTGAATGGGGAAGGCAAAACAGGCATTTAAGCAAGTGGCACTGTGTAATCCAACAGCACTGATTAACAAAGGAAACAAGACCCAATACAAATGCCTGCTTCCACATCTATAACTGGGAACCAGACATGCTCCACAGGAAGAAGTTTGATTTTACAATGCCTCGGTTTCTTTTCTGTGTGTTTGTTAAAGAAACCACATGTGCCCATGGATTAT
Organism: Pantherophis guttatus; assembly: GCF_059756535.1. NCBI lineage: Eukaryota > Metazoa > Chordata > Lepidosauria > Squamata > Colubridae > Pantherophis > Pantherophis guttatus. The sequence continues at coordinate 55,233,854 of NC_142065.1, read as the reverse complement.
AAGGCATAAAAGGTCCAATTTTCTTATTAGTTTGCAATCTGAGACTAGAGAGCTATAGGTGTTTGTTTGTTTGGATCTCATACTAGAAGTCTCATGACCTCCCCCTTAAAGTTGGGGTGCATGTATATAACTTTGTATTACAATTGTTGTATTCATGTAATGTTAAATTGTTTTTATATTGTATTGTAAGCCACCCAGAATTACTTTAGATATACATTTAATAATTAAATAAATTCACCACAGGCAATTGAGAGGCTAGTTCCAACAAGAACCAAATTAGTGAATATAACCACTGTAAATCATTTTCTAATTGCCCCAAAACTTCAACCATTACATCCATTAAGATATTTTCTGATATTATATTGCATTAGAAAAAGATTGTAGAAAGAGGTCTGGCTGGGGAATTCTGGGAGTTGAAGTCCACAAGTCTTAAACTTTGCCAAGATTGGACACCTCTGCCCTACAGCAAGTGAAGAATTGTTATAGTAAATCAAAAAATGAGAGTGGGAATGAGGTTTTACTTCCAAAAGAAACACTAAGAAGGACAGTGTATTGCAAAACATGGACAATACTATCTCTATGGCTTCAGGAGAATGGCGTTAGTGTGATACACAGACCAGTCACTGGCTACATTTTCACAATATAGTAAACTTTATTATTTCTAATTTGGGTTTCAAGTTACTATAAATATCCACAAGAGAGTTCAGGGGTGGGTGTGGAGAGAGAAACAGCAGATGGTAAATGACATTCTGTGTATTAGAAATGAATGCATAAATGGTTCATTTATGTACTTGTGTTAGTTATCATGAGGTGGAGCCAAATTACATAAGTGCCTCACACTATTGGTTTAATGTAATTGTGGATTATAGACAACAGCTATTGGAACAACATTACTACATTACTGTAGTCCTCAAATTATGACCACGGTTGTGCCCAAACTTTCCATTGATAGGAAAGGCAGTTGTTAACTTAGCTTTGCCCCAGTTTACAACCTTTCTTGGAACAGTTGTTAAGTGAAACACTGCAATTGTTAAATTAGTAACACAGTTGTTAAGTGAATCTGACTTCCCCATTGACTTTGCTTGTCAGAGGGTCACAAAAGGTCAGTCATAAATACCTGCCAGTTGCAGCTGCTGAGCGTCCAACTTATGATCATGTGACCACGGGATGCTGCAATGATTGTAGGTATGAAAAACAGTCATAAGTCACTTTAGCTTCAAATGGTCGTTAAACAAATGATTGTATATACTGAACAATAAACTAACCACAGCACCTGGATTTTTAGAACACTCACCTTCTGTTTATAATAACAAGTAAAAAAGATGGAGTCCCTGTGGTTACCAGTATTATTCCACTAATTGTTGCCAACTGTAATGGGTGGTGCTCATCTCCATTTCAAGGCCATTGAGCCATCCCTGTTGGAAGACATTTCCATGGTCATGTGGCCAGAATGAAGTCAGGGAGCACTGTTATCTTCCAATTGAAGTGGTACCTAGTTATCTACTCGCATTTGAATGCTTTCAATCTGCTAGGTTGGAAGGAGCTGGGGCGAGGTTGGAAGCTCATCCCTTTGGGTGGCACTTGGGTCTCAAACCTAGGCTTTCCAGCCAACAAGTTCAGCATCTTAACCAATGAGCCACCATGCCGCTCAGGATAATAACAGGAGTAAGTAATAGTCACAACAACAGTGATAAAACTAAAAAGTAAAGGGATTGCTTCCTCTAGGAATCCCTCCCCCCAAATTATCATTGGAGCCACTTGTTTCATAATTACCTCACAAGAGAGGCATGATAGGGATATTCAACCAGCTTCATGCAACAACAATTTTCTGCTCCTAAAGAATGGTATCATAATCCAACTGGAGGGACAGGTGTACAGATATTTTCCCCATGGCTGTACATGGAGATGTTGGGAATAAACTTGGACTTTGGACCCCTGCACAAAAAAGATAAGCTCCATAGCTGAACTGTTATCCTTCAAGCATGCACATACATATGTTTTAGATTAGGAAACCAGAGTTAATACATAGGCTGGTGTAAACAAATATGGGCATTTTATACATAACCTCTCTCCAACTGTGCTATTTAAGTTGACCATGTTTGTCCAATCATTTCCAAAAAGACCAGAGAAGCCGATTGCAGTTAATGTGTAACCAGCTTCATTACCTTTCACCCTTTTCACATTTACCTTTCATTTTCTTAGGCACCTGCCACTCCCCTAGTGCACAGATCCAGGAAGGAAGAGCACCCGGGAGAAAGCAGAGGAGCACACCCAGAGAGAGCTTGGCATGAGCTCTGAGGTAAATAGTTTTCTTCCTGCAGGGAGCATTTGGAGAACAGTGAAAAGTATACAAGCAGGATAAATATTTCAGATTGAAATGTCCTGCCTCATGGCCATGCACAATTTGGGATGAAACGGAGCAGGGGTAGGGTGTGCGGGTGTGCATGTAAACACGGGGGATGGGAGAATCCTCTCCAACAGGAAACTACACATTTGCTGCTCCGTTAAACTGGAGGCAGAGTGGCTCAGAATCAGGAAATCAGACTCCTTTTTTTTAGCAGAAGGTAAGCAATATGGAACTTCTTAAGTCTGTGTGTCTTGTATCTGAGGAAACCTGGGGCCAAGTTCTATATAGAGACAAGGACATCAGCACTGAGACCAGTCCTTAAAAACCTGAATGACCAATGAAGATCAATGTAACTTTGCAAAGCCAGTAATGCCTCTTCAAAATCTAATTTATTGTGATTTTTTTAAACCTGAGTTAGCCAAATGCTTCTGCTTTTTTCAAAACTCATTTTTTTCTTTTTTTTCTTTTTCTTCTTGCAACTACCTTAGACCATTGAGCAGAAGTAAGAAAGAATTGTTTTAGTGTGCTAAATGCAATAATGATTGACAGGAAAGGCAGATAACCCCAGGAAGAACCATGTGGTTTGAATCTTAAAGCTCACATTATCAGATTCAATTAGTAAGAGACAACCTGTTGCCCTTCGGGGGTTATGGATTTCAATTTCTAGCAAAGGCAAGGATTTGTAGTATACAAATAACTTGTACTGCCTATAATAGAGACATCTGTTGTCAATCTGCCAAGGCCAATCCTACGGCAGCTCAAGAGATTAACTTCTTGAATTAGGACTAGATTTGCTAGATAGAGTGAGAATGATCTCAAACAACTCAGGTTGGTGGTTTAGAAGAAGCCATAGTAGCAAAGTTCTGTATAACAGCTCTATAGTAGTGTTTCTCAACTTCAACGACTTTAAGATGTGTGACTTCAACTCCCAGGATTCCCCTTCCATGTTAGGGAAATCCATACATCTTAAAGTCACTGACAACGACTTTAAAGTTGTTGTCCAGATTGTTGAGTACCCAGCATCCCCTAAGCAGTTTTTGCCTTATAGCCTCTTTAATAACAAACTTCTCAGGTATTGTTTTTCTTAAATGACTAATTTCTAGAATTGATTCTTTGACAGATATATCTTTCCCCCTGAATGTTTGAAATATTTCATTGTCTGTAAAATTCAGCCAGAGAGTTAAAGTAAGAGTACGTGTCATCTTATTGCTCTATTGTCTACCCTGTATGCTTTTTTGTTTTATGTTGGTTGGTCAATAATCATAATAAACAATATTTCCATTCCTTGCAATTCTTCTCAAACATACTGTCATCCCCATATAAACCAAGAATCACAATTAGCTGATGAGGCAGAAGGGCTTCTGTAAATATTTTATCCTTTATTATTTTTTTATAAACTCAAGGCAGCAAACACACCTAATGCTCCTTGCTCCTCCTGTTTTCCCCAACAACAACTCTGTGAGGTGAGTTAGGTTTAGAGAGTATGACTGGCCCAAAGTCACCCAGCCGGCTTTCATGTCTAAGGCATGAACTTACTTGTTCTGAAAGGGCTAAAGAAAACTCACTCTTTTCTTCACCAGGGGAGAAGCTGACAGGAAAATTATGAAGCTGTTTGTGTTATTTGCTTTTATAGTTTGTCACTTTTGTGGAGAGCAATGTATTTAAAACAGAAGTTTCCCATTGACAAAAGCAAAGAGATGCAGCAAAATTTCATGCAGTTGCCCCTCCTGAACACTATGTGGCTTAATTAGCAGGAGCTTCATTTTGAACCAAACTGCAACTGACTTTTCTTCTACCAATCCCTCCCGCTTCTTTGAAGTCAAACAATTGTCCTTTTCCAACTTGATTGTTCAGCATTTTAATGTTATTTCAGATTTTGCTTTTATTCATTTATTTTTGTTTATCTTCCTTTCTGGCCTGAATTTTCTGTTTTACTTTTTTGATAATGCCTCCTTCAACATCAATCTAGTATGACGGGCTCCTCTTGCCGTCTTACCTGATTTCCGGCTCTGTCTCCCTAACCCTAACCAGAGGAAATGGTGGGGACCGGCTGTGCATGCATTTAAATATTTTCGGGGAGGGCTTATTTTCAATATGTGCTTATTTTAGCACATGCGCTCAAAAGCCCGATTGGGCTTATTATCAGGGGATGTCTTATTTTTGGAGAAACACTGTATCTCAACTTGAATGGTAAATTTAAACAACCAGGATTGGATCATGGTATCCGATTAGCGCTCAAGATCAGATATTACAATCACCACAACCACAATCCTGTGGATGGTAGGTACATGCCCATGTACACTATTTATATTATAAATGTAATGTCAGCATTCTGATGCTGCCATAAAAAGGAGGAGATGAGGCTTGACTTTTCACCTACTTATTTTCTCTGTAGATAATATCCCCTAGGAGATGGTATGGGAGAGGGGACATTCCTGTGGGGTAGGTCAGAAGCTGGGGAGACTGACTTGGAAGATGGCCAATGAGAAGATGAGAATTGGGGAACGGAAAGGGAAGGGTTTGGGGGTCAGACTTCGGCTACGATGAAGTCGGGGCCAGATCTGTCGTACTCAATAACTGGAATATTTCAGCAAAGATTAATTGTTTGGGAGTGCAATTTATTTGAGATGACATTGAAACCTGACATGTAAGTTGCACTCATGGTTTTTAACTGGATTTACATATAGTATTGTCTGTCTGAGGTTTGCATGAATATATTTTATGAAGTCTGATACTGTGGTTTCTAAATAATTTAAATAATCTAAATAATAGCAGCAATAGCACTTAGACTTATATATCCTCACAGTGCTTCACAGCCCTCGCTAAGCAGTTTTACAGAGTCAGCATATTGCCCCCAATAATCTGGGTCCTCATTTTACTGACCTCGGAAGGATGGAAGGCTGAGTCAACCCTGAGCCAGTCAGAATCGAACTCCTGCAGTGAGCAGTCAGTTAGCTTGCAATACTGCATTCTAATCACTGTGTCACCACAGCTCTTAAATAACATGGGATATTGTGTCTATCAAGTGAGTGTGGTATGCTGGACAAACCATACTTAGCACTTATAGCAATAGCACTTAGACTTATATACCGCGTCACAGTGCTTTCCAGCCCTCTCTATGCAGTTTACAGGGTCAGCATATTGCGCCCAACAATCAGGGTCCTCATTTTACTGACCTCGGAAGAATGGAAGGCTGAGTCAACCTTGAGCCTCGTGAAATTCGAACTGCCAAATTGCAGGCAGTCGGCAGTCAGCAGCAGTAGCCTGCAGTACTGCATTCTAACCACTGCACCACCAGGGCTCACAGAATTTATGAATCAGGTAATATGCGAGGTGTACAAGTTTTTTAGGAGGCTGAAAATAATCATGTTTTACTTTTCACATTGTCACCTTGTTACAATACTGTTAAGTTGAGGTCTGGCCCATAAGATTGTTGTTGTATCACCAAACATGCATTGCATTCTTTTTCTCTCCTGCAGTTTTTTTTAAAGCAAAATGAAAAATATTTGGTACCTCTGGATCTCCAGCATCCTTTTGCCATGGTCTGAGATATCTGGACATCCTTGTAACATTGATAAAATGGTAAGCAAGGAATGATTTCTACAAATTGTAAACTAGATTAAATGTTCTCAATGGGAGAATCTTAGACCGTGAGAAAGCCTGATGACTGGTTGAATACAGGTTTTGTAGATAAAGTTCAAATTTACATAATTACCATAATAAACATGGTAATTGAGATGATATGAACAAATCTCTATCTTCCTCAAATCTTGGCTATTTAGATTTCTTTAAATCTAGCTATCAGATGAGGTGTCCTGAAGCACACACTCTCAAGACTGCACAAGCAGATGGTTGATAACTACTACATCAAGTCTTCTTTCAAGAAAGCTGGATCCTAAACATGCACTGCCACCCTTGAAATAGCTTATTGCTCCAACCTGGGATGAACATGTGTAACAAAGAATGGTGAAAGCGAAGAGAGCTAAAGGGTGATGTGTAATTAACACATATTTTTTTTCCCACATATAAGTTCTGTGTAAAAGGTAAAAGTAGCTCAAGATATCATCTTTGACAAAAGTGAAGGATGGGGGAAATGTTACAAAATAAGTGCTGCCTGTTCAATGTGAAAGTACTGTACTATACTAAGTAACTGAAAGTATTTAATTTTTTATTATAACATTTGGCAAAAAAGAAAAGGTTTCTAAAAACTTTATCTGTTTACAACCAGTAATATCAAAAACCACTTATGAGGTAATATATCAAGGTTCCTGGAAAATAATCCAAATTTTATTTTAAACTCTGTTTTTAGTTTTACGTAAAAGAAGGGAACAATGTGATTTCACTCAATGATTCTTGTGGAAAGAAAAATTCCCAAGTTAGTTTGAAACATTAATTCCATTGAATTTCTTAATATTTCACATGTGGTTATATTTTTGTAGGGACAGGCTGTCTGCAGTGGAAAGAGCCTTCTCCATCCTCCCAGTTTTCTTCCCAGACATATTACCATTCTAGATCTATCTTTCAATTCTCTGACAATGCCCAAGCATGGACCTTTTCTGAGCAGCTTCCCTTCCTTACATTCCCTAAATCTTTCCAGCAACAGCATTCCTACTCTTTCCTCCTCCCTATTCTGTAACCTTGGTGCTCTTCGCCTTTTGGATCTAAGCAGCTGTGACATTTCTTATGTGCACCGAATGAGCTTCCGAGGTTTGAAAAGCCTTCACTCTCTACATCTGAACAACAACAAACTTCAATCTCTGGACCTCTCCATTTTTCCTGCCTAATTCTAATTAATTCTCCATATTAAACTTCAGGGGAACCCTTCAGTGTGCAGTGATTCCTTAACTCCTTTCCAACAAGCAGTGCCAGAAAAAGAAGGTGAGGCTAAGATTATCCAAGAGAAGGGATTCAGTAATATGTTCTTCTATCAGGGTAAAAAAAAGCTACGCATGTTTCCCCAAAAATAAGACCCTGTCTTATATTTTTTTTGAACCCTGAAATAAGCGCTTGGCCTTATTGCCATGTGCACAAAAGCCCGACTGGGTTTAATATCAGGGGATGTCTTATTTTGGGGGAAACAGGGTATGTTGAATCAACTTTTGTGTTAGTACACAAATAATATTATTGCATGGCTGACTTTCTTGGTTGTGCGTAGGACTTAGTTTTGAGTTATGAAAAAATAATGACTGTGTGAATACGTGCAACATCTGTGCGTAACATCTTAAAAAGAGCACAAGACCAATCTTATAAATGTTTGAATCTTTCCAGTTTCATTGGGGGGGGGGGACCCACACAAACAACTCTCACTTTGCTTAAATGTGAGTGACTCAAGACACTAAGGCAAAATTTTCACTGATGGTTTATTGAATAATCAACAATTGCAGAGTTTACATATCACTGTGATTTAAAAATTATTGCAGTTGAGGTTATACTTCATCCTAAAGCAAATATAAATTATAGTTTAATGCAATACATGAACTCAGTCAATATGTTCATGTATTATACATTAACAGTTAAATAGTGGACTGGAATGCAAATATATCTGGTAGTCAATTTAACAATTAAAACAAGGATATTTGAGCAACCTGAATGTATAAATGAAAAAGTTTTCCTTATCTTTTTAAGTTTTGTAAAAGAATGTCTGCACATTTTATCAATGAAATGTGAGAACCAACATATAGTAAATCAAGATGTAGAGCAACAGAAACAAACAAACAAACAAACAAACAAACAGTGAAGCTATTTCTTAAACAGATTGTCTATCATTTAAACATAGAACTCCATACTCAAGAAATCAGAACTTCGGATTATGAGACTGTGAGCCACAGAAGAAAACTTCATTTCCTTCATATTGTGGCTACGAAGAAGCCATCACCATTAGAAAATGCTAGTAAGTGAAGCAAAATATACGATTCCAACTTTGTAGATTTAGAGTAACAACACAATTGTATGGTTTTTATTCCATGTGGCATTCCTCCCTCCAGTCCCAAAGCTATCACAAATTATTCCCTAGAAAACTTTTCGTTGAGATGAATTGGAGTCCTAGTCATCACAAACCAGGATCCATTGCTGATCCAGGCCAACCAGGCCATTTGGCAGTGAGGAAGTTCCTACTTTGATAAAAGTGATGGGAGTCCTCTGAAACTATAATGATAAGAAATATCACTTTTTCTCATCTTCCCCCAAAGGTCCCTTTGAAGGGAGTGGGGTTTGCAAAATAGTTGCTTTGAAGAGAAAAAAAGAAAAAAATTGGGAAATCCTGTTCAGATTTTTTTTGGTATTTAATTCGATCTTTCTAAAGGGGTCTATTTAGTAGCTTTTAATTGGGGTAATCAGCCCACCCTAAACCCATACAACAGACACTCTCATGGATGCATACACAAAACAAAGGAGGAAAAACCCGATCAGAAATGATTCAGTCTTAAAACAATCTGATAGCTGATGCCCTAATCAATGAACTAACCCATACACTTTTGATTTTTGTTGCTGTTCCTTATTTCTTCTTTGAGAAATTATTTCTAACACATTTTAATGACTATTATTTTAAACCAAGATTATGTATGCTTGTCAAATATAAAGAATAAGCACAAGGAATTTCAGTGTCATTTTTACTAAAGCCCACAACTCTCTACATGAAATGGCTGTATTTTGAGTCGGCATTGGCCTATTTGGGTGTGGTACAACCCCGTACTCCAAACCATGTTTTTTTTTTAACATCACACTGAACTATTAACTAAAAACATAGGTTGGGCTTCTATACAATGTTGGGCAAAAATGTGGTTTGGTGTGTTATGTGATCCCAACCATTTGCTTTTTATTTTCCAGTCTGTATCTCAGTGTATTCCTGTACCTCAGGCTATACTGAAGAATTATTAAACAGACAATAAACTATATAACTGGGTGTGCATTTTGACTGCTCTGCTCACTCCGCAATATTATTTCATTTTCTAGAGAATGACATCCTTTGCAACAGAGAAGACAAATGGTGTTTTATTTCTTAATAATGGAAGCCAGGTCTTTCATGGAACTTTTCTTCTTTTTATTCCCTGTTTACATTTTGTAAGGGGAGAATACTGAGGCAGTCCTATGCATATTTATTCAGAAGTACATTCAGTGAATTCTATTGGATTTACTTCTACATAAAAGTTTTCATAGGATTTGCAAGCTTGGAAATGCAACTAAAAGAAAGTATTGCTCAGATCACCCACAGAAGCATAAGGTGGCAAGTGGAGGCTAGTACCATGATGCAAATGCCACATCTCACATATTTGCATCACATATCAGAACACAAGTAATGGTAGTGGTACTATTTACATGATGGCATCACCACGCACACGTTATCATTTTGGCATAATTGTAGTTTGGTGCAGCCTTCCAGTACATTAATAGCTCTTGTATCTTATAACCTTTCTTTTCTTTGCAGCAGCAGCTATTACCACACCTTCTACTGTAACAGCTGGGAAAAACTGGATCTACTTTGCTGGTTTTGTGCTTTTGGCTATCATCATCTCTCTCCTGATTGCATTGATTGTCAAATGCAAATTGCTCCAGAAAAAGCATGCCAGCTATCATCATCAACGGTTGCCCGATTCTCGCTCCGTTGGAAGCAGCCATATTGAGGAAGGAGACATGGACATGATGTATGGGAGGAACCAACCAATAAGTGGAGCTTCTGAGTGCTATCCAGAGGATGATGATGGTTTCATAGAAGATAACTATATTGTGCCCAATCAAGACTTGAAGGAGGAAGAGGAGGATCTGGAGTTGGAACCTCATTTCAAAGTTGGAAGATCCTTTTAGGAACAGAGTTCAGTTTGTTATGTGTGCATAGAGCCTATTTTATTTTAAAGGTTCCTGATACTTTCATTATAGTAGGAAACTGATAATGAGCCCAAAGGCAAATTTGACTCTGGGCAAAGAGGTCAGCCGCACGCCTGCAGTGGTTAGAGCTTAGTACTGCATGTTTTCCTAAATATTAGTCCAGTGGAAGTCTGAGTTCTCTCTTACACACACTCAACCCGTTCTCTTGCTTACACCCAGACAGACACATACTTGGTTCATTCTTTTGTATTTGTTTTTCTTGTATACATACATCAACCACAATTTTTTACAGCTTACATTATAACTGGTGGAGGTTTCGAAAGAGTCTGTTTGAAGCATAGGAAATAATTTTTCAAATGAACTGCAGCATTTGGCAAGAGCAGTTTGTCCTCCATGACTTTCCCCTAAAACCCCACATGTGCCTTGACATCAAATAATTGTTTTTTAAAAGCTTGATTGCTCTGTGGGTTAAGAAAAAACTGTTTCCAAGCAGCTGGTGGGAAGGACTTTGCCCCTGGGCCGCATTAACCATCTTCCATAAATGCTATGAATCTCATTGAAGAAGTTTCCTCAACCTTATCACAACTAGTGAGTGCTACCTGTGGGTGTGGGAAGCTTAAATGATTGCCACAAAATGATACAAAAAAAGAAAAAAAATAGATCTAAACTGATGTTGCTATAATAACAGTTTGAGATTCTCCTTTTTCCTGAAAACTCACTGATTTATTAAAAGGAATTTGGAGCAAGTGCTTCATTGCTGTTACTAAGCCTTTCTTTATTACAGTAGTTATTACAGCATAATTGGGACATCCTGACAACTGTAGTCAGGGCCGGATTTAGATGAAAAGAGGCCCTAGGCTATTCCACTTATGAGGCCCTTTCACCTATAGTGAAAGTGTAATTTTAATTTTGCTAACAATTTGAATGTAGGCCCCTCTTGATCTTGAGGCCCTAGGCTGAAGCCTAGTTAGCCTATAGGAAAATCCGGCCCTGACTGTAGTTTTTACTTTTGCCCCTATGATGCTGGCCTTGCTTTATATTAAGGACAATAATTATGCTATCTGTCCTGGTCAGTGGTGGGATTCAGCCGGTTCTCTCTGGATTGCACGAACCGGTAGTGGTGACACTGGGAGGCTCCTCCCACCCGCTCAGACGTAATGCACGACTACTGCGCATGCACAGAGGTAGCGCGTGCGCTCACATTTGCGAACCAGTAGGGAAGGTAAGTGAATCCCACCTCTGGTCCTGGTGTTGGCTAGATAGGGAGTTCTTAACTTACAACCATTCGTTTAGTGAGCATTCAAAGTTACAATGGCACTGAACAAAAATGACTTACGTTCCTTCCATTTATGACTGTCACAGCATTCCCACAATCATACAATCAAAATTCAGGTGCTTGGCAATCAGTATATATTTATAATGGTTGCAGCATCCCAGGTTGATGTGATCTCCATTAGCAACCTTTCCCAGCCAGTTTCTGCCAAGTAAAGTCAATGGGAGAAGCCAGATTCACTTAATGACAGCATGTTTCACTGCTGTTTAATTGCACTGATTTGTTTAAGGACCATGGCAAGCAAGGTTCTAAAATTGGGTGTGACTCATCTAACAATTGCCTTGCTTGGAAATTCTGGCCTCAATTGTGGTCATAAGTCGAGGACTACCTGCACCACAAAATATCCACCAATTGCAAAAAACCAAGGAGTTAGGGTGCTCATGCCAGCATCATTCAAATGCTGTGCTATGCTAACAATTACTACTACAATAACCTCAGTGTTATTGCTTGACAGTATACGGAAACAAGCAAATTTCCCCTTGTGGAACATGTGCCACTGTTGGCCACATGTTAGAATACTGTAGTAGACATTAAACAACAAAGAGAATGATGCAACTACAACAAGAAGAAAGTATCTAATGCCCTAAAATCACCAGGTTTGTCTTCTGACAGCCACAGTCTGTGGATTGAAATGGAGGTGTGTTTTTTTTGTCTTGTTATCTAATCATATTTCAAAGTGATAGTAACTAGTAGATTTGCTTGGTGTGTAAAGAGCGTGGGAATTCTGCAACATTCACTGTATATTCTCTTCTCATTGTGTATGCAATAATTATGTCTCAGTAAATTTTCCCATGCATGGTTGGTAAGATTTAATTAAGCATCACCAATTTCTGTATGATGAAAAATCTGAAATAATGGATTTGTACAAAAACTGCAGTAACCTTCTCATTAGTTTCTCTTTATATTTACCACAGATTGTGCAATTTTGTTTGACTTCCTTTGACTTCCAACAATCTTAATAATTAATTAATTAAAATATTGTCATAATTTCTCATCATTTCTTCTTTGCCCCATTCCAGAGTTCTTCAAAGCTTTAAACAGCCTCTTTTGTAAATCCAATAAGAAAAAATTATCCAAGTCACATCTTTGGTTTGTCATTTGTACTTCCTTTTTAAATTTTAAAATCTCAGCTAGTTTCTTTGTAGATCCAATGAAACATCCTTTTATAAGCTGTCCTGTCAATTATAAATCCTGTCAATTGTAAATCCACTTTCAATACCATTTTTTATCTTGTCAGATAAAATCTGTTCTACATCTTTCATTTTTTCAATAACATCCTTTAAACAGTCTATCCATAAAAGTAGATATCATTACTGACATTATTGATATTGCTGCTATTATTTTCTGATTCCATTCTTCAAAAGTTTCATTCAGTATTGTTATGGTTTACAAAATTTTATAGGCTTGTTAATCTTTTCTCTTTAGTTCCCTCTAGTGTCTAGTTTTTGAACTCATGAAATTGCTTATCTGTTTGCTGTTTATTTCAGATATTTTAAATCATTATTTTTTATTATTTATTGTTTGTGGTGGCCTAGTGATGAAGACACTTGCCTCCCACTTGGAAGGTTGAGAGTTCAATCCTAGTGAGTGGCAGATGTTTTTCTCCTAGAGCGCAAAGAAAAAATATCTGGTATGGCATCAGGAAAGGTATCTGGTCAGTAACACTCAGCTCCATACAACTGCCCTGAATCTACCTGAATTAAGGGATTATAGGGTCATAAAAAGGAAATTCATTATTTATTATTTACTAAATTTGTTTGTCACCCATCTCGCCACAAGGAGACTATGGGCGGCTTACAACATTAAATTCTTAAGGTTATGATTACAATTTTTTTTTTGGTTCGGGTTTGAAGATAGACTCAACAGCATTTTCCCACTTGTCATTTTGAAAGTCTAATAGCTTTAAAATAATTAATGACCAATTCCTGAAAGTGAGAAAGCAAGGCTTGAGAATTTAGTATCCTTTAAAAGTCTCTGTTGTGGTTGTGAAAAAAATGGCTAATCCCATTATCTCCTGGCACTCCTTCCAAAGGAGAACTACTGTCCTTGCAAAAAGCAGCTCCTCTCCTTATCTGGAGAGATTCCAAGGAATTGGTCTATTCACCCATTCTTTGGTCTTTGCTGCAATTATCAGCAACATTTTCGCAGCGCCATCTTCAGTTTGCCATCCAATTTGGAAATTCAAATTACACACAATAGTTCTGTCTTCTGTCTTCTTTGAAAGTAGCTTCTCTCAATACCATAAAACAGAAGGAAGCAATGATTCATAAGCCTCCAAACCTTAAACTCTAAATCTTACTTAAGAGCAGATTAAACATAGTTATCTTATTTGTTATTTGACTTCCTGCTATGGTCACTACAATATTTTGTCCATGAAATGTATGGGATTTGAGGTTCTGAGGAGGCAGTACAGTTGTTCTTGAATGTGCAAATTATTAAGTGCTGTAATTTCTCATTTAGAAAGTATGAAATCTCTTCTATGATACAGCTACTTAATACATGAATACGAATGTACAGAAATCTCAGTGGGTGAGACTATTACATAAATAAATACATACCTATCTATTTAAGCACATGTGGGAATTGTGATTTAGGACTTCCACATGATTGGACCAATCAAATTCCTCACTCAAAGTATTACCTCATAGCATGTCATCAAGCAGAATAACCCTTCTCCCTGGATCACATTCTTTCAGTGTTGCACAATTTTCATCTAAACTCATCTCTGGTTCTTCCATTATTATGATTCACTGGAACATAACATGCAACTATCACCATTCTATGGATTCCTTCTTTCATATGCATCCACAACAATCCAGATGACACATGTTCATACTTTCTGACATGCATTTTAGTTCTTTCATTCATCATTAAATCTAAACCAGGAATATTCATCAGTTCCATTCCACAAAATTAGAACATCTTCACTGAGTTTTATTACATTCTATCCCTTTGTCTTAGATTTTTTTTTCAATACAAAAGATATATATTTACAATCAGGGCCGGATTTTCCTATAGGCTAACTAGGCTTCAGCCTAGGGCCTCAAGATCAAGAGGGGGCCTCAAGATCAAGAGGGGCCTACATTCAAATTGTTAGCAAAATTAAAATTACACTTTCACTATAGGTGAAAGGGCCTCATAAGTGGAATAGCCTAAGGCCTCTTTTCATCTAAATCCGGCCCTGTTTACAATATATCTATTTTTCTTAAATGTGTTAGTTCATGCTCCTTACTATGTCACTCCTCTTACATTCCAAGCCACAATCTTTCATATGCAAAACTTGTCTTACTGCCATAAGGATACTGACTTCTGCCACCTATCATTGCTTTTGTCAGTGTTTATATAAAACTTATAGAAAAATAGAGACAATGCAGAATAGTTGATAGACCCAGCCAAAAACCCTGGTGGAATACTGAGCTGCAGGGTGGAAGGCGTGTCCTGTCCTCCCTGAAATCCTCCAGGACTTCACACCCTGGCCCTCCTCCTGCTTTGTGGTAATAGCTTGTAGTTCCTCCAGCTTTGTAATTCCTGCTCCTACTAGGTATCTTACTTCCAGAGGGCATCAAAGCTGTTTGTGAGAGAAAGGACTTTCACAACCTGTGACATTTTTGTCATGATTAAAAGTTTAAAATTCAAATAGATCTGTAGCTAGAGGATTCACCTCTTCCTGGGAGACAGACATAGGTGGGTTTCAGCAGGTTCTGACCAGTTCTGGAGAACCGGTAGTGGAAATTTTGAATAGTTCGGAGAACCGGTAGTAAAAATTCTGACTGACCCCACCCACATCTATTCTCTGCCTCCCAAGTCCCAAGTGATTGGGAGGAAATGGGGATTTTGCAGTAACCTTCCCCTGGATTGAGAAGGGAATGGAGATTTTACATCCTTCCCTTGCCACGCCCATCAAGCCACACCCACAGAACCGGTAGTAAAAAAATTTGAAACGCACCACTGGAGACAGACCAATCTCACAATCTCACTCTAAAATTAAGAGTTTGTGGAAAATGATTTGAAGACCCTATTCATATATTCATAATATATCAAATTTAACACCGAAAGAATTACAGAGCTGTCAATATGTAGAATATAGCTCCCAGTAAATTAATTAATAAAATAATCAACAAGAAAATACCAGGGCCTGTTTAAACCACAAGATGGTGCTAGTTTGCTTCAAAATTTGAAAAAAGCTCTGGAAGGGTTCAAATGATCAGTAATTAATATACTATATTGTTCTAAATAAATAAAAATATGTCTTCATATCCACTTTGTGTGAAAGATAAAGGCTTTTTAAATTAAATGCATTTCCTGCCTGGTCTTGTATTACCTATTTCTACAGAGATGGCAGCTTCTGAAGCAGAAGCCCCTTTGCATATCCTCTGGCACTCCAGCTTCTTGGAGATTTCAAACATTAATCAAATCCTGTCACTAAAGATGTTAGTGTGACACTTGCCCCAACCTTATTCACAGCCCTTTCAAGCTATGCTCTTAATTTTAAAAGGATCAACCTTTTTTTTGCAGCACAGAAAGCACCATTATTGCCCATATAATTAAAAACAACCTGAAAACACCAAAATGCAGTAGCAAAAGTGGGAGAAAAGAAAACATTCTCTCTTCTGGCCACATTGTTTGTGACTCCTAAACCATAGTAAGAAAAATTGATCATTTGCCACTTGGTTTAGAGCAGTTTTTTTCAAACCCGGCAACGTGTAAATGTTTAAGATGTGTGCGTCTAAATTCTAAACTCTCAGAATTCTGAGAGTGGAAGTCTACAAGTCTTAAAAGTTACCGAATTTGGAAAATATTTTCAGTGTGAGAAACAGATTTCAGTAGATATAAGTGCCAAACAAACAAAATTTAGTGTGTAGTTCTGTGAACTCGGTAAATCAATTCGAAAAGCAAATGTGTTTTGCAAATCCAGGCATATTATGTTGTGCATAGATTTTCTTGTCTTATCTTTCAGTAATACATGTAATACATTAAAAAAAAAAAACCTCTATGAATTAAAACAAGAAGACTACGTCGTCCCACGAGCCAAAAGTCGGCTAACACCTTAAGGCTCCGTACGGCAACAATTTCAAGCCCCCTGAGAGCGTGAGCGACTCTTTTCTTTCTATGTCTAAGAGCGCTAAACGGAAGCACTGCGCTAGAAACCTTGCCGCGGATGACGTCATCACACGGAAGTTTGTATTGGGATGTTTTCAAGAAGCGACTGAGTAGTAGTATGTGGACGGGGTGGTTTTGTGAGTTCGTGGCCGCTTGCAAAAACTTCTGGCAGTCAGGCAAATACAGAACAGATGTAGGTTGCAAAACTTCTGGCTGACCAGCCTAGAGTAGAAGGAGAAGAAGTGGTTTCACTCTGAAACCATCAGCATCTTTTCCCAGGTACTTTCCTCCAGCACATCACTTACCTGGAAGGCATATGCCTGGGAAGACTGGGATAGGTCGTTGCATATAATACTCTCACTCATGGCCTTCATGTATACTGCATAGTATTGTCGTGTATGTACTTGCACCTGCAGACAATCAAAGGCAGCCTTCTAAAGCAGGGGTCTCCAACCTTGGCCACTTTAAGACTTGTGGACTTCAACTCCCAGAATTCCTCAGCCAGCAAAGCTGGCTGAGGAATTCTGGGAGTTGAAGTCCACAAGTCTTAAAGTGGCCAAGGTTGGAGACCCCTGTTCTAGAAGATGCCGCCACTTTAATGCTTAGGGGAGAGATGCTTTGTTTGCCCTAACAATGCTTTGCCAAGTGTCCCTTCAGTTGCTTTGCAAAGTCCTGTTTACTAATTTCATATCCGTAGCATCCTGGGCTCTAAATTTCCCTCCATCAGGTATGACTCTGCAGAGATATTTCTCAGCACTTGCTGCCTGTGATCATATTAGCCAAAGATACCTGTAATTGAACTTGCAGGCTTTTGCAAGTCTAGGTTATGGCTACTATGGTTAAATTTACAGTAGTTCCTCTATAATATGTGCATCCCAAGTTTTTTGGATCTGAAACCAGAAAGAAATTTGGCTTTTAGGATGTCTGCAGTTTTTCACCTGGAGGGAGAGAGAGAGAGACCATATTAATATGGCAGTAAGATTAAGATGTTGGCTAAAGGGTGGAGATATGCTTCCTCCCCTCAATTGTATAAATCTTTTAATTCTAGAATTAGGCTTCAGTATTGTCTGAAATTGGAATTATGAATTTAAAGAAACTGGAAAGGGTTTACATTAAAATCCTAAACAGTCCCAAATGTCTAGCAGACATAGAAAACCTTGCTTAAAGCCACTCTACTGGAAAGGTAAAAAGGGAATATAGTTGACTTTTCGCATAACAGGTGTCCAGAATGCTTTTAATTTTATATTCTTCCCACTAAATTCAGTGGCGCTAACCCCCAAGCAAATGTAGAAAGCATTAAAGAATTTTTTGAACTTTTAATATTTATAGCAAGAAAAAAATGCATATTCTCTGGTTTTTGCATGTTTTGGTAAGATGCAAAGTGAGGATGATTTTGATGCCATAAATATGAGGAAATTAATTGGCTAGCCAACTCCAGTAAACTTTTGAAATAGGAATGGTTGCCTCACAGTTTAATAGCTCACAATTATAGCCAGGTTTCTTGAAGATGTGTGAATGGATCCTGGGTTATGGCTGTCGAATGATACTTGGAAACTAGGAGCCACAGAAATGGGAATAGCAGCAGATTCCTCCACATGTTTTTTCATTTGAATTCCAGTGGAAATTGCTATAACATCTGAGAATAAGTGGATAAGCTTGTATGTGAGAACTTAAGTTTTAGTAATATGGTAATTGGATGTAAGCTATCCATAGGTAGAGGGGTACGTGGTGAAGCAACAAGCTGTTACATTATCTTATTTAATTTTGATTTTCAAAATACACACATGAATCAAATTACATTTCAAAAGGGCTTAGAAGCTGAACAAAGCAACATCTTTTTTCTTCCAGATCCAGTATTGTAGATAGTGCTAAAATCATTTTAAAACAATAGAAATGTAGCTGTATTGTAGTTTAGTTGAGATAAAAGGACCCCCTATCATTGCAAGCATCCTCACATTTCATAAACAACATATCATTCCATTCATCTCCTTTTGCACATATGATGGAAATCAAGAGTTCATAAGGTAGTCCTCGACTTATGATCACAATAGAGTGCAAAATTTATGTTGTTAAGTGAGACATGTGTTAGGTGACTTTTCCCCATTTTACAACCTTTCTCGCCACAGTTGTTAAGTGAAGCACTGCAGTTGTTAAGTTAGCAACGTTGTTCATCGGGCTTCCCCATTGACTGCATGTCAGGAGGTCACAAAAGTTGATCACATGACCCTGGGACATGACAATAAATATGAACCAGTTGTCAAGCATCTGAATTTTGATTACCTGACCATGGGGATACTGCAATGGTCGTAAGTAAAAAATGATCATAAGTCACTTTTTTCAGTGCTGTTGTAACTTTGAACAGTCACTGAATGAGCTGTTATAAGTTGAGGACTACCTGCACAGTACAATTTAAGTAAACTTTACTGACTTTCTTTGCTATTTTACTGCTGTTGAGAAAGCTGGCATTGCAGGAAGGGACAGATATTATAAAGCTCCTCGTCTGCAGATGCTGTACATCCATTTTGCTCTTTGTCTGGAGCAAGATGTTTCTTGAAATAATCAGACCTAGGGACTTCCATTATAAAAGTAAATCAAGTATTATTTCTTCATACACCAGCACACCTATACCACTTTTGTTTTCCATATATTGCATGAATTGATGCTTCCCTGGATTCACAAAGTATGCTTCTCCTGTAAACTTCCTTTTATAATACTACTAATAAACATTCATGAAAGTTACATGCCACCTGACTCCCAGTGACTGGGTGACTTTATCTTGTTTCCAGACTGAAGAACACCAAAATCTTAGGCCTGGAAAATATTATTCCTATCCTCTATTTTCTATCAAGTGCCATTAGTCTGTGGTAAGATGGACGGCCAATAAATTTAATAAATAATAAATAAATAATAATGGCAAGTGGCATAATTGCCATCTCTGGGTTACAACATTCGGGATTGCTAGAAGATAGCAAAAAGAATTATACAAATATAACTTGTTGCTATCATCTTGTGATCACCTGGATTTTTACAGTCTACATCCAGTAGCCATGGCAGCTGAATCTTAGGGTATTTTGCCATGATCCTCAGTGTTCTGGCTAGGAATATATACTTTGTTGGAAATATGCTCTATGTAGCATAGTTATTCTTTAGCATTCATATTTCGGTTGTTCTAAATAGAACTTTGTGCATTTGGGGTTTCTCACTATTACATCGCATAAACTTAAAACTGATTTAATTTCTACAGAGCTGTGGCTTTCCTTTTTGTAAAAGCAAGCTTCTAGTCCTTTTGAATGCAAAAAAGAAATAGGTGGTACAGTAATGCCTCAGAAACCAACGTTAGATTGAAATGGATTTTCAGTGGAACCGCTGAGAAAGAGAGATGCTTCTCTGCGTGTTCAAGTTGCCTTAGTTACTTAGGATCACACTTGAGAGTGATAGCCATTTCTTTTCCTTCATTTACATGTCTTTTGAATCTCTCAGTGCTCCAAAGCAAACATCTTGCCAAGAAGCCAGGCCTCAATACTGACTGAGAATAACTGCTCTGTGGCGAAAAGTTCATCACATTGCTGAGTTTGGGTCAGATGACATGTAGGGCAAATCCAACCGTAAAGTCAGAGTAATCTCAGAAGTTGATGGCAGTCACCATTATGTCCTTGATGGTTAAATTAAGTTTGCCATGCTGGAGGTAGGAGGAAATTGCTGACTGGCCGAAATATGTCCTGATACAGTGAAAATTGCACTGTTGTTTGCCGCCCCCTGGTTCTGACGAGTGGCCGTACGGCAGGAAGTCCACGTCAAATAGAACAACAGGCTGAAGAGAATAATTGCTCCAGCGGCTGTGAGCACAATGCCACTGATAAACATGCTGGCAAAGGGGCGCGGGGTTGGGGGGTTAGTGCTGACGCTGGTGGTAGAGATGGCTGTGAGCACTGTGCCACACACCAGCAGCACCAAGGCTGTCAGCAGAAGCACAGCACAGTCCGAGGCGCCTCCGCTCTTCAGCAACTCCACCTGTTCCCGCCTGCGAATGCAGTTCATGTCCTGGATGGCAGAGCTCAACAGCTGCTTCAGTAGTACCAAGAGTGCCAGCAGACAGAGTGTTGTGCCCACTGCCAGCCTCCACTCTCCAGAGCGACTGCTAGTACTGTACAGCAAGGCAATACCACCCACCCCACAGGCTAGGATCAAGGCCACTGCTACTCCGTAGCAAATAAGGGATTTCTTGGGCTCCTGGAACCACCATAGCTCCACATGCTCTTCCAGGATGTTCCTTTGGATCCGGCTGGCATGAGCTGGGAGCCTGGGTTCATTCAGGTGCTCCAGTTCCGCCATGGTGGATGCTGAACTGGCTCATATACAGCAACAACGGGCCACAGGAACTGTTGCTTTCAACTGGCCCGGAGGATGGCAGCAAGGAGGAGGGTGGGCACTTGACACATTTTCCCAGGGATAGAGGCAATGAACTTTTATTTGGTTCCTATCCAAATCACGTTTTTTTTTTCTTGGATGGAAATGATTGAAAGGGAACAGCAGAAATGGAAGACTTTTCTGGCTGAGGCTGAGGCTGAAACTTGCTTCGGCGTTTTGGAGCTCCCTTCTGAGCACGCCCAGATCCTGCCAGTTATCTGTAAAGGAAACAGTGATAAAAAATGAAAAGAGCTTTCTCTCTGAAAAGAAAGAGTGATGAGGACTGGGGTCAAATAGAAGGACTAGGGGAGCAGTGTTCCAATATCTCAGGGGTTGCCACAAAGAAGAGGGAGTCAAACTATTCTTCAAAGCACCTGAGGGTAGAACAAGAAGCAATGGGTGGAAACTAATCAAGGAGAGAAGCAACTTAGAACTACGGAGAAATTTCCTGACAGTTAGAACAATTAATCAGTGGAACAACTTGCCTGCAGAAGTTATGAATGCTCCAACACTGGAAATTTTTAAGAAGATGTTGGATAACCATTGGTCTGAAGTGGTGTAGGATTTCCTGCCTGGGCAGGGGGTTGGACTAGAAGACCTCCAAGGTCCCTTCCAACTCTGTTATTCTGTTTCTAAATAGGGTTCATGCAAGTCAAATCAGTTTTTTATGGGCCAGGCTATATTCCTATATGCCTTGTCCAGGAAAGTTGAATCATAAGCTTTCCTTGTGGCAAAATGTTTGTGCCAGGAAAAGCAAGATCGTCTAATAATAAGTAACTTATAACTGATACTTGCCCCTATGAAACCTTCGGATGTATTTTCTCATTTACATGGTTTCAATAATTTTATAGCAAAATATAAACATGCAAGAAATGCTTCTCTTATTTCTAGTCTCAGGTTTTAATGCTATTTTAGTAACACCTCCACCTCTTATCAATTTGACGATCATCTTAAAAATAGTTTATCTTTAATAACAGTAACAGAGTTGGAAGGTACCTTGGAAGTCATCTAGTCCAACCCGCTGCTCACGCAGGAGACCTGTACTAGGGATTCGAACTGCCGAACTGCCGACCTTTCTGATCAAAAAGCTTAGTGTCTTAGCTACTGAGTCACCTAGTCATATACTTATACATAAGTATATACTTATATAAGCATAAATATATACTTATATACTCATATACATATACTTATAATCTCTTCTTTAAGAAAAGATGGGTTTGATATTCTCAGGCTGCCAAACTCGGCTCTTTGTACTAGCTTTTGTCTTGATGGGAGGCAAAGAGAAATTATATTTGCTGCAAGCATGTCTCATGACATCAGGATGATAGAGGTTGAAAGGTGGGGGGGAAAGTTTTCCAGTGTGAAAAGGCAAAAACAGGTTCTATATTGAAATCCAGTTTACATCATGTTGGGGTTAGCTTTGCATTTGTTAACAATATTAAGAATATAAAATAGCCTGTTCTTTCACAGATATATTTTTCATAAAATAATTAGAGTAATTATTCTGATCCTAGGGCTCAACCTCATGTCCCTCTAATTACAGTACAAAGATGATACTCTAATGATTATTAAAGGACACCCTCTCATGACATCACTTCTGTCTCCAGCCCACTGCAAAGGCATCCTGAAGACATCTGTAGTTGTTCTACTGTCAAGGTGGTATTTTCCATCTTTTTTCAACACATTTTGCCATACAATGTAAAATGCCTTGGTGCAATTCCTAAAACATTTCACACTGCACATTAAAACAGTATAAAATTAGTCCTGAGTATCACAAAATCAAAACAGCATATTAAAACACAATCATAGTATCAAGGCCTCACAATCGTCCCAATAAAATGGGAAAAGCATAATTACATTTTTATCTACTACGCGCTTGTGAAGTATCACCCTGAAAGAGCAAGCAGAAGACATGCAATGTGCTGTTTAGGTACAAAGTTCTGTTAATTGCAGAAAAAAGGATGCGGCTATTATGTGTCCCATGAGAGCATCTTAATATTTTTGGGAAAAAAGGCAAAAACAGATTAGGAAAGATATAATGCAAAAAAATATCAGAATTGCTTCGCTTGAAGCAAGAGCTCACCCTTATTCTGTGTTTTGTAAATCTGATGAATCTAGAGCTATAAAGGCTTAATGATTATGTGAATAAAAACAATCAACATCAAAAGGAATACCTATACAATATAAATTGAATGACCTAGATAAAAACATGCACTAGAAACTGACATATTTTGATTGATAACGGTTGAGAATAGTTTGATAAATATAAATAGGAGAAATATTTTGTATCGTAATAGAATTAGTGGTCATCCAACAAAACTGAAATGTGATTTTAAAACAAGATGAATTTTCTTATAAAGCACATACAGGGTTGGGAGAATGGACGGAATATCCATAGCTACTTTTAAAATGCTTAGATTAGAAACAGTCATTGATTAGACACAAGCAACAATAGTAAAGTATTAATTTCCTTGGCTGTTACACATCACCTTAGTACTTGATTATTTATTTATTTATTATTTAAATTTGTATATCGCCCTTCTCCCGAAGGACTCAGGGCGGTGCACAGCCAAAATTAAAATACATACAATACAAAATTTAAAATAATTTAAAAGCAGAATTAAATCAAATTGGCTTCCCAAAATATTAAAACCCATTACCCTTAAAATAACCCTTTTAAAATTTTAAGCCAGCCCAGCTTGCAGGAATAGGAAGGTCTTCAAAGCTCGACGGAAGGTACGGAGGTCCGGGATTATAAAGTTTACATTGATCTACTCCAGAAAGGTTGCACACATGCCTTGGAAAGAAGCTTCTTCCATGGACTGGTCTAAATTTCCTGTTACCTTCAATGTACTGTTCTTGTTATGACATCTTAGTTCCAGGGTGCTGGGTCAGTGATTCCTTGCCTTTCAGGAATTCCATGCATAGGTGTTGCAGTCTTGGCTATGTCTTCAATAGGTTGGATCTTCTGTGGCATAAGGGTGTTCATGTCATGCACCAATTCTTAGACTCTTGGTACAAGTCTTCATTTTAGTAGCATTTGCTTCTTGTATTAGCAAAAGCTGATGATTGAAGCAGAGATCCCGCACAATAAGAAAGCTTCTTTCACTGTTCCAGTCTCACATGGTCCCTCATCAGCATCTGCCTCTTGTCACCAACTGGTTCTCTGTGTTGTGAGACAATAGAAGCTTGCATCTAAGCTGTCTTAACCCTTGATAAACACTTTTTCTCCAAGAGCGATTGAGACCTGGGCTTATTATTAGCTTCTTTTCTTCATCCTCAGCTTAAGGTACAAATAACAGGATTTAACTTTTCTAACTTGACAAAGTCGTTGACCGGCGTTTAACTGTTTCATACTACTTTGCTCTTCTGGCTTCCCCCCCCCCTTTAGATATTCTGGAAATTAGGCAGGAATCTAGGTGGACAGTGGATGCTGAATATATTGCAGTATTTAGGAAAAGTAGAAAAAAGTATTTCTGGTATCAAGATGGTGATTCCTCACTGGTCCATTTCAAAATCTTTTCAATATTTAATAAAGAATTTAGATTTTCTGGTTTAAATGGCTTTAAATTTTCTGGCTTGCAAATTCTATGTATCTACAGTCTTCCTCTGTAGAATATCAAAAGTATCGGAGACTAGAAAATGAAATTATTTTCATAGGCAAATATGACGATTGTTAAATCTGGATGGCCTTCATCCTTTGAGGCCTATTTATTTTGCTGAGCTCTGAAACCAGAAAGTCCCTTTGTTTAAAAAGTTACAGTACAGTGTGAAATCTAAGTTCAGAATCTGAATCTGAAGATGTTCAGGAGAAGCTCCTGAAATGTACAATCTGGCCTTTGCATTCTTTACTGAGTCTTAAAAACAATCTATTTACAATACTGTTTTTCTTGTTTTCTTTCTTCCTGCTTCCCTTGTATTTGTTCGCACATGAAATGGACATACAAGATATAACACTGCCTACCTGTCTTTGAAAGTAAACTTTCTGCCAACCTGGTCTTCATGCGATATATTGAGCTACTACAACTTCCATGTTTCTCTGAATAAAAATTGTCCCTCAACATATCTCCAAGTCAGGGAAAGTTGGCACTTCAAATGAACCCTGATTAGTTTAACGTCTTCTTAACCAAAAATTGCAAAGAGGTCTGCAAAGAAGGGATTCATATCTGAGAGAGAGTATTACTTTGCATTGGCTCGGGGCTAAAATCATTGCCCTTTTTTGTATTTTAGCAGATCTTAGCTGTCGAATTAAATAAGATAGAAAAAGTAACTTCACATATTGGCAATACATAGGGCATTGGAGTCAAAGCAATGGGGTGGTCATTTATAAAACCACTGGTAGTCAAAGGCCACAATTAATGCTTGTTTTTTTTTTTTAATGAGAAGGATGCTTTGAGAATAATTATGTATGGGGATCTAACAGCAGATAATGGTTTTAGAGGATATTTAGTACAGCACATAAGAATGAAAGAAGTATAATTAATCCTCCCCCACCGCTTCTCAAATAAGAGATCTCATTTATCCCAGGCAATTGTTTAATAATTTAATCAGAGGCTACTGGAGGTTTCCCTTGCAGAAGCAGTGAGCAGAAAGAAGAGGCTTCTGATCCAGACACAGCCTGACAGCATCAGCTCAAACCCTCCCCTCCAACCAGCATAGAACATGAGATCACTGTTAAAACTATATGGAGATCAGGCCTATTTAAGGCAGATTACTAGCTAAGCCACATGATTGGAAAAGCTAAAGTACTAAATCTAGTACTAAATCACTGGAAGGTGATCAAGATAGAAGATAAATCTCTCCCTCCCCCAAACACCCCCAAATCTTTTTCTGCTAGTGTGATTGAAGCTTGAATTCTTGAAAAACAAACAGTTGAACCCCGTGGATGTTAAATTATGAGTACAATATTGACATGAAATCCATATCCACGGCTCCATTCACTTCATTTAAATAGTGAAAAAGAGTTACTATATACCTACTATTTGCCCTGTATGGATGGTGCTCACTAACTTGGGACAATGTTTGCTATGTTTTGCTGGAGTGCCTGTAGCTAGGAGAAGTTAGCACCCAGCTTGGCTTTAGCTATTCAGCATTAACCCCATATGGGAAAAGACTTGTCCTCCCCACCATTTCCAACTGTTAGTGATTGAAGCTACTAAGTAAGGAAACCTAGAGGGGAAGAATGGTTTTAAGACTTAAAAAGTATGCCAATTCCACCACCTATTTTGTGAACTCCTGAAATTTAAATGAAAGTAAAAGAGAAACAGAAATACATGGCAATTCATATGGAAATAAATCTGTCTATATGTTGGTATAATATAGCTGAAGAAAGAATATGTCCGAGTGTACACTGTAATCATCTGAAAAGTTTTCAGAAGGCAGTTTCTTGACTGAAAAGAGAAAGGATAGCATGTCAGGGAGGCACAGATGGTTTCTGGGATGGGCTTCACTCACCTACAGCTGATTAATCACAGAAGATGCTGTTGCCAGAATCTTTTCCTGGGCCATGTTCTTGGGTTTCCTAGGATCCTTGTGCCATATTCCTCTTCCATTGTGGTTGCTTAATGGTCAGTTTTTAGGGTATGGTCCAAAGAGAAAATTGAAACCTGCCTTCTTCACTCTCTGACTGCATATGCCTATCAAGTAACAGGTGCTAGTTCCACCTCCTTCCTCCGTCTAACACCAGATGCTTCATCTGATAGGCTTACAACAGTCACTGACCTTTGCCCAGGCAGGTACATTCTCTAGCAGGGTGGGGTTGGAGAGACAACCTGTTGTCCTTGGAAACATTCCAGCCTGATGACGGTGTGTGCACACGTGGGAAGTGGAAATAAGGCTGGTGAAGCCAAAAAAGAAGGATGTACATTACAGGTAGAAGTAAACAATACAGGGTGATAGAGATTGATGGCTTCTTGCAAGCTAATTGACTTTTTTTCTTCTTCAAGGAACTGCACAGGGGCAATAAGGAAATAGTACAGATTAGCATCATCTTTTGTCTCTGTTGAGAAATTGGGACTTTTGGCAGACTTCTTTAGAGTAGGATTGGCTCTTGAGTCCTAATAGGAACTATTAAATCTGTTTGGGGAGTGAACATATTAATTGAACAGATCGCTGATGACCCCTAAAAAGACTAGAACAGCAGGCAATGGTCATTAGAAAGTCTATAGACTGTTGGAGAAACATTGGCTAATTGGGCTGGATTTGGGGGTCTGTTAAAATGCTATCTGTCCAGTTGGCAGAAAGCTATACCAGCATAATATTTTTTGTCCCCACTGCCGGTATCTATTCTGCACTGCTTGCCTGTTTTGGCTGGAAGCCAAATACTGGTGTCCTTATTTCATGCCTGCAGGTTGATTAAACAAAGTAATTTGTAAACCTTATTTATGACTTTGCTGCCTTCTGACTTTTCACCAATCAGCAGCAGCCAATCATGGCAGTGATGAGAAGATGGGTCTGGGACTGGTGGGAAGCTAACAAGTGGCTTGACCTGCCTCTCCTGGTTTGATATATGTGCTATAGGAGGAAAGTGCCTAGTGCATCTGTTCAATGGGCTTCTGGAGATGCTGAATTTTGACAAATAGCTAGACTCATGGACTCTGCAGGAGGGTTCGGGTCTGTTTTTCAAAACTTGTTCTTTTGTAAATCTGAACATGGCAGTGGCCTCAAAGCTATCTCCAGTTCTCCATGGACATAGGGAGAAGTGGGGAAACCCAGAAGGTGGCGTTAGAGTGGGCCCAGTAACTGACAGGCATGTTCCCAGATCAGCCTGAGCTGGCTACTAGTCCTAAATTGATCCCATCTCCCTATTGTTCCCTGACTCCGTTGCCAGCAGAATGGTTGATGAAGCACATTATATTTTAAGAACTTTGGAACAACCGCGGGTTGCTATTACTTTAAGGGGAAACTATTACTTTAGCAATGGGATAGCTTACACCTGCCTCACATATGGGCAGAGGACAATAGGAAAGCAATATAATAGGGATATAGTAGAAAAAAATGTTGCCCCATATCAGGCAAATTTGTCCCATGGTTAGGTACAAATTGGGAAATGCCTTCTGAAGAGCATTCAACAAAGTTGGTAGATGCTCAGATCTGTTCTGTTCTGATGCACAGGCAAGTGACAGGGAAAGTGTTGAAACTGAAGTTGAACTTGTCTGGAAGCCCACCATCAGGGGAAATTGCACTACCGGTAGTTTCTTTCATAATATTTGTAAACTATGGCAAACTCTTGGATGTTTTCTGTTTCGGTATCTTGATTTCTTGTGATTTGCAGCAACATATTTCCCTCCAAATGGCAGTAGGGTTTTTTGATACAAGCACATCGACATTTTGGCACCTTGTTAAAATCCTCCTGTAATCTAACTCTCATCTAGCTGATATAATTATTAGTTTGATGAATATACTATAACTGACGTTTCCAAGCCCAATTTAATCAATAGTGACTTCCTGGACTAAAGTTTCCTTGGCAATAATACTGAAGTTGGCCACCATATTTTCTTGTTGATTAATAACATACCCCCTCAGTAATTTTGTGGTATTGTTTTCAACACAAAGATTATGCTTTAAATCTTTTTTAGCCACCTCTCTCTTGAATGTTCTTGTTTAAATTACAATATCTTTTAGCAGGATATATTGATATTTAGCTTACATTGATTCCTGTTTAAAATGTAACTGTTACTAGGACAATACTGACAATATGAATTGTACATTGTGTGCTCAATAATGGGAATTACGTTCCATATACCATGGATACAAAACAACATAACACCTGTTCATGTAGAGAAAATATCTTTTTGTGACATTGACATGCCTTGCGCACAAAGATTTGTTATTCTACCTTGAAATTCCAAGCAGAATTGTACATTTTGCAACAAATTTTATGAAGCCCACATTACAATTAAGCAGCAAGTTCATAAATATCTTCTTATTTGAGAACTGTCTTTTCTCTAATGCTAGAGAGCAATTATATGGCAAAGTGCTTCTTCAACATGAGTTGCTTGGCCCTTTTTTTCTTTTTCTTTTTGAAAAAAGTTTTATTTTAGATTAAAAAAAATAAAAAAAAAAAAAACCACAAGAACAACAACATAAAAATATCATCCTTACAAACAATTATAGACAGCATTTCAATCGGTTGAAATCATTTCATGCTTACAATTCTCCAGATCTCCTCATATAACAATTATTCTTTACTTAAACTGAAGATAAATATTTAAACATTTCATATATGCTATCTCATCTCCATACTTTTTTGTCAAACCATTGATAAAATATCTCCCATATCAAATAATATTGTTTATCTTCCTGTTCTCTTATTTCAAATGCCAATCTACTCATTTCAGCACAGTTCAACATTTTCATAATTTCTTCATCAGTAATTATCTTCTCTCCTTTCCAGTTTTTGGCAAATACAATTCTGGCCACTGTTAAAATGTTCACAATTAAGTATTGTAATTCTTTATTAAATTCTTTGGTAAAATTCCTAATAAAAATATTTCTGGTTTAAAGTCAATATGTCTCTTTGTCATTTTTTTTAACCACATATGTATTTTAGTCCAAAATCCCCTTGCTTCCACGCATGACCACCACATATGATAGTACGATCCTGGAGTTTGATGACACTTCCAACATTTCTCCGTTTTATTCTTAAACATCCTGGCTATTCTCGTTGGTGGCAAATGCCACCTGTAAAACATCTTATACAAATTCTCTTTATATGCTGTTGACATTGTCATTTTATAATTATGTGAGCACAATTTTTGCCATTTCTCTAAATCAATACTATAACCAAAATTTTTCCCCCATGCTATCATTGATTCTTTAACTTGTTCTTCTTCCAGTTTTGCTTCAAGTAAATATCCATATAACTTTTTAATTACATGGTCATCTGAACCATTAATATCTTGTCTAAACCAGTCGAAACACTATAAATACCTTCTTGTTTAAAGTCTTCTCGATATCTGGAAAGTATTTGCATGCATGAAAACCAATCTATCTTAATTCCCCGATCTTCTAAGTTTTGTTTCAATTTAAGTTCACCCTTTTCATCCAATAATTCATTATATCTAACAATTTGCTTCCCTTCAAATACCACTGGATAAGAAAAAGCTTCAATTGTAGATACCCAGACTGGAATCTTCAAATAATGGTATTTTTTGATCTTCTCCCATGTCAAAAACAAAGCTTCATGTATCTGGTGCCTTCTAAAATACCCCTGAATTTTAGTTCCTTTATACCATAAGAAAGCATGTCATCCCATCAGCAAATCATGTCCCTCCAAATTTAATAATCTAGTGTTTTTCAATGTTACCCATTCTTTAATCCACATTAAACAAACTGCTTGATAGTATAATTCAAAATCTGGTAATCCAAAACCACTCCTCATCTTAGCATCTTGTAACAGTTTGAGTTTTATCCTTGTCTTCTTTCCCTGCCAAACATATTTTAAAACTATTTTATTTAAGCCTGCAAAAAATTCCTTACCCAGCTTTACAGGAATTGTCTGAGAAAGATACAAGATTCTAGGTAAAATATTCATCTTAATAGTTGCAATTCTACCAATCAAAGATAACTGCAAGTTTCCCCATTTCAAATCCTGTCCTATGTGTTGCTTGAGCTTATTATAATTATTTTCTTTAAGAGAACTACATCTTGCTGTTAATTGAATCCCCAAGTATTTTACCTTATTTGTGACCTGCATCTTAGAGATCTCCCTCAGTTCTTTTTGTTTTTTTAAACATATTTTTAGTCATTATCTTCGTCTTCTCTTTATTAATTTTCAAACCAGCAACCTCCCCAAATTCACCTATTTTTTCTATCAATTTATTTATTGATATTAATGGTTCTTCAACAATAAAAACCAGGTCATCAGCAAAAGCTTGTAATTTATATTCTTCCTTTCTAATTTTCATTCCTTTTATCTCTTTTTCTTCTCTAAACTTTCTATTCAACACTTCCAACGTCAATATAAATGGGGATAAGGGACATCCTTGTCGAGTACCTTTTTCTATTTCAATAGCATCAGTCAATTCTCCATTAATCATTACCTTTGCCCTCTTTGTATATATAGCTTCAATTGCCTGAATAAATTTCCTTCCAAAGCCCATCTCTTCCATTTGTAACATCATAAATTGCCAGTTCACATTATCAAATGCTTTTTGTGTGTTTAAGAATACCAAAGCCATTTGTTTTTCAGGGTGCGCTTCATAATATTCTAGAGTATTCAAAATTATTCTTATATTGTCTCTGATTTGTCTTTTTGGAAGAAATCCATTTTGATCTGGATGAATAAAGCTATTCAAGTATCTCTTGAGTCTTTCTGCCAGTATTGAAGCAAAGATTTTATAATCCGAATTTAGCAGGGATATAGGCCTATAGTTTTTAACTTGCTGTGGGTCTGTGTCTTCTTTATGAATCAGTGTGATATAAGCCTCAGTCCATGATTGGGGTGCTTGGCCCTTTTTTTCTGTCAGGAACAATTAGCTGTTCTTGTTAGCTATTTTTAAAGAGGATCTTAGATTTCCTCTTTAAAAATTGTATACGCACATGTAAAGACATGTACCGAGAAAATGTCTCACCTAAGGGCAGCACCACAATTTAATGAAGCCAAAACTAAGCTATTTTAATATAAGCTATCAGAGGAGAATAATTAGCTAGTAATTATCAATGATATAGAGTTCAATTACATCCGCTTTCATTGCAGGAAATGATGATAGATGTACAGAAGAATGCTGAATATGAATGATGTAATTTGTAAGATATTATAAAGAGCTGTGACCAGGACCTTTCTGTATAAGGTCCTTTAGCTGGACTGGAACTCAGTCTTCTAGTTTTTAGACCAGCATCTTAACCAAACTGGCTTTACAGTGGGAGCATTTCACTGATATCCAGAGACCATAATACTCCAAGCATTTTATCAAATGTGCAGAATCAAAAATCAGTATGTAAGCTATGACAGAAAGTCAAGCAATAAAACCTAACACTTACAGGAAGATGAAGGAAATAGCATGAACCTTTAATTATTATTCAAAGTGGTCTCATCAATGTTATTATTCAAGTATTCCTTAGTATCTGGGTCAATGGGAAATTTATTATGTACATAGAAGAAGCTAAAGGAAGTATAACCTTAAAATAGGGACTGTGTTAGAGAACAAAAATGACAAGAAAGAAGGAGGGAAGGGGAAAGAGTTCTATGAGAGTGAAATAAAATTGTTCTGGACAAATAACAAATAGTAACATTGAAAGTTTACATCCCTTAGCCTGTTTCCAATAATGCCACACACAAGGTTTCTTTATCTCCAATGGATTCTGCTTTAAGTTGAAGCCAGGTGACCAATTTCCTTCCTAAAGCTCTGTGTATGCTCTCACTTGATTTTCCAGTCCTGAGACTGGAAACATACCAACAGGAGGCAGGCAAATCCAGACTAGCTTGTTTACTGTTTCTTTAACATTCTGTCTCAAACAAAAAACTAGACATGCTAAAAAAAAAAAAAAAAAAAAGAACAGGAAAAAGCCATCCTCCAATCACACTTGGACAAGATTACAAGTGCAGAGAGTTACATTTAGGGAATGTTTAGAAATGCAGAGAGCTGCAGCACGGAATTCTTTCTAGCCAGGTCAATGTGATTGTATGTCCCTAGTTTTGTCCATTTCCAGACTGGGGAGTTTTCCACTTGACAAAGGCCGGAGGGCAAGGGCTTTCTCTTGCCCCTGTGTTTGCTCTCTAAGGCCCTTGATTTCCAGTCGCTGCATTTGAATTATTCTCTCAGTTTCCTCTTCAAGATTCAAACGCAGAATGCCTGGACTTAGCTGCCGATCTGGGGAGGGACCTAGATGAAAAAAGAAGTCAAAAGTCAATAAAAGTCATAAACAACTGTTTTGTTTTGTTTTTTTTTGGTCAGAAGTCAAGAAAGGTGGTAACAGTATTTAGAAACTCAAGAGAAAACAGTGAAAAATACAGATGCTGCCATATATGAAATGATACAAGAAGAGGTGTGCTTACATTATCTAATAAATTGTATTGATTGGTTATTAACTAATTTTTCATTTTTGGCATCTGGAATACTTGTACTTGTTGCATTCCAAAATATACCTTTATATATTCTGTAGCAGGGATGTCAAACTCAAGGCCCGGGGCCCAGATCTGGCCTACAGAGTGCTTAGGTCTGGCCTGTGGGGCAGCCCTAGAAACAGCAAAGGACCGGCTCGCGGTGCCTCTGCCAGTGAAAACAGAGCTCGGGAGGGCTGCGTGTGGCCCCCTCAAGCTCCATTTTCACTGGCAGAGGGCGGCAGGAGGCCATCGTGGCTGAAAACAGAGCTCAGGAGCCCATTTTCACTGACAGAATACTTAGGCCACCACAGACGCCCCCAACGTGAGTGACGTCAAACTGGCCACGCCCACCTCAGCCCCCAAGGTCAGACACAAGCCTGACAACCTGACAACCCTTAATGTAATAGTTTCACACCCTGTTCTATAGCATTAAGGTTCCAACATAAATGGCTCTGGGAGTGCTTCCAACTAGTAAAAATGATATCACATTATAATGTCTAATCCCTAGTGCCACGTAACGGGGTGAGCTCCTGTTACTTGTCCCAGCTTCTGCCAACCTAGCAGTTTGAAAGCACATAAAAAATGCAAGTAGAAAAATTGGGACCACCTTTGGTGGGAAGGTAACAGCATTCCATGCGTCTTTGGTGCTTAATCATGCCAGCCACATGACCATGGCTTTGAAATGGAGATGAACACTGCTCTCTAGAGTTGGGAACTACTAGCACATATGTGCGAGGGGAACCTTTACCTTTACCTTATAATGCCTAAACACACTAGAAATGCATAGTTGCTGAAAGACCTTAGAGCTGTAGACTGCTGAGTGACCCATGATTAATAAATCCTTTTGGATAACTTAAAATGAAAGAAGAGTCTAGTCTACTAAACGTCATGTTTTTACAGAACATGACAAATTGTCCTTCATGGATAAGAGCTGATTTCAGATACTTATCTGTTGAAGTTGTAACTATAAAGGAAATTATTTTTCAACCAGAAATATCAAACTGTTTAAACAATTTTCAAGGGCACATCTTACTTAACGATGCAATTTAAGTAGTCATGGTAAAAATGATACTCTGGAGAACAAAAAGGTTGAAGTTGAGTGCCCTCACTTTCTGCCACAAGGGGCATTCTCGATTTATGCAAGATGTCACATCACATATCCTGAGGGGAGAAAACTAATGAAGGAGATATGAGGATAAGAAAATTAGCCTACTGG
This sequence comes from Pantherophis guttatus, assembly GCF_059756535.1. Classification (NCBI taxonomy): domain Eukaryota; kingdom Metazoa; phylum Chordata; class Lepidosauria; order Squamata; family Colubridae; genus Pantherophis; species Pantherophis guttatus. The sequence goes on along the minus strand of NC_142065.1, from coordinate 55,199,584 downwards.
CAGTAGCTTTTGTCCTTCATCTACATTGCCCTGACTACTTGACATAGCATCTGTTTTGAGGGCCCTGAAGGAATTCACTGGCATAATTTGAAGAACTGGATTCCTTCACTTGGGAAGTCAGAGAAACATGTGACTGTTTTGAAATAGCAATGAGAGAATTACAAAAAAAGTGAGAGTAGGAAAGTAACTAAGGTCATTTGAAACCCTAAGGTCTTTTCCAATAGAACATAATGTTGCTGTTCTCTTAGACATGAGTCAGTAAATGTAGTAAACTGTTTGATTCTTGCCAAGACAGAGAGATCGGCCCTGAAGTGGTATCTAAGGTATGGCATTCATACACAAACCTTTTTTACCCTATTGGAAACTGTAGCTCCATAAATGAAAGCAACATAGAAATTGTATTGCAATGTGCAGAGAGAAAATGACTTGATTTTTAAAACTCCAAATATAGGCATGCCTTAACTTTTTGAAAAGATACCTACTGTATGTAGAATTTCCTACTAATAGTAGTAGTTGTTATTATTGTTGCTATTATTTTTATTTGAGAACTTTTAGTAACTTCTGTTACTCCAATTTCAAGGAAAAAAAAGAAAGAGATAATTCTTCCTTCAATAAATGTACATGACTCAGAAGTACTGCTAAGAGTCATCTTATCTTGATTCTTGTCAGAGCCTTCTTTGAAGCTGCAGTAAGTATTTAATAGCATAACCAAACTTTCATGGGAGAATTGAAAGAGCGGGATCTGCTAAAAGGAAAAATACTTTTAATGGAGAGTCCAGGAGCTCTCATCCCTCCACTGGAGACAGAGAAATTCTTAGCAAGCTATTAAACTCAGGGGATCCAGGGAAAACATTAATGTGTACTAAGATTCTAGACAGGTTCTATACTGGAAGAAAAAGGAAACAGCTTTCTTTAATCCACAGCTATTTGAGTTGAAAGGCTCCATCAATTGCTTATTATCGCCATCTGGTGGCCAATAAGTTAGTACAAACTAAAAAGCCACTGAAACAGATGAGTACCCTCTGTCACCCATGAAGATGCAAATCTCTTTTTACCATACACCCACTGTAATTTTAATTCTGTTGCTTCTTTCGCCTGTCCTTCCTATGACTAAATGGAGTTTTGCCTTGTATTGCTTGGCTTTGCAGCTCAGCCACCATTGAAACAATGGGCATGACTGTTTGTTCACTCTCATATATGTGATTTAATGGGAAAAAAATCCTTACAAAAAGAGTTGAATTATAAGAATATTGGCACACACAAATAGGAAATAGTTGAATCTTTGATTCTTAGTCATTTTGTGTTTATCACATTTACATTTTGTTTCTCCAAGAAACCAGGTAAGTCATACGCTGCATTTTCCTTATTTAAACCTTAGACCAAACCTTAGTTGGGCTGAACGATAATGGTTGGCTTAAATTTCATAAGCAGAGACTTTATTCCATCTCCTTGCTTGCTAGTCAGACCATCTACAGGGAAGTCCATAGCAATAGAAACTGGCTTCAAAATGGTAGGTCTGAGTAATCAAAGCCCTGTTCCTCTTTAAAACATGTTACCCACAATATACCCAGATGAAGCAGGACAGTTCCACAGACAACTTTGAAACCACTCCTTTTGGTGGTTAGAATGCTCATATATATTTAATCAATGAATTAATGTGTATATGTTTAACCTGAGTCCTATCTACATAAAATTGTTACAAAGAATAATGCCAGGAGATTTACATTAGAGATTTAAACTAATTTTTCTTTCAGCAATTCAAAAATATCCAATTAATAGCATTAATGAATAACCATCCAGGACAAATATGCATTTTTTTTATTAGATTAGATTTTTTTTTTTAAATTTGATTTATATGCCACCCTTCTCTGGAGGCTCAGGGCGGCTTACAATGCGTTAAGCAATAGCCTTCATACTTTTGTATATTTAAACAAAGTCAGCTTATTGCCCCCACAAACTGGGTCCTCATTTCACCTACCTTTGAAAGGATGGAAGGCTGAGTCAACCTTAAGTCTGGTGAGATTCGAATTTACAGTAATTGCAAATTTTGCAGCAGATATACCTAATCTTTCTCCTCCGATGTTCTCCACAACAACAACCTGGTGGGGTGGGGTGGGCTTAGAGTGAAGAGAGTGGCCCAAAGTCACTCAACTGACTTTCATGCCTAAGGTGGGACTAGAACTCAATTTTCAAGTTTTTAGACCAGGACCTTAACCACTATACCAAACTGGTTCTCATTACCTATTTCATGCTTCAGAGCCTCTAATGAAAAGCAGCAAGAAAAAGATAGAATATTACTTGCTGTGAAAAAGTAGAAGGAAGTGATAGTTAAAAAAACAGGAATCACCTGAGGGTTGTGCTCCCGATTTCTTGTGCTTCTTAAGCAGGCTCAGAGTTGACGTGAGGTCATGGACTTGTATACGAGTGACCTTCAGTTCTCTCCGCAAATCATTGATTTCCTTAATAAGACTTACATTTTCCTATAGATTCAAGAACAACACAGTTTAAACTAGTACAGTTTTTGACTAGTACAGTGAACATGATCTTCGCTTACTTACTTACTGGACTATAGGGCCATCTAACTCATATAATGGTTCTAGGGTGGCTTACAATAATCCATAAAAACATAGCTAAAGTATATGCAAAATATCAAGCCTTAAACTTGATATACAATGGAGTATAGATCCATTTCACATCTGCCAGCCTGCAGAAAACATCATTTTCTGCAACCAAATTTCAATGTATTCTTCTCCCTCCCTTCCAGTTACTTTTCATATTAATATATTTGGATATCATCATAAGACTCAAATATATCTTCTGGGTTTGGAAATAATTAATTTCTGTTTTGAGTTTGTATACAGAACACATTGAAATTTCCCTCAGTTGAAAAAAAACCTGCACTTTTTAAATCTGAGTTCATACCTGCATAATGCGCACATAATCTGCACGATGGATCTCACTTTCTTTTACCACTTTCTTTTTCAGTGTTGCTAGGTTGTGTTCAAGATGCTCTCGCTGCCGTGTATACTCTTGATGCAAGTCTGAATCAACCCCAACAATTTCCACCTGAAGAAACAAGAGCTCAAACAAGCTTGTGTTTAACTGCAAATGGGGGGGCCGGGGGGGGCGGGGTATGACTCTCAATTATTAGGGATGTAAAAGAGACCTGCTGTACATAACTGAACAGCAGGTCTGTTAGACTCCACACACAGTGCAATTTTGGCTTCCATTGGGGAAATGTATATGATAATAAAATAATTTATATCAAAGATGCAAGCATTAAAAAAAAAATCAGTCAAGAAACTTATGTAAATAACCTAATACATCAGGAGAAATTGCATACAGCTTCTCTGTCAGTGTATTGAGGAGGAAATACCAAATACAGTAAAAATATGTCTGTATGCATGTTTTTTTTTTAAAAAAACAGATTTTAAAAATATACTAATTTATTAAGAGGAGTAAATTGGACCAGATTTTTATTGATGTACATCCTTACTCACCCTATCTGCCTTCTGTACATACTTCTCATAGATATCTCTAATGGACTCCTTTAGTTTCTTAGGCTCCTGGATGAGGCCTACACAGTTGTGAATATCTGTTTTAAATCTCTTGACAAGTGCTTCCATATCTCGTTCCTGCAACCAAAAACCAAAAATTTAAGGCAATATGCAGAATGCTGCTCCCTTTGATACATTTCCTTGTTGTGACCCAAATAAAGGCATACATGTTTTTTGTAAAATTCGTATCAACCAAATGGCACCCAGTCAAAAGGAACATGGTAGATAACTAAATAAATATTTCAGCATATCACTTTGAATTGATTAATCCTTGGACCAATTCAAATAACCTTCCATCATTTAAAAATTCATCCCAGATAGCTTAATAATGATGAATAAATATGCAAACAATGTTTGTGAAAAGTATAATATGGACAAAATATGAAAATGTGGGAACTGGTTGTTTTTAAATTGTGATAATTGTTCCTCATGCAAAGGTACATATATAAGTCACCTATTCAATTGTTCATATTAGAGAACCAAAATTGATTTAACATTACTTCGTACTCATTAGAAAAAAAATGCAACTATAACAGAACTGTAAAGAAAGAAGGAAATTTCAAAATTCATTCACTCTTTGTATGGTGTTCAAACAAAGAATAATAATGGCCTGTACTGATAACTTGTACAGTCTTTAAAAAAAATCTGAAGGCTATTTTGTTACCTAAAGTGCATTTTTGCTTCATCACACAATAGAATAAAATAAATAATGTACTTAATGAAAATGATAAATTTAGGACAAAGAAACACCCAAATGGTAAGAAATTCTGCAATCTTATACTGCCAAGATTTAATAGTGATACGTCCGTAATACTGTAGGCACATGTAGATAATATCTCAGATTAACCTCTCCTGGGAAAATAAGATGCAAACATTTCATACTAACTGTAGTTTTCAGGAAGCAATTCTTGAATCTCCATCATTTCCAGTCCTTGGTGTGATTCAATGAACACTCTCTTTACTCTTAATATACTCACTTTCTGCATCTCTTTGTGCATCTCACGATCTGTAGCTCTCAGCTTTAGGCGCAGTTCAGCTATGTTAAGTTCCAATTGTGTGTTTTGTTTATGGAAATGTTCCAGCTCTCCCTCCATCTGAAGAGATAAAATGAGAAGCAATAAAAGATTACACAAAGTCTGATACCTGATATGGAGTGCTTTCAGACAGAGATCTCTTAATACTACTAATCTAAAGCTATTGAGCAATAGCATCATATATCTATATTAATATACAATGTGCGTATATACACACACACGTACACAGAGCCCATAAACAATTTATAAATTACATTAAATGATTGAATGGGTTGCCATTTTCTTCTCCATTTGTTTTTACACATATTGAATCTCTGGGTCAATAAGAACAAGTAGTACTGGAGGTAGTAAAATGATGCTTTTGATCTTCCTTTTGGCTTTTTCCTTCCTTCTTCATAACATATTTTATAGAAAGATAGAAATGGGAGAAAACAAAAAACGAACCATCCTGGAAAAGTAAAAACAAAAAAAGCATGGCAATGCTTGTCTAAAAGAGCAGCAAGTGGGTTGCATTGTTTATTTCTCACCTCCTGGATCTGTTCCTTCATGGCTTTGATATCATTCTCACGTGGCTCTATTTGTTTCTTCAGCTCCTTAATTTTGTAATCTAATACAAATTTGAATTTCTCCAGTTCCTGATTTTTCTTTTTTAGATCATAAATTCGTTTTTCCTAAATCAGGCAAAGCAGGAAAAAAGGTAGTTAAGAAGCAGTAAGGACATTTTAGATTTCCATCAGATAAAGGCAATCCATTGTGATTTGAACAAGGACATTGTAGGAAAAAGGTGCTACCAAATCAGGAATATTAGAGAAACTATAAAGAACTCAGAGCAACGCCCCTTAGAATGGGATGAGTTGATCCTGAACAAAACTTTTCTTCAATTTGAGAACTAATTCTGTATGAGGACTACTGAGGATTTTATGTGAGGATCAACATCGTAAAAAGATCTTGGGATGTGAAAGCAGTTCAGATAAAACTACCCAGTCAACTTACTTTATCTTGGATGGTCTCATCTCTTTCTTGAATCTCTCTCTTCAGCCCCATAATGTCCTTCTCTAAAGCCTTAATAATCCCTTGCAGCTTTTGCTGCTCCAACTTCATTGCCTCAATATCGCTGCATCGCTCCTCAATCTCTTTTTGGAGACTATTAAACTGTTGAAAAAATGTGTTATCTTTCAAGCTGAAAACAATGAGTCAGTGTTTCCTGCAGTATTGTAACAGCAACAAAAGAATCATTTGCAACAATCAATTAAAATTATGGCAAACTGCACATTTTCATATCCTTTTAGAAAGCTATTGCACTAAAAATCATACTGTCTGCAAAAACATTCTGAATGTACTTTCGGTGACCACATAAAAGATCTGAAATTTAAACAATCTTATAGAAATAACTTCTTTAAAATGTAAATTGTAATATTTTTTGAAAAGCTTATGAAGAAAAAACAAGACAAATAAGAAATTCAGGTTCTTCCTCCTGATAGTAAATCCAGATTTAACATAGATCTTTGTGGTATGCTAACTTGGCATTCCCATTTGAGTCTTAAATTCAGGGAAGGGTTTGGGATATACTGATTTATCTGTAAATATTTTTCTAGAGATGGATAGAATGTAAAGGTCTATATTCTGCTGTAGATTTTTCCTGATGGCAATCTCCTAAGAGATTTAACTTCTGGAGAACAGGAGGATTCCAGTTTATCTTAATGGTTTGTAAAAATCTAATATATAATAGAAGACTTGGGGAGAAAAGCAATCTGTAATATGTCATCAAAATACTAACAATACCCATTTTACTTTTCATTTTACTTCCTCAGGGAATACATCAACCTGGCTGAATGAGAGTTACAAAATTTAGATTTAAGATAAGACATTTATTTATTTATTTATTTATTTATTTATTTATTTATTTATTTATTTATTTATTTATTTATTTATTTATTTATTTATTTATTTATTTATTTATTTATTGGTTTAATTTATATGCCGCACTTCTCTGGAGACTCAGGGCGGCTTATAATGTGTTAAGCAATAGCCTTCATACTTTTGTATATACCTGCTTAGTAGGGCTTTCGGCCCCCCCTAAGCGGTGTTCTTTTTTATACAAAGTCAGCTTATTGCCCCCACAATCCGGGTCCTCATTTTACCTATCTCGGAAGGATGGAAGGCTGAGTCAACCTTGAGCCTGGTGAGATTTGAACTCGCAGTAATTGCAGGCAGCTGGCAGCTAAGTGCTACTTAACAGCACTTTAGTCTGCTGCACCACCAAGGCTCTGTAAGACATGGGTAGTAATCAGCCTAATAACTATTACTGTGATTTTTGCTGACTCTTCTTTCAGTAAGTTTTTATTATAAATATTTTAACAAGTGCTTGGATCTTAAAAGTTATGGTGGTGTTGTAAATATGTTTTTTTATTTAGTCTTAAATAATTTATTCATGTGGTATGCTAATATCTTGATTGCCAAGTTAGCAGAGAAAACCATGTGCTTGCTATTGATTTTAAATACACACAAATACAATGCTCAAAAAAGCATAAAAAACAGAAAACACTGGGCAGACCTTCTTTCTCATGATTCCTGTTTCCCCCTTTAATCGTAGATTGGATTCCCTTTCTTCTCGAAGCCGTCTCTCATATTTAATTTTTATATCCTGAATTTCTCTATCCTCATCTTCTTCAATCTGCTTCTTAGTTTCCTCAAATTCCCTAAGTTGCTGTCTAGAATCATCTTGAGCCTGTTAGGCGAATAAAAAGAATAAAAGTAAAAGTAAGTGACGGGAAGAAAGAACCTAGGCAAAACTGCTTGAGGAAACAAATGAAGTCTTAAGAGTGGCTTGGAAAAGGCAAAATCCTGAAAAATATAGGCTACAACAGGGGTGTCAAACTGGCAGCCCACAGGCTGGATGCATCACGTGCAGGCCACGCCCACCCCAGCTCCATGAAGGGGAAAAACGTCACAATACATCACATGACATTGCAAGTTTGACACCCGTGGGCTACAGTATTCTGGGGATGCCAAAGCAGCAGCATGGTGTTATGGGACTGAAGGCCTTATTTGCTAGTGCCTTCTGATATAGAGCTCAATTACTATCACTAACCTTGGCAGTCATTAGACATGGAAATCTTGAATGATGTGGGAGTTCAGTATTAATTTTAGTAAGACTAAAACTGAACACTCCTTTAATGTGGTTCAGCCAATGCTTGTTAAGACATCTTTTCCTAGATATATGATTGGAAACACAACTGAAAATATTTAAATTAGCATTTTAAGTTGTGGAATTTGCTGGTTAGCATCCCTTCTCAGGAGCTGGAATGCTTACAAGCCGCTGGTTTTAAAAAAGGAATATTTATAAAGGCAAAGCAGTATAAATCAGAACTTAATTGGAGGATATCTATTTGGAAGAATTGTTATAAATATATATTTATAAGAGTTTTATACCACTTCAATCAACCAAAACCATGCAGTTGACAATAAAAGCATACAGTACATAGTACATAAATAAAATAATGAAGTGATTTGGTAATGACTATAAATATTTCTATGTCTTGTATGCTTACTGCCTTTCTCTTATTCTCAAAATAATTCAAGAATGAAGTCATACAAAATTGTGCCAAGATTAGCTAGGAATACAGGACATTGAAAGGTGTGTTGTACTTGCTTCAATTCTGCTTTAAAAAGCAAAAAAATAAAGTTATACCTCTTCCAGTAAAGTTGCTTTCTCAAGCAACTTTGCCTCATAATATTCTGTCAGTTCCTCAAGTGCTTGGCTTTTGTTCTCTTCCATTTCATGAAGTTGTTTCTCATACTCTTCCTGCATTCTTTGAGATTTCATTTGCAGTTCTTGATACTTTTCATATTCCAACAGCAGCTTTTGGTTATTGCCAGATTCTAAACACCAGAGTAATTTTTAAAAATGCGGTTTAAAAATAGCACTATAAAGTGGTAAAGAATGTCCTGCCCTTTTAGAACCTGTCTTTGTAAAGTCCATATTCTTACATTTTGCACTATTTCTAAATCACTATTAGATTTGAACTCTATTTCTGGCAACTTTATGTCTACATAAAACTTTCATATTCAGTTTTTTTGTTTCTTTCAAGATAAGATCATAAATAAAAGTGGAAATCTCTTTTAATCCATTCCTTGTGCAGAAAATGAAGACAAGAGCGATATATTAGAGGATTCTTAGGTAAATGTTTAGGTGCTTCAAGCTAAATGGTTATTACAGAAACTGCATAAATCTTAACAATTAGGGCAAGGAAGAAGGACAAAATAAATATGAGTGATTTTCAGGAATAGATGCTTTGAAAATATTCTTGGAAAATCTCAGCTTGTTATGCATAAGCAGTGATCCCCTTCACTATCAGGAAAACCAAGAAAGTTATAAAAATAAATGAAAAATAAAATCAACTACAATTACTTGTTTTGGCATGATAAAGTTTAAACCCAAAAAATGTGCATGTGTTACCTATACATAAAATTGTTATCTTTTGTTATAAAGACTGAAACTTTCATTCAGTTATATCAGATTCTCCTAACCTAAATCTTGCACCTCTCTTGACTGTTTCTCTATTAATTCTGATAGCTGCTCCTGGTGTTGTATTTCCTGTTTTTCTTTTTCTGTTTGCAGAACCTGAAATATAGATAGATAACATTTTCATCTGAAATTTATTGACAACTTTTAATTTATTTAATTGACTGCATTATTGGAAACAGAGTAATGCAATAATACAGAGAGAGATATGCAATTGATATTTGAGCCACACCTGGTTTTTAGTTTTCAACGATTCCATTTCCTGGATGAATTTCTCAGTTAATTCCTTTATTTTTTCATTATAATTCATATCCTTGAGACGAAGCTGATATTCATTTTCCATCTTTAGTTCCTCTACCCGTGTTTTTAGTTCTAGCATGACCTGAGTCTGCAGGATAAGAAATTGTAAAATTGTTAGTAAAAGAAATCAATGTGTAAATATTTAAATTTATACATGGACATTAAAGTAATGATTGTGCATGTTATCTATCATAAGTATAACTGGTTTCCTTTATTAATAGTGTGATCCTACTGTTACTTGTCCCAGCTTGTGCCAACCTAGGAGTTCGAAAGCACGTAAAAAATGCAAGTAGAAAAATAGGGACCACCTTTGATGGGAAAGTAACAGCGTTCCGTGCGCCTTTGGCATTTAGTCATGCCGGCCACATGACCACGGGAGATGTCTGGCTCTTCAGCTTTGAAACGGAGATGATTACTGCCCCCTAGAGTTGGGAACAACTAGCACATATGTGCGAGGGAAACCTTTACCTTTACTTTTACTAGTATATTGTTATCCTGAATGGTAAAAAAAACTAGCAGTCCAGAAATATGCCACAAACTAGCACAGTAGTCATGAAGGCTTTGGAAAAGACATTCAGGTGCCAGGATGTGTTTAACAAAGGTTAAAATGTAAGCAGTGATTTTTCCTGTAACACTCGATGGAAATCAGACTTTGAAAAGCGGGCTAGAAACAGGATTCACACTTTTGAACTCTGGTGTTGGAGAAGACACTTGAAAATACCATGGAGTCAATCATCAAAGCAATCAACCCAGAATTCTCACTTGAGGCACAGATGATCAAGCTCAGATTATCCTAGTGTGGGCACATGCAAAGAACTAACTTTTGGAGAAATCTGTAATATTGGGAAAGGTGGAAAGAAAGATAAAAAAAAGAATGACAAGTAGCAATGTGGATAGACTCAATTATAGTGGTGTTGGCTGTAATGTTTGTAAATATGATAGACCAGATTTGGGACAGAGCCTCCTGAAGAAAATCTATATGGTTATTAAGAGTTGATACCAACTTGATGGCTCATCATTATCACATTGCTATCCTGTTGCTATGGTATATTGCAACTTGCTGTTAATACCTATATGGATTAACAATACAACCTTTAGAGGTCCCACTGAAATTTGCTATACATGTTTCCAGGTTAATGATCTATCTAGTTACATATATACATACAGTTTTATGGATTCCTGAAAAACTATGAATCAAGATATCATGTTTTTTTGCAATTGCACATACGCAGGCAAAAATAAACTTGGGTTTTCTCCAATACTTAAAACATTTCCTAAAAACATGGAGCAGTATGGCTTAGGAGTTAAGCTTTAGGTCATCAATGGCTAAATGTTACACTATAGACTCCATTTTAACTTCTGCTATATCTCTGCTATGGTTCAGAGTGCTGCTTATTGACTAACATTTGTTGATTCTCAGACTTATGATGATCTAAACTTTTCAATTTGAAATACATATAGTAATGATTCTCAAACCAATACCTTGCAGTTATACTGACCTTCTCTTCCATGTCTGTTCTAGTAATCAACACTTCATCAGAATATGGTACCTCTCTCTCCCTTTTCAATCCCCGTCCTTCTTTGTCATATACTTTCCAGATAATTATACATCCATCTTCTGCAGATGTTAACAAAAACTGATCATCAGATGTTATGGATATCTGTAGAAGTTAAAAAAAAAAAGAAGCTTCCTTAACTGTGAGACAGCACAATTAAAGAGTGAGTGATGAAAAGGAAAGGCAGACAATAGTGATAGTAAAATATGTCCTTGTTGATTTCACAAAGACTGCTATGAAAAATGATAATGAAGGGTGGTTTTCTACTTATTTCTTTTCTTACCTCTGAATGGCTTTTCCATTACAAGTAAGTACATAAAACGGGAATCATCACTGAATATCTTCTTGCACTCCTAGAATATTGTGCATCTTTTATATAATGAGATTCTGGATGTAAAGAAAGCTTAAGCAACTTAATGTCAGCTAGGTCTGTGTTTAAAATATATACAATATTCACCAGAAATAACTGCTGCTAAAAGTCTGGAAGTCTGTGGTGACATGTGTACATTCTAGTTTAAAAGGTACATTCTACCAGATTCAATAGGGCCTTAATAAGTAAATCTGTATTATTCATGTTTAATGTTGGCTTTCTCAGAAATAAAATAACATCATGTTGTTATCATTGTGATCACTGACATCTGGATTCACACAGAGTGTTCTAATCCTATTATCATTTCCAAATCCCCAAGAAAAAGACTGTTAGTCTAGATGCATAATGTGGACATGAATTGCAGTATAAATGCATAGGCACTAGTGTGATAATAAAACATAAGATATTTATTCTCACAGAATAAAACTGGCATTTTCCTATTCTTTGTCAAAGTTTTATTGCACTTTCTAAAAATAAAAGCAACCTTCACTTAGGCTCTTCCTTTATTATCTAAGCAATATTCATTACACTGGCATTTTCTCTCATTGCTCAATATGCACAGCACAAACCTCTTCCCTTTCTTAAAATGCATTTCATATTAATTAGATTTTTTTTCTCACTCTAGTCAGTTTCACCTCATCCAGTATCTACTCTATCACTTCTCATGAACAGTTTCTGAACACGTCCCCTTTCCCCTTCTTGCCTTTTTAATTAGGTACAATAACACCTAAGCAGAAAAGTGGAATACAAATCAGATCAAATCAATGCATCAGTTTTACAAATAAGACAAACAGGTTCATGATATTTATATTGCATATACAGATGCTTAAACCTATTAAGGCAATCTGATAAAATACTGAAGTTTCTTTCTTGCATTCTCCAGATAAATGAGATCAGTATGGAGAGTAGCAATAGCAATACCACTTAGACTTATATAAGTGGGGGGGGGGGAGGCGGTCCCGCCGAAGGAGGGCGGTCCGGAGAGAGCTCCCTGGAATTGTGGGTATCTGCCATGACCTGGGAGCTTGAGGCAGGAGGGGTCTGGTGGGCCGGCTGAGGGGCAGGAGCCCGAGATTGATGGGCCGCCTTAGAGAAAGCCTTCTCCATTGCACGATGGTGGCGCTGTTCCTCTTTGGTGGCCACAGGGATAGCAGGAGCCACGGCCTTAGAAGCCCTGGACCGCTTGGCTGGAGGGGGCTGGGTCGAGGGACCTTCCAGCGGGTCATTGGCAGAAGCAGCAGGGCGCCTGGAAGGGGCTGAAGCTGTGGCCTTGGAACTATCCCCCATGACAGCGATCTCTGTCAAACAAAATGGCCACCGGCCAAATCGCGCCAAAATTAACCGCCCAAACTCATGGATGCAGCAATTCAATTAGGCTCCTCACAGGCAGAAGTCAATCCAGTAAATAGGGAGGCAGAAGAATCGCTAGCTCAAGGCTATTATTGCGATGTGAATTGCGGCGAGGCAAGCTCCAGCCAAGGGAAACGCTGCTAGGCAAAATGCCTTTGAAGCGCAGCGGCGGCTCGTTAAGGAGATCGGAGAGATAAGGCCGCAGAGGGTGAGCAGGAAAAATTAGGTAAAACAAAATAAAATAAAATAAAAGCCAAAGGCGAAGGCGAAGTAAAATAGCAGTTAGTAGGTGATAGTGGAAGACACATCTATCCAGCATAGATCGAGTCGAAACACTGGGCCATGAGGGCGGAGTTATTCATAGTGTTTTATAGCAGGGGTGGGTTCTACTTACCTTTACTACCGGTTCGCAGCGGGGTTGCCCGTGTGCACGAGCTTTGCTCGCACGCATGCTCTTCTGCGCAAGCGCAGAAGCTTCTACACATGCGCAGAAGTGTTTTGATTACATTGGGGTCGGTGGGCAGCGCCTCCTGCCAGTTTTACTACCGGCTCTATAGAACTGGTGCGAACTGGGGGAAACCCACCACTGCTTTATAGCCCTCTCTAAGTAGTTTACAGAGTCAGCATTTTGCTCCCAATAATCTGGGTCCTCATTTTACCAACCTTGGAAGGATGGAAGGCTGAGTCAACCTTGAGCCTGGTGAGATTCGAACTGCCAAATTGCAGGCATCTGGTAGTCAGCAGAAGTAGCCTGCAGTACTGCATTCTAACCACTGCGCCATCACGGCTCTTAGTAGTAATAATTCCAATTGTAGATTGATGATTCATATGCACACTTTCCTCCTCATTACTACAGAAATCTGTGGTGTAATGCCATTAAATGTATTGATATGATACATTGATGTACTATGTATATATATATATATATATATATATATATATATGTGGGAGAGAGACTACAGGTTATCTGGTAATTTAAATTATGCATAGTTGCATTATTAGGTGCTGTAGTACCTCAGCTCCATTTCTGGAGCCCCTAAAGCACCCCAGCTGATTTTCTTCTGATTTTTCTAAGGAGATTTAAGAACTTTTTGAACCTGCTTTAAAAATCCCAATGCAGAAGAAAACACAATACAAAACAAGCTGTTCGAATTCCTTAAAAGGCAAACAAATTTTAAGTATAGGCCCCACCATATGAAAGCTACCTTCTGTTACTTAAAGGGGAGAGGGGAGAAAAATCCCAGGAAAACTCAGGCAGTCAAGGTAATTCAGAGACTTTACCTTGGTGACTGGACCAGCATGAGCTTGATACTCATTGAATTCCTTGTGCACAGGTAATGGGTATTTCATGGACCGGATGGTCCCAGCAGATGTTCCAGTGAATACCATCCGCCCATTATGAGCTATCACAATGCAAGTGTAGGTAACGTCAAAAGAGGGCACTTCTCTCAGTATCTGAAACATACATAGCATTCCTTTTAAGCATTACAACTTTTGGTAATTGTAATTTGTAGGTGTTTCTATGTGTAGTAATTCACAAAGTAAAGATTTATTCAGAACAGGATTCACTTTATACCAACCATATCCACCACAGTGAAAGCCTCATATCTACTTTCCTTCTCACCCCTCCCACCCCGATCTGTGTGAAAAGACTGCCTCCAGCAGTGATCTTTAGGAGGAAGACTCTAGGGTACCAAAAAATGATTTAATAACTGGATTGCCATAGAGAAAATTATGAAAACTAGCACCGCTTGATAGTCTCAATTACAGAAAATTATGTATACGAGGTTATTTCAGAGCATGACCCTAACTTCAAGAAATACAATTTCACTATTCCCCACTAGGTATGCATGTATTGTATGTATGGAATGGCTCACCGAAGAATCACAAATCTCCTTGATAGAATGATCAGAACCAACAGCGAAGATGACTTTTGCATCAGGTGATATTGCTACTCCACTATAGCTGCAAGACTTGAGTACGCACTCTGATTCTCTTTTGCCATTCTGGAGGTTCCATTCATATACTGCTCCATCTGTGCCACAGGATACCAGTTTATAATCATCCATGCTCCACACAACTGATCGTACCTGAAGACAGCATGGGGAAAGGGAAAGATAAAAGGATGAAAATGCACAATATTCAGGCAATTAGTCTTAAGCAGTCTTCTGCTTTACATTATTCCCATTTATTTATGCCACTGTTCGTTCTGTTTTTAGGCTGGAATCATAGTATGGGTTTTTAACCCATGTGCTCACAGCTTATTTATGAGAAAGTCTGATGGGAACACAGCAGGCCAGAATAAAGATGGTCTGCCTTTATGTGAAAAGCCAAGGGCTGCACTACAAAAAGCACTGTAGGAAACCAGACAAAAAACTTGATTAATTGGATTTCCATGTAAATGTATTTACAATTAAGCAACTAATATTGCTTTTCAGTCATGCATTCAATCGTTTCCCCTTTTGTCACACTGAACGTTACAATATGCCATCACATTTTGGAGGGCTCTGAAAGGTTACACTGAAAAATTTTGAAGGCCACATTGTGCCTTGAATAGGGCACTTCTGCTGTAATCTGAATCCAAAGTTAGGGAGCTCTAGGCTTCACAATTATTCTATAAATTATGATTTATGATGGCAAAGTACTGTTTCTCAGTGAAATTTACATGATATATGTTTAATTTGACACATGCATTTCTAATTATATTATTTGGTTTGGTTTGATAATGTTTTTCACAATGTTTATATCTAAATTTATCCTCTATACAGTATTAGTGCTTTCTTCCTTCTACAGGGTTCTTGTCTGAAACAGAAAAGGAACTGAAGGATCAAGCCCAGAAGGAACTTGGAAAGAAACTTACACATTCCAGTGGAGCCCAAATATTTTAAAGAAAATACATTAGCTGCTATTGATCAGCTGGAAGATCTCTTTCCCTCCTCCCTGATTATAAAGAGAAAAGATTTATGGAAGTTCATATTCTTCACTTCCCACATGGAGATAGGTTTCCTCTTTGTGTGTGCAATTAACTTGCATTTTATCTATCTTATAGCTCTAATCACTGACCTTACCATTGTGTCCTTTCAGATTTATGATATTGTCAAAACTTATGGTAGAGTAAATGTGAATCACATTTCCATTAACTGCTGCGAACAGATGACCACCTGTACTGAAGGCGCACTGAAGAAAGAAGCAGGAGACTATGAGAATCAGTAATATATACATAATTTGGAAATTATGCAGAAAACAGTATCTAATAATCTTGTACCCCTTTGATTGACAGATAGAGCTATTCTTTCAGTGTCCCCCAACAAGCAATTTTGTCCAAAAAGCTAAATTGTGTCGAGGAACATCCAAAAATGTATTCAGAGTTTTATAAAACCTGTCAAAGAAATGACACTAACCTTTTGGCACATTAAATATTCAATATACTTTAGCATACCACAAGTGCTTTCAAAACAGAACTTTTGAGTTCAGGACCCTATTCAAATTAGTAGAAGGGTTACCCACACCTGCAAGGCTTGCCTCCCTACTTAATATACATTATTATTAATTAGCTACACCATGACAAACCCTAATCAAATCAAAGCTTACTCGCTTACTAAGGATCTGGCTAGGCTTTTGGGTGCCTTTCAAATAAAAGAAAGTTATCTAAAGCCTTCCGTCTTGTCAGAAGATATTACCTCTCGGCATCCTCGTACAGTGAAGTCCTTAAAAGTCCGGATGTCATCAATAAGTAAATTCATCAGTCGAAGTTTGTCAGCAAAACCAACCAAAACACACAGACCACCAGGGTGAAAAGCAAGTGCATATGCCTCTTCTTGGTACTCTTTATATAAGTCGAGTGTGCTGTAGCAGGAGCAGCCATGGCAATTAATGTACAACACAGTTAATAAAAAACCCTACAGCTGGTGCTATTCTTGGCCATACTTTACGATGAAATACTGGGAAACCAAAGAGAAGGGCCACAGGGTCAAAGACTAAACTATCCAATTCAGTACATGTAAACAAGGTAGCAAAAATAATATAACCATAAAAGAAGGAATTCAGTACATCTGAGGATTTCATGCAGTTGGAAAACCAGTTATTTAGAGAATGATTAAAGCTCTATTCCTGAAACCAGCTCATTTTTTTCCCATTTATATTTGCTTTTACATTTATATTTTAATAAATTGGCACATTTAGAACTGCCACTACTATGTCTGACAAAAGTGATATAATTTAACAGATTCCATCTAATTGTTAAATTACCATACATTGATAGGTTTACGGGAGGCATTGTTGCTTTATATCCCCCATTCTGCTATGGCTTCTGAAAATATATTACAATATAAAGCAGGAGATGTATACTTAATTTCATATTTATTTGAGGAGTTTACTTGGTAAGAGAAGGGTTTTAAGAAGGCTACTTATTTAGATATGTGGCACCTTTTGACTGTAATAATTATAAAAATTATGTAAGGTTTATTTATGCTCATTTTGTAATGAAATGGACGTCTGTAGAGATTCTCAGTCATCCAGGTCATGGTTGTCCCAAAGGTGCTTTTTCAGGAGGCAACCGGACTTTCTTGTTTTTCCTTTGAAGCCATTTCACTTCTTATCCAAGAAATTTCTTCAGCTCTGACAGAATAGTGAGGAATGCAAGGAATCCTTCCATTCCTCACTATCCTGTCAGAGCTGAAGAAGCTTCTTGGATGAGAAGCGAAACGTCTTCAAAGGAAAAACAAGAAAGTCCAACTGCCTCCCAAAAAAGCACCTTTGGGATAGTGAATTGGACATAATCAGTTTTTAGCAGTCTAGCATTCTCTAACTTCCAAAAGAAGAATAACATTCAAAATAAAGAAGGAACAGAGGATAGTGATATGTGTCAGATGATGATTTTGTACAAACAACGCTTTCACCCTGTGTGGTGTAACCTAGGGTATGAGATTTTAACTGATCCCTTTATCTAGTGCTGTGTCAGAAGACTTAAGAACATTTTAATAATAATATGCAATACAACATAGGTATTATAAAACATTAAGTGGGAATGATCAGCTCTTTGAACAAATTCTTTCCATGAGCAAAAAATTAGGAATCAAGCTAACCCAATATTTTACATAATAGTTTTGAATATTTTATAACATTCTATTTGCATTATCTGACATAATGAGAAACAACATGAACATTTCACCATATTTATCTAAAAAATAATTGTATTTGTTTTTAATTTGGACAGCTCAAAATACTACATGGATTTTTGCCCGGATTTAAAACCATTATACATAATTCTTTCCTAAGCTACCATCATAAAATTAAACATAGTGCCAGTGACCCATTTGTACTGCAACCACATTATTGTAATGGGAATTTGTTTTCAGAACTATAGAATCATAGGGCTGAAAGGGACCTTGGAGATCTTCTAGTCCAACCCCCTGCTCAAACAGGAGAGCCTATATAGGTAGTCCTTGATTTACAACAATTCATTTAGTGACTGTTCAAAGTTACAACAGCACTAAAAAAGTGACTTTGACCGTTTTCACATGACCATTAAGCATTCCCATGGTCATGTGATCAAAATTCTGATGCTTGGCAACTGACTCATGACAGTTGCAGTTTCTCAAGAGCATGTGATCACCTTTTGCAACCTTCTTACAAGCAAAGTCTTGCAAGCAAAGCCTGGACTACTGTAATGCTCTCTACATGGGGCTCCCCTTGAGGAGCATCCGGAGGCTCCAACTGGCGGAGAGTGCGGCCACGCGGGTGGTTATGGGAGCGGCATGGCGTTCCCATGTAACACCTCTCCTGCACGAGCTGCACTGGCTCCCAGTGGTCTTCCGGGTGCACTTCAAGGTTTTGGTTACCACCTTTAGAGCGCTCCATGGCTTAGGACTTGGTTATTTACGGGACCGCCTGCTGCCACCAATAGCCTCCCACCGGCCAGTACGCTCTCATAGAGAGGGGCTCCTCCGGGTGCCGTCAGCCAAACATTGTCGACTGGCGGCCCCTGGGGGAGAGCCTTCTCTGTGGGAGCACCTGCTATCTGGAATGAGCTCCCCTTGGAGATACGGAGGATCCCAGATCTACGCACCTTTCGCCGCGCTCTCAAGACTTTCCTATTTCAACAGACCAGCCTGGCCTAACTTTAACTTTTTCTTTTCCTTTTTAATCCCAATGATGAATTTTAAATTTGTCTTAAAAACATTGGGGTTGTTTAAATTGTCACGGGCCAAATTATTTAATCAGATTTTATATTGTTTTAAAATTTTTAAATTTATGTGTTTTATCTGGCTATTCACCGCCCTGAGTCCTATGGGAGTAGGGCAGTATATAAATCTAATAATAATAATAATAAAAAAAGGCAATGGGGAAGCAAGATTCACAACCATGTTACTAACTTAACAACTGCAGTGATTCACTTAACAACTGGGTAAGAAAGGTCATAAAATGGGGCATAAAACTCACTTAACAAATGTCTCACTCAACAACATAACTTTGGGGCTCAATTGTGGTCATACCTGTACTATTCCAAATCTTTCTCATCTTTATTCTCTTCTCTTTTCTCTTCTGCTAATCTTTCCTACTATCTTCTCTTATTGGTATCTTATGATTTATCACATTGTTTGTATCTTATGATTAATGATGGTGACTATGACTTATGACCTATCACCTCATTGTTTTATTGTACACTGAGAGCTTATGCACCGGAGACAAATTCCTTATGTGTCCAGTCACACTTGACCAATAAAGAATTCTATTGTAGTCTAAAAAAAATGGCTGTCCAACCCTAGCAAGTATATGAAATTTTCATATATAGAAATTTAAATAATAAATAATAAATAAGTAAATATGTTCTGTTATATTGCTCACTTAGTCAAAAGACACATGCAATAACCAAGAAATCATGCCTCCTTACTTTGTCTCGTAATTCCAGATACGGACAGATTTGTCCAGCGAACATGTAGCAACAAGTGGTTTGCGAATGCAGGTATCCAAGCCAGTAACAGAAGAAGAGTGTATTGGGAAGTTCAGGTATTCAAAATGAGCCGTCTCTCCCTTATGAAACATTGTATGTGTTATCGAACAAATACTTGTATGATAGTCTAACACTAAATCTACCAAACGTTCTCAATGGGAACAAATTCTCTATCAGAACAAAATGTGCAATGACCTTAGCTTTCAATTATCATCAAAAAGAAGAAAGCAAAGTGATTATAGCAATGTACTTCAGCAGATAGCTAAACCTATCTGGACTTAGTTACTAGGTCCAGGATCAAATCTTGGTGGGGCACCAGAAGTGGTATTCAGGAGGTTCTGACCAGTTCTAGAGAACCGGTAGTGGAAATTTTGACTAGTTCAGAGAACCGGTAAATACTACCTCTCACTGGCCCCGCCCCCATCTATTTTCTGCCTCCCGAGTCCCAGCTGATCGGGAGGAAATGGGGATTTTGCAGTAACCTTCTCCTGGAGTGGGGAAGGAATGGAGATTTTATAGTATCCTTCCCCTGGAATAGGGTGGGAATGGAGATTTTACAGTATCCTTTCCCTGCTACGCCCATCAAGCCATGTCCACAGAACCGGTAGTAAAAATTTTTGAATCCCACCACTGTGAGGCACCTCTGGGAAATTCCAGGACTTGTGCTATGAGGGAAGTAAACATCCTTCCCAAAAAAAAAAAAAAAAAAGCCAATGCCAAACCATTTCTACCCCTTTGCCGAGAAGACTGCATGGGCATGTCCATAAAGTCGCCAGGTTGACTTGAAGGAGACTTCACATATTTATATTGTACCTGAATCTACACAAATTACCCTCAAGTAACTTAGCTAGAAATAGCCACTTCTAAAACAGCTGCATATTTTAAACAGATGAAATTACTCAAAAAAATGAAAAGAAAAAGATTTTCAACAAATATCCAAGCACAGTATTAAAAGAATCTTAATAGATGTTCAAGCAGAAAGTATATTTCATAATAGCCCTCCTATTGGAAAAGTCTGGTTATGGATACCTGCCAATTTGTTCTTATATTGAAGAGCTGTCAACCTTAAAATGGAATCTATTACGAGTGGATGAATCCAGCTCAAAATGTTTAGGGCTTTAAAGACAAGTTAAGCTGAATTCAGAAATAAAATGCCAATGTATGAACAAAACAATATGCCCCAATTTCTGGATTGTAAAGAGTTATTTTATTGTTATACTGCCAATTACCTGAATTTCTGATCTTCTTTAAAAGCAGTGTGTCTAGCCATTTTTAAAAAGTTGCCTCTTGCCCTAACCTCATTCCATATTAAGGTATGATTGGTGGATATTTTTCTGCAAACTGGTAATACTTTGTGGGATGGGAGGGAAATCTGTGGAGGCTCTCTTAATGTGCCCAGAACACTGTAATTATATTTGTTGGTACAATACCTGTAACAGGGTAGGGATCTTTAGTGGGAGCAGCAAATTTTCTGCTCACTGAAAGTGTAGTGAATAATATTTTAACTCAACCATGAGGATGTGTCTGATGCACACTTATTAAGAGTGTTTCTACATTGCAGAAATACATTTTTAAATGTTGCCTGCGTAGTACTTCTTTTTATTATTTGAACTTATTATTTATTTATATTTATATTTCTAAACCTCCCATCTCCCTCAGAGGGGGCTCTGAGATAACTTACTTTAGTTAACTCAGCTGATGACATGGAAAGATAATACACCTGATTTTTAGTTGTGCTGATGAGAAGTGTCTCTTCTGCAGGGCTGAAGGCAATACACACAACCTCTTGTTTATCTGATTGGTTTGGATCACTGCTGCATGGATCTTGAGGAATCTATAAAATAAAATAACCACATTAGACTTTGTTTCCTTAAATATATCCCTACAGCAATTCTGCAGAAAAATAGTAATTAAAAACACATTTTAAATAGCAATAGCACTTAGACTTATATACTGCCCCACAGTGCTTTTCAGCATTCTCTGAGTAGTTTACTATGTCAGCATATTGCTTTCAACAATCTGGGTCCCCATTTTACTGACCATTTTACTGAAGGATGGAAGGCTGAGTCAACTCTGAACCTCCTCAAGGATTGAACTCTGGGCTGTAGGTGGAGTTTGCCTGCAGTACTGCATTCTAACCACTGCACCACCATATTTAAAACTTGAATATTGATCCCTATGGGATGACTAATATTCACAGTGCACAATTCATTTGTGCTACAAATAAGCAGAACAATTTTCTCTTAAGTGTGGCCCTATGACTAACCATATATGATGGACCGGAACTAGGTGAGAGGATTACATAACAACTTTGTCACTATCAAACACTATAGTATGTTTTTTGTTTGGTTTGGCAGCATCCCTCTCAGTCTTCTCTTTCCAAGCATCAGTTTTACTAGTCTGGTCTGGGAAATAGTGTTTCACAGTAGCAAAATGAAGGATTATACCCTTCATAACTTTTACGTACCCGAATCTCTCGACTTTCTCGGTAACCATCTTTCTCATCTGATTTCTCAAACAGTAAAACAATACCTGGACCAGCAGAGCAAGCAAATCCTTTGGAATATGCAGCAATAGCAGAGACTCGGGGCAGAGAGGTTTGCTGCTGCCCTTCAGTTTCAGAAACTGCCTCAGTAGAGTACTCAGGGGAATTAGTAACAGGAAATTCAATGAGGCTTGAAAAGTAAATGAGACAAAGAGAGCAATTAAGAATTTCAAATATTTGTTGTACAGTGTGTAAAAAAAAACATTGTGCTCCTTTAAGATAGTTGTTTTCCCAATATGTAATTTTAAAGTTGCTGTGCTGTATACATTTCTAAGATTTAAAGTATAAGATTTAAAGTAAAGTATTTCTGAATAAACACATTTTACAAATCAAGAACGTTTCCTGGAAGCAAAATACTCAAAGATAATAACTTGATCAAGGTCATCGTACAATAATAATAATATAGCTTTATCAGAAACTGGAGATTTAGTCCAATTGTTGAATTATGCTTATTTTTGATCTTTGATTGAACAATTTGCAGAAATCTCACCTTTCTGATTCTATAACTGGTTCTTCATTCAACATTTCAGTTGGCTCTTTCCGCTCAATACTTGTCTCCCACCGTAAATCACCAGAATCAAATAAATAGAGTTTGCCTATATCAGTACCCACAATCACTTTATCTTCAGATAGCCAGGCATGGGACAAGTAGTTTTGGGGCTCTCCCCGTATGAAATTGGTCTGCTTTAAGGATCCTTCTGTGTATTTGTATAACTTGAAAATACCATTTCCTATGACACAGACTTGAGTATTATCCTGAGGATTGAAGCTCACCTGAAAACAAACACACATACACAATCATTTGATAATTATTATTGTATGTGCAATTCAACTAATTGATTTAATTCATTAAAATCAAGGGCAACACAATTCTATTATATTTAGTGTGTATATATACATACAGTATGTTAACCTTACTATGCAGTCCAGACCAAGAAATCCACAGGAAGGTTAAACTTATTTTTATTGGGATTGACTACCAGTATGTTAACAGAATCTTGCAAATGTAATTATTCAGTGCCCCTTCTTCCTTCTTATACTCCACTGAATTAGGAAAGTATCAGTAACTACCTGAATCACTTCTGGATGTTAACTCATAGTTCTGGACCTAAAAATGTTTCAACCCACCTTTCCCTTGGTATAATTATTCATTTTTTAAATAGTCATTAACATTATCAAATTAATTTATTTATAACAATTAAATATATAAACTGAAAAAGGCAGAAAAGTAAAAAAAGTAGAAGTGCAGAAGAGAGAAAGGGAAAAAGAGAAAAAGAAAATTAAAAATATAGCAAAAGAAAAAGTATTCATGTGACTTATCATCTCCATCACAAGTATAAACAATTTTGTAACACCTTGTCTTAAAATAAATTATTGAAGAACCAATCTATTCATCAGCTCTTCATTCTGCCAGAGTTGTTGATTCCACTTTACAAAGCCATCTAGTCTGCTATTTCTTCCTTCAGATGCTGCCATGGTACCAGTTCCTGTATATTTCTGTCAAGGTCATTTTTCCTACTCTCTATACCATGTATAGATATATTTATTAGATTTGTATGGCGCCAAATCCAGATTGATTCATGGCAGCTTTTTGTGTAATGATAGCTAAATAAAAAACCCATAAACAAAAATGAATATGGTTTAAAGCCATTTGCTCCTAAAACATAGGAAAAAAACCCAATTATTTAGAATGTTAAATTTTTAAACAATATAAGAAAGATGTTTGCCTGACCTCTTTTACAAAAGAAACAACCTTATGCAAATTTCCACTGCTAAGCCAGTTCCTAGTCTGGAAGCTAATTTCCTGCACATACTGAACCTCAGGATGCTATTAATTGGTGATAAGTCCAAGTGTAATAAGATCACATTCATACATGATATGGTGATGGATCAATGGGCAAACCTAACATTATTCCTGAGGAGTGGTTCGGCAAACGCTTCATACTCAGTCATGCAAGTTGATTACTTTATGTCATCAGACTTTTTTCTTTTTGTTCAGCATTTTTTTTTCTTAGCCTGAAACCTTTACACACTCATGAAAAGGATGTCTTTCAAATATTTAGACATTATTGTTCCCCATTTAGTTAAAAGCAAAATTGTAGCGGTCATTCTACATATAACTTAATTCAGTACTACATCATTAACGTTTTGCATTACCCACTTCAAGTTAGAGGAGAGAGTTGTTCAGCTGTTCAAAAATGAAGAAAACTAATTTCGCACAACTTAAGTATAATGAATGCATTAAAATATTTAATTAATTATTTTAATAAAAATAATGGCTTTTAATTAAATATTACAACAATGATAATAAAAATAATAATTTTTCTCCGAGTCCAATAGCATCTTGTGGGAGATAAAAAACTGACCCAAAAAATAATGACAAAAAGATGTGAACATAAGAATTTTAGGCTATAAAGATTTGACAACATTATCATCACAGAACGAACAAACTATAGTAATTAAAAAATAATAGATTGGTATATTGGAAATTTCAGATAAGTAGTATGATATTTATCCTACGCTCCTTTATAGTTACATAATTCTCTGTCCATAAACTCAAATAAAACTCTTACTTTTATTGTGAGCAATATTAGTCACATAATTATATCATGTAAGGGCTGGAAGATATCTTAGAGATCATCTAGTTAAATTGACAGTCATGTCTCCAAAACACAAGCAAGAATTTTTGGATTAGGACAATACCATGTTTGGATTGTTATGCAAGTGGCAGCAACAACAGAACAAGCTGTCCCAGGTTTGCCAATCTGCAAACTATTGAAATTTCTACCATTTTTGGATGTACCAAGACAAATACAGAATAGAGATAACTGGAATTGCACACTGAAGCTATCTTTACAGTAACATATTTTTTTCAATACTGTATCCAGAGGGCCAACATAATTACTGACACTTAATTGTTCCCAAGATATTACTTATCTTCAACTTACTTGATAAAGAGGGTTATTCTGAACATCAGCCCTAATAATTGCCATTGTTCTTTGTTTTTCCCACATCCAATAGGCAAGCTGTGATTCAGGAGGTCCTGCCTGTGCCACTAAATATTTGGAATCAGGAGAAAAAGCCAGGCTGATAAATTCCTGCACAGCAAAATCAAAGGTATTCAGAATCTTCCGCTTCTTGCATGGGACGGATGACAGTTCATAAATTGTGATAGCTGGTTTATCTTGAAGTGTCTCTGAAATGGCCAGATAGCGTCGATTGGGACTTATTGCTAGTGCAAGCATCCCTTGGCTTTTTTCTGAGCCTACATAGTACATAGACAAAAATATGAAATTCCTGTAAGTTTAACATCGTAATGTTAAATTTTGATTAGGGACAAAATAGCACCAAATTACAATATTATGGTTATCCACATAAATCACCTGATTTTCTAATAAACACTTTAATATATCTCCAAGTAATAATGCAATTAAGTAAATTATGAGAAATCCATAAAATGCTTAAATGCTAGTTCTGCATTATAATAGAGATAGAAATTGTTGACAGAATTCTTAATTTACTTGCTCATCATTGGCTCATATTTAACTGTGATCATGCAAATCACTGCCTCATTTAGATTTAAGTCTAGTGCCTTGCAATTCACATTACTCAAGTGAATTGAATTAGCTTGGCCTCAAACAATTTCTCCTATCTTTTTTGGCATATTTACATGAAAACTAGAATAATTCATATAGGTTTTAAACTATTATAATCATATTATATACAGATCTAACAACTGTGGCTAGTTTTACAGTATTAACTATACTAATTTAAATCTAAGATTTAAGAATGTAACTATTTCCAATAAATAGTTATTCATCTGTGACAGTAAACAGAAGATAAACAGAAGCAAAAGCATCCAATTCTGAGTACATTAAACAAAAGCTAAAGCTTGGTAAACATTAAAAAGTAAACTGGAAGTTCATATTGCCTATATTTTTATTTAACCTGTAAAGTATATTGTAAAAGACAAAGATATTACTGTATTTTGTTTATCAGCACTGATGATAAACGAGCAGTATAGTGAAAACAAACTTTGTACCTCACATTTGGAAAGAATGAATAATGTAAAATAGCTATCTTCCCCCAAATTGTTATCTCAATATGCTACTTATGAGAGCCAGTATGATTAATGTGTTGAATTATGATGTTGGAGACCCATGTTGTAATCTATTCTCATCCATGGAAGCTCACTGGTGATTTAAGGTCAGTCACTTTCTCTCAGACCAACTAACATTGGACTTAACACCATACATAGTTTTAAAGTTTTCAAATTCGTTAGTTTATGAGCTTATAGTGGTCCTTGACTTATGACCACAATTGAGCCCAATTGTTGTTAAATGGGACATTTGTTAAGTTGAGTTTTGTCCCATTTTACAATCTTTCTTGCCTATAGTTATTAAGTGAATCACTGCAACTGAGAAGTTAGTAGCCTGGTTGCTAAATGAATTTATTTTCCCCATTGACTTTGCTTGTCAGAAGTTTGCAAAAGGTGATCACATGACCTTGGGACACAACAATGGTCATAAATATGAACCAGTTGCCAAGTATCTGAATTTTGATCACACGATCATGGGGACGCTACAAAAGTCGTAACTGTGAAAAATACTCATTAATCACATTGTTCAGTGCCATTGTAACTTTGAACCGTCGCTAAACGAACTGTTGTAAATTGAGGACCACCTGTATTTAAATCCTGCAAGCGAAGAGAGAAAACAACAAACAATATATAAGAACCATTATCTCTTTGTAAGAGTATTATAGTCAAAGGAAACAGTTTCAAGGGTATAGAACTTTCCCCTTCAGAGCTGAAGAAGCTTCTTGGATGAGAAGTGAAACGTCTTCAAAGAAAAACCAGAAAGTCCAGTTGCCTCTTGAAAAAGCACCTTTGGGTTTCTCCCTTCTTGTATCGGAATCAGAAATGATAGAGGGAAAAGTGGGGAGGGGGATTAGCTAATTTACCTGGGATGAACTTCTGCCATTTCTGTTCTATGTGGTATTTCACACAGCTATTTCCCGCGGGGTAGACTATTATCTGCTCATCAAAAAAGCAAATATTATTTGCTACTCGGGACTGGAACCCAAAGATGTGGAGAGCCTGAGCCACAATCACTGACATGGCGACTGAATTCAGAAAACTGCGTGAGAAAGAGGAGAGACAAACGGGAGAGGATTTATTAGGCGGAGGGGGTCTTTCCCTTCACGGATAAACCTCCCTGGGACGGGGCTCTTCGGCTACTCTCGGCGGTCTCGCTCCTTCTGTTCGTTGCTCGCTCCGATCCGTTTTCAAAAATTGCTACCAACTGCCCAGAATTCTCCCTCAGGACCTCAGCCCCGCTCGGGAAAAGAGTAGGAAGAAGATGCGCCCCTAAGGCTGAGCGCGAGGGAAGAGAAGGGGTTGCCATGGCGACAGCGTCCCCAGGACAAGGCTAACAATTTGGCGGAGCGGAACCGGAAATAGATGGAACAGCCACGGAAAGCGGAAGTCCCTTTTTTTTTTTTAACAATTCCTCGTGGTGGATGGCTGTAGGGGATTTTTTTCGGGCTAAGTTGAATTCACCGGGGGAACCGGTTGATCAAAGTGAGTAGGACGCCTTTAGAAATTTAAAAAGAAACATCTAAAGCTCGCAGACACAAAAGCATCGACCATAGCTAATCTAAAATAGAGACCGCATCGAATTTCTTAAGCAGATAGTTAATGGAGTGGATTCCGAAGAATGGAAGGAATTTTAGATTCGGTTTAATGCAAAATTAATAATTGGAGAGAGAGGGGTAATTGGACATTCAATAGGCTGTAGATGATCATGTTTTGTATTTTGTTTATTTTCAAAGCAAAAAAAAAAAAAGATGGAAATTACAAAATACCGATATGACATGGAATACCTTTGCATTTAATTTAAAGTGACTGTTCCAAGGGGAGGGGGATTTCCTTATATAGAGGCTTGGATTAAAACAAATATAAAGCAAAGTCATGATAGTTAAAACACTTTAGTACTTTTCACAAATACTTTTAGTACTTCATGATAGTTAAACACTTTAGTGCGTTCAATAGTACTTTTTAACTATTAAATCAGGTTTTAGATTAGTTGAGAGTTATGTTTGATAAAGCATAATTATTTTATTTTTTATTTATTAATCATATTTCTATGCCGCCCACTCTCCGAGGACTCTGGACAGTATACTAAATAGCATATTGCCCCCAACAATCTGGGTCCTCATTTTACCCACCTCGGAAGGATGGAAGGCTGAGTCAACCTTGAACTAGCAGTCAGCTGAAGTAGCTGCAGTACAGCACTCTAACCACTGCGCCACCTCGGCTCTATAACTATAATCATAGTTAAAGAGTGTAGAATCCTTATTTTAAAAGAGTCCAGGTCAAATGTAGTAACAGGTCATGTACAGAATTGTATTTGAAAAATACTTTCCAGGTTAAAATGAAATTGACATGTTGTTTTTCATGTATACAGTTATTTTAAACATTGATGCATAATTTTTTATTTTTTTTTAATTTGATTTATATGCCGCCCTTTTCCGAAGACTCAGGGCGGCTTACAATGTGCTCAGCAATAGCCTTCATCCTTTTGTATATTTATACAAAGTCAGCTTATTGCCCCCACAAACTGGGTCCTCATTTCACCTACCTTAGAAAGGATGGAAGGCTGAGTCAACCTTGAGCCTTGGCGAGATTCGAACCCTGCAGTAATTGCAGGCAGCTGGTCTTAATAAGCTTAATAACAGGGTGCCTTAAACCCCTGTACTACCAAGTAATAGCTCCTAATTTAATAGAGCTTATGTATGGATGGGGAAAACCTCATCAATTAACATTGTCTGTGCCTTGCTGAGGGAAGGATGAAGTTAGCAGTCCAATTCTGAATTTGTTCCATGGCTTGAATTTGCAGTATGTTGTCTGATTATTTTCTTGGTTTTGATGTAGCTTGGAGGCAAAATCCAAACATCTCAAAAAGCAGTCTAAGATGCCGCCCATAGCAATGGAGCAAGAATTGTCATTATCCTCTGATTCTGAAGAATCTGTTATAGCAGATCAAGAGGTATGTTTGGCACCTGAGAAATACCCCAATATTCTAGTAGTGTGTAAACTATAGGAATGAAACATTAAATTAACATTTAAGCTGAATTTTAAATGATCTTGTGTGAATTGATAAATGCAGGCTGATATGGAGCACTGCTGTTTTGGAACAGTGCTTTGGAGGTCTTTAAGCAGAGGTTGGACAACCATTTGCCTGAAATGATATAGGACCTGCCTGAGCAGGGGGTTGGACTAGAAAACCTCCAAGGTCCCTTCCAACTCTATTATTCTGCTTTAATTTGTCTAGGACAATTATACACAATTTCAATAATCTTAAAATTTATAGCTGCTTTAGATTACTTGTAGCTGCATTGTAATCAGAGATATGTGTTTATTTAAATAGCTAAAATAATTCTATTTAATATTTATACAAGGTGTTTCAAATATTCAAAACATGATTATCGTAAAGGTAGAGATATCTGTAAGGGAGAGTCTATAGAGATTCTCAGTCATCCAGGTCATGGTTGTCCCAAAAGTGCTTTTTCAGGAGGCAACTGGACTTTCTTGGTTTTTCTTTGAAGATGTTTCGCTTCTCCAGAAGTTGGAGGAGCTTCATCACTGGAAGCTTTCAAGAAAAAACTGGATTGCCATTTGTCAGAAATGGTGTAGGGTCTCCTGCTTGGGCATGGGGGGGGGTAGGGTTGGACTAGAAGATCTACAAGGTCCCTTCCAACTCTGTTAATCTGTTAAAGCTTCTTCAGCTCTGACTAGATGGTGGGGAATGGAAGGATTTATATTCCTTGCGGACAGCTGGTCATTTGCATCCTTTTAGAGCAGCGGTCACCAACTGGTAGTCCTGAGGATCACTGGTGGTCCGTGAGAAAATTTTGGTGGTCTACAGAAAAATAATTTGCATTTTTTATATTGCACTAAATACTATTTATCTTTTTTTTAAAAAATAATATTAGTGGTCTGTGGGATTTAAAATTACGAATTTAGTAGTCCCTGAGGTCTGAAAGATTGGCAACCCCTGTTTTAGAGGGTTGATGAAGCACTTGGAGGTTTATCGCTGACTCTGAGGATACAATGAAAACGTCTTCAAAGAAAAAACAAAGTCTAGTTGCCTCCTGAAAAAGCACCTTTGGGACATCTGTAAGGGAGATAACTGACAATTAGACGTTGGTATGCAAGTACTGTACATAAAGATGGTAATTGTGTTGTGATGTAACTATGCACATGTTTCCATTTTTGTATTATCATGACTTGCTATATTGTATTAAGATAATGATATTCTTGATTAGAACTTAACCCATGATGACTACATTAACTCAACCATGAATGGGTATAGAAGTGGTTTGTCATTGTCTTTCTGCAGGAATGTACCTGCAACCATAGAATTCCTTGATTGTCTCCCTGTAATCTTACCCTTTTTAGGGTCTGAGGCCAGATAAGGTTGACCAATTGTCACTAAGATGAGGCTGAATTATCTTAGTAATAATTAAAACAGTTTGTTATCCCAAATAGGTTAAGGGGCTGTGCCTGAAAGTATAGTGAGTTTAGGTTTGCATGTTAACTCTGTTAATGACAGTATTAGTTACTGTGCCACACTTAAGAATTGCACAGTGCAATACATAGTATCTAATCTAAACCAGAAATGCTCATGTGGCATCAGGATAAATGCTGTAGCTTGGCAATCACTGACCAGGTGTTTCTTTTCCCTTGTGTGCTCATTTATGTGCTTTGACGTCACATGCTCACTTCTTTTATCAATGGGATCAGTTTTATATTTGTATATATTAATTTTGTAATGTGTTAACATAAATACTACCTTTTTTCAATATAGCTTCAGGAAGCCTTTGCTAAAGGTTCATTGAAACCGGGCTTAAATATTGTGTTGGAGGGACGACCAAAAACCTTTAATAATGTGGTAAGTACTGCGATATCAGTTGTTTGCACTTTTTTGGTTGTTTTTGAACAACTCAATGTTTACTTCGTATTTTTAAACATCAGCCTTTTAGTACACTGAATTGGAATTCTAAATTCAACACCAAGCATTCAAGGGTTGCGTCTATTTATCTGACAGCTCGATGGGTCCAGCCTTTTAGATTAGGCGTCGTTGATTGGTTACAAGCTTTAACTCCTTGGTTTTTGAAAAAAAAAAAGTTAAAAATGTTGGCAAGTAAAATATTCCATTTATAAAGGTACAGTGTTTTCAGTTTGGTATATTATGAACGTACTATACCGTAATATGAGCGTAATACGAACGTAATACGAACGTAATAGAGACTAGTGGAGCATGCTGCCACTGTAACAAAGCACTACATTTTCTATGTACTGTAGATCTTTGTTAGGAAGATCTTAAACTCAGAATACCTAACATTCATTGATTAGAATTTTTAAATATTGCACATTTTGTCTGATGGGCATATAACTGGAATCTGGCTTTTTGAGAGAAATTGGTGTGTTAGTGCAAAATCATATTGCTTGCTTTAAAATGAATAACATCTGCAACCATTCTGAGTGGTAGTTTGGATAATATGATGTATTAACTGATATGGAGAAACATCTAAGCATTGAGGTTATGTAGAATTAATATGATCTTCCTAGGATGGATTGAAACGATGCTTGTCTGAATTCCAAAGAAACCTGTCCTGGGTCGAAAGGCTTGATATTACCTCTCCGCTGCAAACAAATGTCACCGGTGCAGCTTCTAAGAACATAGTTGAAAAGGATTCTGTTGACCCTGAAGATGACTTTAAAAGAGAAATGAACTTGTAAGTCTTAATGTATAAGGCAAAAGTTTCTCTTATGCTGGGAGTCTTATATGCAGCCTTTGTTTCATTCTCATGCACAATAGATGATACAGTGTGAGTTCACATGAAGTGCTAGACAGGTCGACATAGGGCACTAATCCATAATGAATGGATTCTTATATACGAAACAGAAGTAATATAGCTTAATAATGTGTGTTAACTGGTCCACCACACTATGTATAAACTATATGTTGATATAATGTTAATAATAAGTTCTTTTACTTCCCACTGCACATGTAACAACTTATTAGCATATTGACACTATTTGTATAGCTGCAGTTGTTTGACAATGCATATTAAAAAGCTTACCTCTTGAGTGCCTCCATAGCAGCAATGATTTCAGCTGGAAAAGGCAGCTAGATTAGATATTTTTTATTTCAGTGAAGTGTATGTTTAATAGGCCACAAATCCTGAATTTTTTGGAATATTTAGCCACTGATTAGAAATAGTAATGTTGGTTCTGATTTCCCCAGTTATCATCAAGCCCAAGCCTCTGTTCTGGAAGCGTTACCTCGGTTACATCAGTTTAAAATCCCCACAAGGCGGCCTGATGATTATTTTGCAGAGATGGCAAAAACCGATCAGCAGATGCAAAAAGTAAGATTTATAAGTCTTCAATTTCACACCTCTTCTAGCTGTCATTATTAATGAGCGTTGCTCTGTGGGAGAGAAACTTGTGTCACATCTGTTCTAGAATTTTGAAGATATTGGTTTCAAAGCTTGCACAGGAATGTAGAAGTGGGAATTAATGTGATATGTTTACGTAATTGACAAGAGTAACATTAAGCCTCCTAATCTTCACATAACTAATAGTTAAAGTTATATACTGTAGCATAATTTATGCAGCTAAAAGTCCTGTAATATAGAAGGTCCTATTACCTTGCTATCCTGCAGTGCTCTTCCTTCACTCATTCTTGATAAAAGATAATGGGACCAATAAGACATAGACCTGTATTGTTGTTTAGTTATTTTGAGATATGCTGTTTATTGTTTTAGCACAGAATATTACTAGGAATTTACTATTGGAGTCATATTTCTACTTCTCTAAATTTTTTTAGAACATACAGAATAAGTTGGTAGATTTTATTACTTCTATGGAATTATATTGTATATAGTTATGGTGAATCCTCCTTAGTAACAATATTGAAATTAATATTGAACCTTTGGTCTTTTATTTATTCCATAGCTTTTAATCATCTATTTATCTTTCTATTTTATATATATGCGAAATAGTTTTATATGGAAATTTATAGTTAGTATTATTTATGCCAGTGAATATCTAAAATAAAACAAGTGAACATCTACTGGAAAAAACAGGAAACAGATATGTAAAAACAATGTTTAGTTTTCACAATATCTTAGATTATTAATTTTAAGACATAATGCATCGTATTTAATGTTTCTGTTCATGCTTTTATGTTTTTTATCAACTTTTATCTGAGCTACCTGAAGTCTTGGCAACTTTGGTGGGCTATACATTTTAATAAATGAAACCTATCTCATTTCTTTATTTCCCCCTTATAATTCAGGCTGATCTTTTTCCCTGTGGGGAGTTTACCTCTCCCCCTTAGAAACATCCATTTAGTTTTTATTTATAGATTAGATTTTTATCCCACCTTTATTATTTTATATGTAATTCAAGGCAGCAAATACTATAGTGTTTTTAGGGGAGATTTCTACAAAAAGGGGGGATTCAGTCCTACAATGTCCCTTATTGATAAAGAAAAAGGGGACAGCTTTTATTTTATTTTCAATTTTTTTAAAAAGATTAAAATTAAGTTATGTCCTCTCCACCTCCCACTTTGGGATCTGGCTCCACTCAGTTTTGGAGTGACGTGCAGTGTGAAGCTAGTGTGGTCCTTAAGTTAGTGAAAGTTGCCATCTAAAGTTATAATACATTTGGGGCATTGAATATGTATTTGTGTGCTTAAAATAGCTTTTTGCTTTAACTATTATGTGTTATGGTTGGATATGTATTCTGACATGGCTATCTTGCCTAGTGTGAAATGCTGGTGAACCTTGTCAGAATAGGCCCTGAAGATGCAAAGTGATGATAAAATTTAATAACATATTTAAAATGCTGTAGCATTGTTACAAAAACCTGAAAAAGTCTTTGTCATGTCTAAACAGTAGGAGTATGCTTTCATCTGCTAAAAAAATAACAACAAAAACCATATTGTTTTGCATTAGATTCGTGAAAAGCTGAAGAGCAAAAAAGAATCTATGGAAAAGTCTGAAAAGGCCAAACAACTCCGTGCCCTAAGAAAATACGGCAAACAGGTACACTTGCAGTTGGATGACAAAAATCTTTTCAATTCATTCAAACTGTTTTGCTTGGAAGATTTTCAGTCAAGAGACAGAATTCCTCAGAAGCTATATGAGAACCATATATATCTGCAAATCCATAAAATTGGAAAATTTTGGAAAAGTTCAGGTACAAGGGAGAGCAAGGCTCATGTTTGATTTTCTTGTTGATAGATTCAAATTGACGTGTTGCAGAAGAGACAGAAAGAGAAGTCCACAATGTTGAATGCAGTCAAAAAATATCAGAAGGGTGAGTCACTTCCTTCCCACCTCTCAATTTTAGAAAAAGAGTAAGAAGCTGTGATAACAAGAAAACATGAGTTTCAGCATCAGCAGCTTAATAAAGGCTTGTTGTGCCAGTAAATAGTCTGCTATGGCTGAATCATCGAACCAACTATATGTTGGTAACAGTTTTATATTTACAACTGGACAATCAGTACCTATGTTAACTGATAAGGGATCCTCCATTAAATGTCAGCTATGGTCACTTGCTTCTGTTCATAGTTTTTCTGCAGACTTCTGATTTTCTGCAGACTTTCTCCTTTTGCCTACTTTTCTCCATTCTATTAATTCACTACAAAAAAAAGAAAAAGTAGAATGTGGATTGTAGCCACCGACAGATTTCAGTGGCTCTGTAAGCCTTGTTTAATAGCTGCATCAGTCAGCTGACCTTTTCATATAGACAGCAGAAATAAAGAAAATTTGATGACAGAAGAGTGGCTATTTTGTGAATAATTGGCTTATGAACTTAAAACAAACTACCAGTTTCAGAGATGCTCACCTCAAAATACTGTCTGATCCATTTTCTGGTTGATAGATTTGGGAATCTAGTAAAATCACTGTAAATTTAACAAGCTCAATGTTATGTCATTTGGTAGTCAGTGATTGGATGTATTTGGGACTTTCTAAAAAGTAAATGCTTCTTTATGTTAAGATAACCATAGAATAACTTTCTTTAAATTTGGTTTGATATGCATAAAATATTATAGAACTTTGGGATCCAAGGGTTAAGAGCGCCAGAAGGCTGTAGCCACTTATTCCTTTTTTCATGTAAGGTCTCTTGGACAAGCTGGAATTCCTGGAAGGTGAAAAATCATCTGAACCTCAGAAGAAGAAGGAAGGAACAGAGAGACAGCCAATAAAGAAGGGGTAAGAATGAAGTGCATCTTTGTTCTGAATATGAGTCTTTTGTAATAAAATGGAATGGAATAGAATAAAATAGAAGATTTGGAAGGGATCTTGGATGTCATGTAGTCCAACTCCCTACATGAGCAGGGGAGTCTATACCAGGGGTCTTCATGGTTGGAGACCTCTGGTCTATACCATTTCAGACAAGTGGCTGTCCACACAACCAAGAGCAAAGGTTGATCCACGAAGAAAGGTTATCATAATTTCTGTGGTGCAATTACTTTATTTGGGGGACTGTCAGTGATTGTATGCACTCTCTATCATTTTCAAGACTTTTAAAAAGTGTCTTTTAGAAGCCTTAATAACTGAATGAAATAAAGGAGTGAGCATCATGTATAAAATCATCTAAAAGGAGTTACTGTATTTTTTGGACTATAAGATGCTCCGGACTATTTTTGGGGAGGAAAACAAGAAAAAAAAATCTGCCTCTGCCTTCCCAGCAATTTGCCTCCTTGCAGCAAACAGTCTGGTCAGCTTCAGCACAGCCTGGTTTAGCACAAGCAGCTGATTTGCGGTTGGATCTGCCTCTCAGAATACCACCTATCAGCTGTTCCAGGCTGTGGGGATTGCCACTGTCGCCTCCATCGCTCCATTTTCAGCCTCTGTGTTTCCCGTTTTTGGCCTCCGTGCACCCCATTTTCGACCCGTTCCAGGTGGCGGGGATTGATGGAGCAGCGGTAATCCCCGCCACTTGAAACAGGCTGAAAATGGGGCGTGTGGAGGCAGCAATAGGCAGCAGCGGTGGTGATCCCTGCAGCCTGAAACAGCTGATAGGCGGGATTCTGGGAGGCAGATCCAACCGCCAATCAGCTGCTCGTGCTAAATTAGGCTATGCTGAAACTGACCATGCTGTTTGCTGCTTGCTGCTTGCTGCAAGGAAGCAAATTGCTGGGAGGCAGAGGCCAAAGGCTGGGGGCCGGCGGGTGGGTGGAGCTTCGGCAACATTTGCTGTATAAGACAGACATTTCCACCCACTTTTGGGGTGGGGGGTGGAGTGCGTCTTATACACCAAAAAATACGGAATATCATAAATATGAACATTTAAAACCTGCATTTCCAAAATGCAAAAACTGTCTTATAAAACAGAACTAACTATGTTGTGACTTGTACATATGGAGAAAATTTAAATCAGGTGCTGACATCTAGCATTTAGAAAATGATCTTGAATAGAGATTGAATAGTCTTTTTGCTAGATTAAGAGGAATGTTTACTGAAACCGAGTCTGGCAGAAAGTGTAATATTTGGCTATTTTGAAGAAACAGAACATGTATGGGCCAAAGTTTCTTTTTTTTTTTAATTTGTAGGAACAAATACCTAGTTGTGACTGACATATTGTCTTTTCTTTCAGACCAAATGCAAAAAGACGCTACAAGAATCAGAAATTTGGCTTTGGTGGCAGAAAGAAAGGGTCCAAATGGAACACCAAGGAAAGCTACAATGATGTGTCCAGCTTCCGTGCTAGCAAAGCCCACAAGAAGGGAAGTGGAAAAGCAGGAAAAAAGGGTGCCAAAGTAAGTTACAGTTGGGTTATTACATGCTACAATTGGATCACTAGAGGAGCAAGTGTGACTATTCTGGTAAGACTAGTGAATTCTATATTTTTTTCCCTCTCTTTTCAGAAGAGGCCTGGCAAAAAGATGAGGCAGAAAATTAAGAGCCGTTCGTGATCAGGATTGGAAATGGAATGACATTTTGAGCCCAGCTCCATACACAATATTGGCATATAACCATGAACAGATATGGAACGTGAGCCTCCCTGGTTATGGGTGTGCATGGCAGATGTTTCTGTTTGATCCTGAGCATAATACTATTCACACACAAATGACAAATAGATGCTTTTTGTTGCCTTTCCTTTCAGACTAGTTTGAAAATTCCTTAAGTGAATTAAAAAGTATTGATGGTTTCATCCTCCTTCTTCAAGGTTTGGAAAGATGCATACTGGAATAATTGGGGAGGATATCAAAGTCTTCCAATTCTTTGCCTATCATGCAAAAGCAATGTAGGGCCTGCAAGTATGGCAGTAGCGCCCATGTTTGACCTCTTCATTACTTCCTTCACATAATGGCACTCGATTGCTCCCACCCTTTGAGTATCATTTATATTTTTTTATTATTCATATTTCTATGCCGCCCACTCTCCAAGGACTCTGGGCAGCTTACACCAAAGACAGTATACTAAATAGCATATTGCTCCCAACAATCTGGGTCCTCATTTTACCCACCTTGGAAGGATGGAAGGCTGAGTCAACCTTGAGCCGGTGAGATTTGAACTAGCAGTCAGCTAAAGTAGCTGCAGTACTGCACCCTAACCACTGCGCCATCTCATGAATTGTGCATTGATCACTCATGCATATAAGTACTCGGAGAGATGGCGTAGTTATGGATGAGAAATTCATTGCCTAGGTATCTTACGAAACACACACACACACACAATTTGGGAACAAGTTTATTGCAACCGCTAAAAGTTCAAAGAGCAAGACAGCTTCCTTTGTTAAAATAACCAATTACAATGACAAGATGATAATCTTGCAGGGCAGGAATCCTAAATGAAAGTTTAACATCTTTACAGTAAGATCCCGCGATGTTACTATGCCCTTATTTACTTTTGGTCATCTGCTTCAGGCGCCAGAGAGCAGCCATGTACCTGCTGATTTCAGTGCTCCGACTTGGGAAGTGCAGCCTAGTATCGTTCCGGTTGATACTGATCTGTGAAAGAGAATATGATTATAACAGAAGAGCATTGAAATAAAAGAAGGAACAAAGTGTTGGATGCTTCAATATAACTTCCTCTCATCTGATAACCCATTTGATGCTACATGAACCTTTTGAAGGCTTTCCTCATGATTCTAATGTTTCAAAATGGTATCGTTTACTTACCAACGGTGTGGAAAACCAACCAATTTCCTGACTTTCACATTGTGGTTCTGTGTATTTCTTGGGTGGCTCAAGTGCAGCATGATGAATAAGCTTTAGGAATTTAGCTGTTGAGTTAAAGCATTGACAGTAATTATTAGGTAGTTTCAATTAGGTGGGTTGAAATAGTAGATGTGTGGAACTAGGTTACTTAGTTATATAAATAGTGAATTTTACTTAGAGTTATGTAAATAGTGTGTTCTATTGAACATTTAATGGTATTTTGGTTTGTATATCTTTTACAGATCTGTATCCAGTATTAGGTATTTTTTTAACTTTGGAATACCGTATACAGTATGCTATTCAAGAAATACTGTCACAAGATGACTGACATAAAATAGAACACCAACCGCATAAAATTTTAGTTTATTAAATTGCTTTAATTGTTCTTTCTGGGAAAAAGCTAAGCAGTTTTGGCAGGCGTTTATATCTTGTATGTTTAATGAAGCAAAAATGCAAGACATACATTCCTTTTGACATAATACTTCAGTGTGAAACTGCATTTAACCTTTCCCTGTTTTTAATGCAAAATTGTAGTTCATGAATAATTTCTATCCAATAACATGCTCATATTTTTGTGTCATGGATTCTCATTCTGATCTAGATTTTGTCCTGAAAATTGATTTTGCTTGGCATCTGGTTCCCTTCCAATTCCAAGAAATCTTCTATCCTGCTATTAAGTTTTAAACAATACTTTGTATAATTTATAGACATACAAAATATTGCAGAAGATACTTTTTTGAAAATATGGGAGACAAAAAAAAGTTCCGCACTTGATCTTGGCCAAGAAGCAACTCTTACACCCATCTAAGGTGCTCACTTTTCGTTTTAGAGTACTTTTAGATTTGTGTTTGTGTTTTGTTTCACATTCTGATGAGAGAGACGTTCCCTGAGGATGGGCTCCAGCACGAGGCCAACAGCTTTGAAGACTAAACCTCTGGTCCCAGTGACCAACCCAGAGTGGATCCTGCAAAGTAGATTTAGTTATATTTCCTCTTTCCCCCCCTCTTACCTCATTCCCTAATTTCTTTGCAGAATTTTACACAATGTTTAGTTAACCCAAAAGGGAATAATATGATTGAGATAGGCTTGTGTGAATAAAAGAGCTGAAGCCAAATTTTATGGCACCATTTTAAAGACAGGACATGTAAGCACTTTTTTGAACTTTTAAGAAAACAAAGGCAGTACCATTAGTAATAGGTGCCTTGGGTGCAATCCTAAAACAACGAGCACCATCGGCATTGACAAATTCACCATAAATCAATTGAAAAACAGCTTTACTTGAACAACTTACATCTTGTGACAATGTCTGTAATATCACCAAACATCCACACTGCCTATCCCAGGTCCTTGGAAAGGGCTTAATAGGTGGACAAAAATGCCACATCCAATCTGAACATCTGGCTAACTACGATGAACCATAATAAAATTAAGACATCCTAGGTGCTTGCGAAAAACTGCATATGAAAGTTAAAGGACTGGCAGCTGTGACTTCACAGTTTTGTGAACGGATAGTAATACTGATACCAGTCTAAACATCTGGCTCACTTGCAACCAACCATAATAATAAAATATCAGTGGCATCCATAACAAACTGCAATTAAAAAAAATGTGTCTTACCATCTTCAGGTTCCTCTAAGTTATCATGCCAAGAGGCAGGTTTCCCAGTTAAGGCATGAACTGGAGATCAAAAGGAAGATTATGAAATTAGCTATTGCTGATCTTCAAATTAAGGCACTCTTAAACTTTGCTTTAGACTACCATAAAAGAATGAGAAAGTTAATATTTTCTCCTTACCTTGCTTTGTTTGGGAACATTTAGTTTGAAATGCTGAGTTTTGCAGAACCAAAAACATGCATAGAGAACCCATGATTTCAGCCAGATCTTTATCATTGTTTCGTCCCACTCCCTTTTCATATCAGTATGGCCTACATCAGGTGTTTATTACATTCAATGGCTAGGATATGTTAAAAAAAGGAAGGGAAAGGGAGCAATACACGTAGTCAAGTTACGACCCAAAATTTATCTTGCCGAGTGAAATATTCATTAAGTGAGCTTTTCCCCATTTTACAATTTTTCTCACCACAGTTGTTAAGTGAACCACTGCCGTTATTGAGAGTGTCACTCTCGAATTGGCCTTTTTAGTCACACTAGATGCTGTTTTAGGACCTCTTTCCAGAGGACGATACCATAGTCTCTTGAGACTGAAGGATGCCAATGCAGTTGTTGGTATTGTGTTTGTTAAGTGACTCTGGTTTCCCTGTTGACTTGTTAGAAGGTCGCAAAAGCTGATCACATGCCCCCAGGACATTGCAAGTGTCATAAACACGAACCACATGCCAGGCACCTGGATTTTGAACATGTGAACGTGGGGAATCCTGCGGCGGTCGTTAAGTGTGAAAAATCACCACAAATCACTTTTTCAGTGCCCTTGTAACTTTGAACGGTCACTAAATGAACCCTTGTAAATCGAGGACTACCTGTATTTGACAAAACCGCTCACTTGCCTTTCATGAGCGGGTTTAACGCATACTCAGTGTGCAGGCGCTGGCATCGCAGCTCTTTCTGGACCGTCTCAGTGAAGATCTTGTTCTGACTGACTGGGTCCAATGGTTCCTTTACGACCCCTTTAATCCCAGCCATGCGGCGTTACTTGGTTCAATCGCTCCAGGATCTCCTCCGATGTTGTCTCCGGCCGGAGCGTATCCAAGGGCGGAGACGGTCGCTTTCTGGTCTCCCAGCTATTGACTTAAGAACGTCTCAAACCGGGAATCCTAACTCCGCCTCTCCTCTTTTCATTGGCTGAAAAATTAAAGCTTCCCAAGTGCTGATTGGTCGTTGCGGCCGGTCGAGAAACATTTGAATCTGCCTGCGTCTCGCAGCTCAAGCAAGGCAACTTTAAACGTGAGGATGTTTTTTTCAAAACCCGGCTCGGTCGACAGCGGGCTAGAGAAGCGTCTGCTCCGCACCCGCCGCAGGCTTTGAGTGGGTCTCGATCTCGCTTTTTGTCATGTTGGTGTGTTTGCTCTCTCGGCTTCACCCCGCAGAATGCAAGACTCGGAGCTGGATGGGAGGATTCGCTGCACGGTGGCAGTGGAGCATCTGGGTGCAGCGGCCGTCCCGAATCGGCTGCTCCTGCGGGATGCCTGGGTCAACCTCGGGCGGAACGAGTTTCGCGAACTGGTCTTACAGGTGACGAAAGCTTCGGGTCCGGACCGCCTCCAGAACTTCCCTTTGCGGCGGAACGAAATGCGCCTGTTCACACGTTTTGTGAAGGACG
Source organism: Pantherophis guttatus (assembly GCF_059756535.1). Classification (NCBI taxonomy): domain Eukaryota; kingdom Metazoa; phylum Chordata; class Lepidosauria; order Squamata; family Colubridae; genus Pantherophis; species Pantherophis guttatus. The sequence continues at coordinate 55,157,871 of NC_142065.1, read as the reverse complement.
GGAAGAGCTCGATCCGGTTGGGTCCCTTAGGCTCCAATTATGTGCAGCTGCTGCTCTCGAACTGCCCTCCGGATCGCTTGCGTCGCTTCGTGCAGACTCTGCGCATCAAATTTGAAGCTGCCCAGCACGGAGGGCGGCCGGTGCCTGAGCGGACAAGGCTCCTCTCTAGCTTGCCGCGCACATTCGACACGGTGAGCCCGGTGCAAGTCCGCGATTTGCAACAAGCAAGTGCCCGAGAAGCTCTGGCTAACGTTACAGCCACCCCCACGAAAGGACAGACTCTACCCTGCAGGTCTAGGAAGCGTCCTCTGGAATCAGTGGATGGGAGGCAGGTAAGCTATCTTCTGCCTGAAAAGGTAACTACGGTATTTGCTTATACTGTTAAGCATCAATAGGTAATACTAAGCGCTAAAGAAAAGATGCAGAGAGTCATAGCCTCTCTGATGGTGCTTTCCCCAAATCCAAAAAGGCCCATTGACCATGCTGACTAGAAGATAACATGTTGGGAAGATAGATCTTGCCAATAATTTTATTAAAGCTTACAAAAAAAAAAGGATAAAAAATAATACAAACTAAAAGGTAAAGGTTCCCCTCGCACATATGTGCTAGTCGTTCCTGACTCTAGGGGGCATTGCTCATCTCCGTTTCAAAGCCGAACAGCCAGCACTGCCCGAAGAAGTCTCAGTGGTCATGAGGCCGGCATGACTAAATGCCAGAGGTACACGGAATGCTGTTACCTTCCCACCAAAGGTGGTCCCTATTTTTCTACTTGCATTTTTTAACGTGCTTTCGAACTGCTAGGTTGGCAGAAGCTGGGACAAGGAAGGGGAGCTCACCCCCTTACACAGCACTAGGGATTTGAACTGCTGAACTGCCGACCTTTCAATCGACAAGCTCAGCCTCTTAGCCACTGAGCCACCATGTCCCTTCCAATACAAACTAAGAAAAATATAAAGAAGGAAAAGAAGAAAAGTGGAAAGAAAAAAACAGAATATATACATAATATATATACACATGCAGGTAGTCCTCAACTTACAACACTTCATTTAGTGACCATTTAAAGTAACAGTGACACTGAAAAAAGCGACTTGTGACCGTTTTTCACACTTACTACCTTTGTAGCAGCCCCGTGATCATGGGATCAAAATTCAGATGCTAGGCAAAGTGTTCATACTTGTGACCATTGCCGTGTCCCAAGGTCATGCGATCACCTTTTGCAAACTTTTGGCGAGCAAAATCAATGGGGAAGCCAGATTCACTTACCAACCATATTACTAACTTATCCACTACAGTGATTCACTGTGGCAAGAAAGGTCATAAAATGGCAGGGGGGGGGGGAACTCACTTAACCAACGTTTCACTTAACAACAGAAATGTTGAGCTCAATTGTGATTGTAAGTCGAGGGCTGCCTGTATTCCCACCAGAACTGAACTTGCACTCCCAACTCCTCTTCCCTCGTCAGGAACTTTCTTTCCTTCCCTTTTTGGCAAAGAGATAAAAGTGTAAACCTTTAATGGCAGTCACTGTAATAACCAGTTCTGATTTCCTGAGATTCAAATGTATATCTTCTGCCTTTGGGATGTCAGTTAAATATGGATTGTCTGAAATACCAGATGACTGAAGAAAAACAGGTGAAGAAGCCTTGGTTGATGGGCTCCCGAGCAACACTTTCCCAGGAGCAGTCAAGAGTGCTGAATGCTGTGTTGAGTGGAAAGAATGTCTTCTTCACAGGGAGTGCTGGTAAATGAAAAGGGGTGGGAAGGGGGCATGATTAGGAATTTCAAATTAGGAATCCCAGATGTTTTCTATGACTATGTTGGGGATTCAAGCTAAAGAACTCCCACTGCTATTATTCATAAGAGATTTAACTAATGGTTTGGGATTTCTTTTGAGTATGCATGAATAGATTACTTTCATTTTTTTTGGTGGAGTTCTTTGAGATAAACTGCTCTTTTTAATTATCAAACCGATAACTCACAAGGTCACTTTGCTCAGTAAAAAGGCCAAAGGGTAAGAATAAATGATGTTAAGGTCATGCTGCAAATAAAAAATACAGATCCCAATAGAAGTGAATAAATGTAGCTCAGAGTTGAACAATGGTGTCCTTGAAATCTCTGAGCTTCATTGTCTGCTCACAGCCGTTTCAAGGTTGACTCAGCCTTCTATCCTTTTGAGGTCAGTAAAACGAGGACCCAGATTGTTGGGGGCAGTATGCTGACTCTGTAAAGAGCTTAGAGAGGGCTGTAAAGCACTGTAAAGTGGTATATAAGTCTAAGTGCTATTGCTATTACCTGCTATTTGGTGTAGAGTTTGCTCCCTGTTTATATACAATAGTTTGCTCTGCCAGTGTTGGTGGGGTTGTCATTTTCTCTTTCGTAGTTCCTTGATTAGGATATTGTAAAATCCTAATTCCAAGGATTATTGGGTATTGTAAAATCCTAAATCGAAACATTAGTGTATTGTAAACCAATATCCTAATTAAGGAACTACCAAGAGGGAAAAAAACCCAAGACTGGTAAGGCAAGCTACCATATATAAACAGGGAGCAAGCCCCACTCTCACTAGCACTGATGATGTTACCTAATCAGGTAATGAAATGTCTGCAGGCAAATAACAAAGCTCAGAGATCATCAAGGACTCCATCATTTAACTCCGAGCTACATTTATTCACTTCCTATTAGAATCTTCATTTTTTATTTGCAGCATGACCTTAACACTGTTTGCTCTTACCCTTTGGGCTTTTTACTGACCAAAGTGACCTTGTGATTTATGAGTTTGACAATTAAAAAAGGGCAGTTTATGGAAAGAAGGAAGCTATGATGTAACCTTAGAGAGAGAATAAAATGTAAATGCATTTATAATTGCTGCAAAGAAAATCATAAGACGCTTCCTTATAATCTTTCCGCTTCTTTTTTCCTTTTTCTATTTTTTTCTTTTTCTTTTTTTCTTTTTTACTATGCACTATTTCTCCTTAGGTACTCTATTTCTTTTTCAATGGTTTTTACTTTGTTAAAATTTCTTTAATACACACACACACACACACACACACACACACACACACACAGTCCCTGGTTCAGTGGAATTGCTCTGCTTTAAACTGGCTCAGTGTTGCATCCTAAGTACCACTACTTAAGCACAGGAAACCTGATATGGTACTTGCCATTTAAATACTCCCTAAATAATTTAAAAAATTGTAGAGAGGAAAATATGAGCAACTTTGAATGAATTGAGCTGAATGGCATTTCTCTAAAATTAACTTTTGTTTTCAAAGGAACTGGAAAATCTTATTTACTGAAAAAGATTGTGGCCTCCTTTCCTCCAAATGGCACTTATGTCACAGCCAGCACAGGAGTGGCAGCATGTCAGATTGGGGGCATCACCCTCCATGCTTTTGCAGGTAACGAGTTCAGATCCTGAGAAGGAGAGAAGTTGGAAAGAATTTGGGCCTGGTATGCCGCTGTCATGCCCTCTTAATTTCCCTTTTGTAGGTATTGGATCAGGAAAGGCCTCTCTGCATCAGTGTCTTGAGCTGGCCCAGAGACCTGGGGTTCGGCAGCAATGGCTGAATTGCCGCTGTCTGATCATCGATGAGATCTCAATGGTGGAGGGGGAATTCTTTGATAAACTGGAAGCGGTGGCTAGGTATGTAGAACCTTCTTTTCTGGATGGTATTCCTATACTTGCATTGCTCCTAAGTAAATGGATCTAGAATACCACAGGAAGTGTTGCAGACTGCTAAGGAGCAGTCACCTTATGGATATTAGATTAGTTTCTTCCTGGAAGACATTTAGAAGTTTGTTGAAAACAGAGTATTTCCAGAGAAGGTTTGCGATGTTTAACCACTATGCCACCTTTTTTATTTTCTATTTTTGTTACTTTTATTGTTAATCTCTACCTTGGTTATTAATTTTATGCTTTATTTACATCACTTTAATCATATTGTACCATAGATACATAGATTTTGTTTTACTTATATAAAGTGCTGAGAGTCGTGAGATTTCAGCAAGATTCAACCAAACAGTCATAAAATGACCACTTCTCTGCCACAATAATATAGTGTGAGTAACTAAAAGATTGGACATCTTGTTAACTCATGAACTGGCTTAGATTCTAGCTGTGACTCTCAATCTTAATTTCACTAACTCTTGAGTATACTATGAAGCGTGTATTATATTCTCCAGTTTTTTACTACTTCCCCATGCACCCTCTCAAAAGTGTCTGAAATCCCTGGAACATTTTTCAGATTTTGGCAGGGAGTGTGCCAATTCTCTTAGAGGAATTGTGGACTTTTGCAATGGACTGAGAGCCTGGAAGGGATCAGGACAGTGGTGGGTTCCTCCCGGTTTGGTCCGGTTGGGCAGAGCCGGTAGCGGTGACAATATGACATCACCGAACCGGTTCTCCCCCCCCCCCCCCCGCCCTGCCACCCCTTCCACCCACATTATTCTTATCTTTTATTTGGTTCCACCATCCTGAGTCCCAGCTGATGACTAGAGGGAAAAAAACTGTTTAAACTCTTGCCGCGGGGCTTCAAAAGGCCGTCCTACAGCTGATCAGTGTTAAAAGCAAACAAATGAGTCAGGTCGTAAGTGCGAGGACTGGTCGTAAGTGCGAGGACCTTCCAGAAATGACTCTGACCAGCTAGCCACGCCCACCTAGTCACATGATCTCCAAGCCACACCCATAAAATAAGCCACGCCCACAGAACCGGTAGTAAAAAAATTTAGAACCCACCCCTGGATCAGGATTGTAGCCAGTATTGTCACTGTGCTTCTAGAGAGAAGGGGGGGGGAGGAGGGGAGGAAGGAAGGAAGGAAATAAGAGGAAAGGAAAGAAAGCCAGCTATTGAAAACGGGAGTATGACTTACTTTTAAGACATCCTTTCATAATTTGTTGTTTTTCCAGCTTGACTGGGAATCCTGGGATTGCAGAAGCACTAAAACAGATTAATGTTGGATACTGCACTCAATTTTCTTGGCCCAGAGCATTAAAAAAAACATTTTTGAATCTTTTTCTGTTTGCTTTCTGGCTAGAGATGTCAGGAAATGTGAGGATCCATTTGGAGGAATCCAGCTTATTATCTGTGGAGACTTCTTACAATTGCCGCCCGTTACCAAGGACCACAAACAGCCCAAGTTCTGTTTCCAGGTTTGTTATAGTTGCTGCTGCTGCTTCTAACACTGTGGTCAGTCACAGGCTGACCGGGAGTGTTCTTTAATAGGCAAAGAGCTGGAGAAAGTGCATCCATCTGAACATGGAGTTGACAGAGGTTCGGAGACAGACTGACAAGGAGTTCATTTCTCTTTTGAACGCTGTCCGTCTTGGCAGGTGAGATATCATCTTCTTGTTCATTAGAACCATCAGGAGGGAAAGGATGGGGATCTGTCCTCTTGGGATGAGATAACTGAAACTTAGAGAAACTTCTTTTTCCCATCTCTCCCTAATTTTATTTCTGAATGTTGACACTTGTTACATCTGCCAAGTTTGAATGCTGATTAAAATGTCATTTTCTTTTAATTGTTCACAAAACTTCAAATGTAACATTCTTTGAATGCTGGGATCCTAAGAGAAGTGTTGGTTGATATTTGCCACCAATGAAATAATTTGTAACAATTGTTATGCCAACCTTCCTGATTTATTGGTTCAGCTATTCCTATCACTAGCCAGGCTGGTTGGAGTTGATGGAATTGTACTGTAACATGCATGGAGTTAAGACAGGCATGTCAAATTGGCGGTCCATGGCCTGGATGCGTCACATGCAGGCAATGCCCACCCCAGCTCCGCAAATGGGAAAAACACCATGAAACGTCACGTGATGGCAACATGACACGGCATGTTTGACACCCATGAGTTAAGTGAAATAGGAAGTTAGAGTGGAGGAATGCTCTTCTTTCCTCAATAGGCAGAGAAACATACAGTACAATTTGTCAAATAGATAAATATTTAGTGTTTTCTAGAATTGCTGTGATGCCAGGATTTCTATACATCCATGGATCTCCATTACAGGTCTTAGCTCTTGTAATTTTAAATACCTCTACTGCAATCTGACAGATGTACAGAGGAAGTCACCAGACTGCTGACTCAAACAGTAATGCAAAAAGTGGAGAGAAATGGAATATTGGCTACACGGTTGTGTACTCACAAGGATGATGTAGAGTTCACAAATACTATGCAGCTGCAGCAATTAGCTGGTAAGAATCATGCAGCAACTCCTAATGAGGTACAGTAAGTAGCTTTTTCTTTGCCTTTGAGAAAGAAGATGACTTCCAATACGAGTTGTAAAAACTTAGAACCAATAATAGGACTTATTTCATGTCATTTTTGTTTTGAATGAAATGGCAAAATGTGATATACTGTCCTACCAATTGTAGAGATTATGAGTTTGTTGCATTTTGGGAATCCTGTGAACTCTTGATGTTCAAAATATTTATGATTGTAGAAGGATAAACTGAGAGGCTTGCGGTCAGTTGCTGGAACATTATTTAGGAAGCTGCCGGTATTAAATTCAAACTAAATTTAGCCAGAAGTCCCCCACTCATTGCACCAATTGGATAAATTTGGAAATTTGAGAACATATTTTGGGGCAGCTTCATAAACTAGATGCAATATTGAGTTGTCTACTCATATAATTTTTTATATGAGTCACAGAACCTCCATTTCTCAGAAATTAACCAGGTAGGTATGTTGCTTGTGAAATCTTTACTTTTCTGTTATTCCCCTATCCTCCCTCCCTCCCTGCTACTACTTTTATAGCAATTGCACTTATTTACAAATCCATGCCCAGTAGCCCCTTACCATATTATTTCTTCAAATACTTGAAAGGTCTTTTTTTCTAGAGGCTGGAACTTTAGTTTAAAGCATGCCAGTTTCCATTCCTATTTATTAATTTGAAAAAAATGTTAACAAGCTTAGTGTTGCAGGATGTCTGAGAGGATATAAGTTTGCAACACTGCAATCAGAACTCTAGTGAATAAAATGTTATTTCTTTTCCAGGACAGCTAAGGTCTTTCAAGGCTGTTGACAGTGATCCTATGTTGGCAAAGACTCTTGATGCACAATGTCCTGTGAAGAGCATGATTGAACTCAAGGAAGGTGCCCAGGTGAACAAACAAAACAGCACTGCTTGGGACAGAGGTGTTGTGGCTGCTTCTGAGAGCCTTCTCTTTCTTCACAACACATCAGATCTTGCCAAATGCTAGAGTCTACTTGATTTTAACGCCTATATCCTAATCTCGAAGCACTTCTCTGGATGATTCCCCTACCCACAAATGGGTGGAGGATGGTTTTGTCAGCATGCAGTGGAAGTAAATCTACTTTAGAAAGTGCTATGGAAAAACCCACAAGAGCATTTCTGTGACTTTCCTTTTTTAATAGGTGATGCTTACAAAGAATCTTGATGTTTCTCAAGGTCTGGTGAATGGGGCTCGTGGAGTTGTGATTGGATTTGAAACTGAAGGAAAAGGTTGGTTTCTGACAGACAAACCTTGGATGATCTCCTCATGGGTAGTCATGTGGTTTGGTTTCTTTTTGCAATGAAGAAAATACATTCAACTGTTAAGATTGTAATGCAACACTGGCATTAATATTAATAAAAAATAGCAAGGAAAGCTATCAAAAAAGTTTTGTCATATACAGAAAAACTCCCACTCTTCTTCCATTGTCAAACTTGTTTGAAAGTGCTGTCTCTTTCCCTTTGTCCCAAACAATCTAGTTCAGTTCTAACAAACTCCATTGCTACAGATCAAGTCTAGATTTCACTTTCTAATGTAATTTTGTGCATTGTTCCTTTAGAAAAGTTTTACTATAGTCTTAGATTCCTCTGCTCTGTGCCACAACTTCTTTGCAGAAGCAATTCTATTTTTGCTTCATAGAGAGTTGACAATCATTCTATATAAAATGAGAAAATGTAGGAAAATACTGTTATGTATGGTAGTTTGGCATATTACCTATATAGGTAACTCTCAACTTACAACTGTTTACATAGCAATCATTTGATACTTACAATCTGGTTTCAAAGGTCTAATGGCTGCCCCTGCCCCACCCCGCTTCGTGTCACATGATCACAGTTAAGGCACTTGGCAACTAGATTTATTTATGGCCATTTGCAGTGTCCCCCCCATGACTGCAATTTTTGGCATTTTTTTTAAAACTGGAAATTGTCATTTACTTCTATTTTCTGGCAAAAAGCAATGGTTCCATGTAATGACCATGAGAGTTCATTTAACTTATTTGCTTAACCACTGCAAAATAGGTAAAATCAGCCACGGTCATATGGTGTCCCTCCTAAAAACATCCAGAACCTATGACCATAATTTCAGGCTAAATTATGGTTGTAAATTGAGAACTACCTGTAACCAGCAGTATATTGCAGTACCGAATAATAACTGTAGACTTGTGTTTTTTGCTACAGGCCTGCCCAAAGTGAGATTTCTTTGTGGTGTGACTAATATTATTGGCTTGGAAAGATGGGTTTTTAAGGGGCCAGCAGGCACTTACCTGAGTCGCCAGCAGCTGCCCCTGAAGCTTGCCTGGGCCATTTCTATCCACAAGAGCCAGGTTTGTAATATATCTGATTTTTGTGGGAAATATACAGTAATAACGGTTTATCACTGGGCTTCTTTAAGTAACAGCAGAATTTTGATTTTTGTACTAGACTCTTTATCAATGTTAAAATCCTGGAATGTTATCAGCTAGTTTGTTCTTTTTTGCCCATACCTGATGGAAATCCAACTTGTTTTGTTCCTATCAATGATTTATAAAACTGAGCAGACTAAAGTTGCACACTAAATGCTATTAAGGCACAGCTTTATCCCTAAACTTTAAAGTAGATATTCTAATACTAAAGAAATCATATACAGGTAATCCTCATTTTATTAACTACTTGTCCAGTGACAACTTACAACAATGGTGAAAAAATAACTTTACAGCCCATTTATGACCTCTGCAGCATTCCTCAGTCTTGTGAGCACCATTACGGTCCATAGGCGTGGTTCTTTCCCCAATCTGTGTTTTTTTTCCCCCACCACACAGATTAATTGAAGAGAAAGGGATTGGAAGAAAATAAGCCATTTGCTTTTCTAAAAACAATCCGATCATGTCAGGAGCCCAAGGCTGGGAACCTCAGCCATAGTACTCTCTAGAAATCTCTTTCCAATCTCTCTGCTTTGCATAGGGAGGGGATGAAAAAGGCAAGCAATTTCTGTAAGCAAGCTCTTCTTTGTCTGACCTTTTCCTACTGCCACTTTCTATTGAAGTGTAGAAGAGCAACAACTTGTTCTCTTGAAATCTCTTTTTCTCCAATCTCTCTACTCTGCTGCAGGGAGGATAAATAAAGGTAGTATTTCTGTAGGCAATGTTTCCTTTATCTGACGCACATGCACACACACACATGTGTGTGCGCGCACACACACACACACACACACACACACAGATAATACCATCAGTGAGAGTCAGTGTGGGTTTTCCTCCCTGTTTATATACAGTATAGGTAGTCCACAACTTACAAACAAAATTGGGACTGGAATTTTGGTCAGAAGTTGTCATTATAAATCAAGGTATTCACGAGATTGGACCTTAGTTTTTTTGCTGTTTTTACAGCAGTTGTTAAATCCAAATCACATAGTAATTGGAGTCCTAGTGGACAATCATTTAAATATGAGCCAGCAGTGTGCTGCAGCTGCCAAAAAAGCCAACACAGTTTTAGGCTGCATAAACAGAGGGATAGAATCAAGATCACGTGAAGTGTTAATACCACTTTATAATGCTTTGGTAAAGCCACCTTTGGAATACCGCATCCAGTTTTGGTTGCCACGATGTAAAAAAGATGTTGAGACTATAGAAAGAGTGCAGAGAAGAGCAACAAAGATGATTAGGGGACTGGAGACTAAAACATAAAGAACGGTTGCTGGAATTGGGTATGTCTAATTTGATGAAAAGAGGGACTGGGGTGACATGATAGCAGTGTTTTAAAATCTCAGGGGCTGCCACAAAGAAGAGGGAGTCAAGCTATTCTCCAAAGCACCTGAGGGTAGGACAAGAAGCAATGGGTGGAAACTAATCAAGGAGAGAAGCAACTTAGAACTAAGGAGAAATTTCCTGACAGTTAGAACAATTAATCAGTGGAACAATTTGCCTCCAGAAGTTGTGAATGCTCCAACACTGGAAGTTTTTTAAGAAGAGATTTGGATAACCATTTGTCTGAAGTGGTATAGGGTTTCCTGCCTAAGCAGGGAGTTGGACTAGAAGACCTCCAAGGTATCTTCCAACTCTGTTATTCTAAATTCTAATTAATCGAAATACATAATATTTAGCAAAACCATTATCGCAAATGGATGCTGTTGGCTGGCAAGTAGCAAAAAAAAAGCCATTGGAAACGGGGGGGGGGGGGGATAATAAATCATGATTACGGGACTGTAGGATGCTGAACCTGGTCATAAATGAGAGCCAGTTGCCAAGCACCTAACATGCAACCACATGGTGATATCACTGCAAAAATTATCTTTATAGACTATTATATCTTCAAACGATCATTCAATGAATGATCATAAGTCAAGGACTACCTGTAGCTTCCCCTGCCAATTTTGGTGGGAAACAAAAAAACCCCCAAAACACATCATTTCCAATAGCCATCATCCAGCTAATCAGGGATTAGCACTAAAAAAAGTAATCACACACTATACAATGTCCTAATCAAGGAACTGCCAAAGAGAAAACTATACCTCCACCAATACTGGCAAGGCAAGCTACTGTATATAAACAGAGAGCAAACCCCCACACACATCAGCACTAATGTTACCTGGTTAGGTATTGAAACATCCGTGAGAAACAACAAACTCAGAGAGCACCAGGTTATCTGGGTGTTTGCAGCCCTAATCTGGTAATCCCATTATACCATTTAAAGTCCTATCCCCTAATTCTGGGGTCAGCAGAAAAGTACACTGGCCTAAAATTTGCTGCCCAATTTCTAAGGATATATTCTGCTACACAGTAATTAAGTTGATGATTGGTGCCCTCCTTTTTCTGTTTTTATCTGGGACAAAGCAAGGAAAGAAATTGGTGGATTCCCTTGGTTTCTCTTTCCTTGACTTCCCTTCCTATCAAATATTGCTCACCAGCTGGAAAATAACTAACAACTTTTGCTAATGTGGGTTAGGACAGGGTTAGGTGAGTGTAGGCAGGTACTCAGAATGGCATAATTAGCCTTCTGTCAAACTGTCCAATTAAAAGAATGCTAAATATATATCCCCAAATAGCCCAGATGACAGGTCACAATCATGGAGGAGGACAGTAAGCTAAAGGGAGAAAAAGCGATTGAGAACATGTAAACTTCATCCTCAGGTAATCTTGCAAGGAATGGCAATGCCTGCAGGATTAATCCAATTCCATCCTCCTGGCCATCAGCATCTGAAAGTAGTCTATGAATGCCCATGAAGCAGAAAAGAATAGACAAAATAGTGCTATCAGCATAACTGTACAAAAATAGGTTGGTCAGAGCAGCAGAAAATCTGTAATGTGTTGGAAGTTAACAGAACAAGCAAAGATGTAGCTTGCAGAACCCAGATAAACGTCTGGGCAGCAAGACCTGCTATTTTTAATGCTGAGTGCTACTCATGTTAATAAGAAGCTTGCATAAAACCTGTTAAGTGCTTTAGAACAGGGGTCTCCAACCTTGGCAAGACTTGTGGACTTCAGCTCCCAGAATTCCTCAACCAGCTTTGCTGAACTCTAGGAGTTGAAGTCCACAAGTCTTAAAGTTGCCAAGGTTGGAGACCCCTGCTTTAGAAAGCACCAATCAGACATTGCATCAGTAAATTTATCTGTAGAAGCTAGGCGTCTCGTATCTTCTGCTGCTCAAGCAAAAAAGGTCATGCAAGGCAGTTCTTCATTGGAGAGATGCATGTTGGTGGCAGCAGCCTAAAGTAGCAATAGAAGCTGAGCAGATCCAGCTTCTGATCATGTCAGCAATTACTCTGTAGAAGCAGTATGACAGTGTCCATAGCAAAACTTGTGCAGGGAGAATTACTTTAAAACTGGAACTAAATATTTTAAGCTACGTTAAGAAGTAGAATAAATAGAGCTGGAAATAAGATCTTGAGGATACGGACATTAAAAAAATACGGTAGTTACTATATTTGTGCTGCAGTAAGAATACAGCAAGCTCATAGTTGTAATTCCAGTTACTGAATGTTTTTCCATTATTATTCCAAAGATTAAACCTGGGATGTACATCCTAGCAGATGACTTATGTACATACTTCAATATACATTTAACTGTTGGTGTTGCTAGCTCAGTCTTGTCTACTAATAACTTTCTTCACTTATTTCTTTTTCTAGGGTATGTCTTTAGACTGTGCAGAGGTTTCTCTAGCTCGCGTCTTTGAAAGTGGGCAGGCGTATGTAGCACTTTCTCGAGCTCGTAGTCTGGCAAGTCTCCGAGTTTTGGATTTTGAAGCCAAGGTAGTCAGAGCTAATCCATGTGTACTGCAATTTTACAAGGAGCTGAAGAGAGACCGATTTTTAAATCAGGTAATTTGTTATTAGGCTAATCCAGAGTAGCACAATTTGGAGACAATATATTCCTATACAGAGTGGATATTTGGGGGTGGGTGGGTGAAAATTAGAAGAGACTAGAGCAAGGCCCTTAACTGATTAGTGGCATTACTGAGGTTTCTGGGTAGAACAGTCCAAAATATTTTTGGTTGTAGTTCTGTTTTTGCAAAAGGTATTTTCCATTTGCCCTCATCTTTAATAAATTGCGGGCCACAAATTTAGTACTTAAAAAAAAAGTTTTAACAGATCAAAGTAGATCTCAGTATAAGGGGCTGAACAGTATAAGGTGTTTAACAACTTGAGTCTGACTTTGTTTGCTTTTACTCTTTAGGTCTCTCTGCATTCCTATATTTACCCTGATAAAGAAAATGAAAAAGTTAAAGGAACATTTATAGGTTGAGAATCCTTGGTACCATTTTATTAATTAATTTTGGAACAGTTTTGGAACAACTGCTTCTACAAATTCAGTATTTCTATTAAGTATTGGAGCATTGTGAAGAAGAGAACAATTATGAGACATCGTTTTCTATAAACACGGACAGTCCATCTGCCTAAAATGAACACTTAAGTTTTAACCCAAATCATTCTGCTTCTGAGTTTGCACTGATCAGATCTTAAAAATTACTTGAAGCCATCTTGACAGAATAGTCAAATTTTGCTACAATATTTACTTCAAATAGCACTTACACTGTGTGTATTGTGAGTATTTGATATTACTGAATAAAACTTAACTTTAAGGACTCATATTACTTCCTTAATAAACCAAATGAGATTTTACTTAATGATCGTTATAAATGTATGATTGATAATTCTATACCCTGGACCATTTTGCTTCTCTTAAATGTACCAATTTTGAGAAAGGTCTTCGATTTTTTTAATTGAATTGAACAGAGACACTTTCATTTTCTTTGTACTATAGTCTTGTATGCAGTATAGCTTCTCAAGTTTAAAAGAAAGCCAACCAGATAAGAGTAATCTGCATCACATCCTAGTGTCTTACAAAGGTATTTTCTGTATACATTGCAATTTCAAGAATAGAATTTGTTCCCTTAGCAGAATTTGAAACAAAATCATTCAATTTAAAATCTGAACACCTTTTGAAGCAAAAATAATTTTGCTACTTAAATAACATTGCATATACTTGTTAAAATGCACTCTCTCCTACATGTACAGCAAGCAATGCTAGGTGAGATTTTCTGTTAACTATTTAAGAAAATAATTTAATGCTATGGTCTAGCGGTTAAGGCACCAGGCTAGAAAATGGGAGATTGTGAATTCTAGTCCTACCTGAGCCATGAAAGCCAGCTGGGTGACTTTCACTCCCAATCATTCTGTTTCAGCCCAACCCACCTTACAGGGTTGTTGTGAAGAAAATAGGAGGAAGGACTATTAGGTATGTTTGGTGCCTTGAGTTATTTGTAAAATAAGGCAGGATACAAGTAAATAAATAAAAACATTGCTTATATATTGTATTGAAAGTATTACAGAGCTACCCTTACGTTAATTATTCCCTATCTATGATCAGCAGACCAATCAAGCTACTGCAGGTTGACCATACAGCAGACATCCGATTAAATGAGATTTTGAAGTGTTCACTCAATTTGGAATTATCTTATTTTTATGAAGTGATTGCATGAAATAAGAAACCAGAAATTTAACAGGAGCTTTGCCTCACCATCAGCTCACAGAAGTTGATTATTCAAAGTGATCTTGAATTAAAGGAACTTGGCCAATTATACCTAAAGGAGCATACAATCTTTTTCATAGCACTAAAAAAACATTTCAGCTCTATACTGCAGAAACACTTTAATAACACTGATTGCATTTGATACATCTGGAATAATCCATATCCTGACAACAAAGATGCATACTCAGAACATTAATTATGTAAGCACAAACTTTCCAAGATGAGACTGATTTCCCAGGAATAATCAGTAAACTTCAGAATTTTTGGAATTAAAATTCAAAACAGTCACATATCTTAATTTAAAAATACAAAGTAGACATTCATAAGTCCAGCGTTAAATACTGAACCAAATTAAAGGACCATGCTTGGCCAAAATATGACAGTTGTTTTTCCACTGTTACAGATACCAAGACACAACATTCATGACATGTAATAAAATAAAAAATTTAATCCAAAATCTCTTTTTTTTGTGCTAGAATATCCAAAGGAAACCAAAATGAATTCAGTGGGCAAATACCCAGCGTCTTCCAATCCGTGGAAGATGTTGATGCTGTGCCACTTGTAGAAGCAGCAGTAGAACTAGTATCCTCTTGCTCTTGTGAAAAGCTATTTCCAGCTGATGGCACGTTATAAAATGTTTCAGGAAGATCTTGATTATTGTTTACAAGCGGGCTGATCTTTGCTTTCCTTGTACTTTTTTCATCCTTATAGTGAGCACTTAAATCAATATAGCATTTGTACATATGCCCCTTAAATTTCTTATAATCCAGATGACTCAGTTCTTCTGGTAATGACAAAAGCAGATCTAGCAGAACAGCTGACTCTGCAGAAAGCAATAAAGGAAGCAAAACATAAGTAGTGGCTGGGAGCTAATTCATGCTGTATTTTATTTTCTAATTGACATTTTCACAAGTTTTTTCTCCTATACTTCCCCAAACAGCGTAGCAAAATAATTGTCATTCTTCACTCTTTCCTGCATCCATTTATTTGAATTTTAATTATCTCCAAGTCTTAGAGATTTATGGCAATTTCTAACATGTTTTTTTTAATGAAAAGCTAAATGAAAACTGTGGTTCTCAGTTATAGAAATTCAGCTATAATTTCCCTACTATATATGTAAAAAATTGTTTTAGCTCACTTCTCATTATTTTCACGTGGAGAAATTTGCATTTGAAAATTTTTCCTACTCTCTAAAATTTCAACCATTGTTCCATAAACATTGCTAATAAACAAGCACAGGTTTTATTTTGAGCTCATGAGGAATAATTGGAACTTTAAACAAGCCTTTCCTTCATTTGTCATCCTAAAAGTGCAAAAGTAGGTGGCCCAGAGCTGGGCCTAGAATATTGGATGGGAAATTATTTTAAAACATTGCAGTACAGACTAAATGTTTCATAACTACTCTTTTGTTTACTATAGTTTATAATGGATCATTTTTCTGTAGAATGCATTGTAGGTGGAGCCTTTATGGACTTTTTTTGGTATCTCTACAGCTAGGAAACTAGGGAACTGATTTATTTTGAATTTCTACTGATTCCTATACTGAAAATTTTGAAACTGTACAGTGAAATAACTAGTTGAGTTTGTAAATTTGTATATGTGTGTAATTCACACCAACACAACCAAATCTCAAATGCTTATTCAACTGCCATATTCTTGCTTCCTTCAATGCAAATATTGCTCGTTTTATAGGTTTCACACATCAATATTGCAATTAAATATATATATAGTATCTCTCACCAGTCACACTTGGGATAAATAACCTTTTGGGGATCCTTGGTGTTCTCAGCTTGGTAGTTTTTCTGCAGATATTTCATTACCCAAATTAGGTGACATCACCAATGCTAATATTTCTCTTGTCAATGTTAATGGATGTTGTCTTGGAGGTTCTACTGCCCTAATTAAGAACTGCCAAACAAGAAATCAGTCCAACCAAATGCCACTAGGAACAGCAGAACCTCCAAGACCACTCCCATTAAAACTGACAGGGCAAGCACTAATGATGTTACCTAGTTTGGATGAAACGTCTAGATAAAAACTACTAAGCTCAGAGAGCACCAAGGATCTCTGATTTCAACTACAAATATTCTCCTTTATTGGTAAATAAGCTTTCAAATGTACTGAAAACTTTGGAGACGTTCAATATGTTCTTTTCAGTTCTAGGGCTTTTTCATTCCCCGCAGCTTTTAAGAGTCTTCCCTTCAATAAGAACCCGGAGCAGTTTACAAAAATGAAATTTATTATAAAGAACAACACAATATTAAAAAGTAGATATAAGAGCAACTAAGATTTAAAGATAGAGTAAATAAAACAATTACTGACACAAAAAAATAAATAAATAGATATAACTCTAGATGCAGGAATAGTTCATCTTTTCATCTTGGTTTAAATCCTGACTTACCACCAGGTGGTAGCTCTGGTGCTTTAGATCCCCGTGAAATCACTGAAAGATACTTGTATATCTTTTCAAAGTCCACATGTAATTCACCATTTTCCGCAGGAGTCAACTGTTCTACATCTGATGATGTAGTTGCTTCCTCAGATTCTGTATTGGATTTCATATTCTTGCTAGGAACAGCTGGGGTCATGCATTGAGCAGCATTTACTTCTACAGGCTTTGGTGGCACAGAGTGAAGCAAAGAGAGTGGCTCTGCAGATGCAATTGTTAAAACCTAATTAAGATAATCAGAAGAAAAAATATCCAATAACTCAAGTGCCAGAAAACAGAAATTCTGTGTAGGGTATATTTTCAATTACTGCATCTTTGCTTGGAAAAATGAAAATCAAAGGAATGTATAGCTGTAGTTAGCAATGGTAGACATGCTTGTTTCAAGAGAACATTTGCATATCCAAGGTTAAAAATCTCTGAAGTTATTATATTCATAGAAATATTTATCTTAATACAATCGTGTCATGAAGGGGATATCACTGTTACCTGGGAAAAAGCAGCTGTTACTGCATCCTCAAGGCAACCTGTTAACTTCTTAGCTAAACGAATCCATACCTGGAATAGAGAGTATGACACAATAAATGAGTATCTTTTAGCCTACTTGTCTTATTTTTGAAACCATATTTTTAATAATTTCAGACCTCTATAGGTGCTGGAACTGGGGCATCCTTCTCTTTGCACTGGCGATATCGATACCGTGCCTTGACTGCTTCCCTTGCCACACGTTCTTTCAGCAGGTCTACAAATGCTAAGATCTGCAAAATATCACACATGAATGTTTAGAAGAAGGGACATTCTACTCTTAAAACAGCACTGAATAATGGTTATTTTCAGAAAAAAATGCAGTTTATTCCTGGTGCAAAAGAGAAACATTACAAAGAAGAATTATTTTGTTTTCTGTAACTTTCAGCTTTGTCAGTCATAGGAATAGTTATATCCAGCCCACTTCATGAAAGCCCCCAATTGTTGGTTTTGCTGATTGCACAAACAATCTGAACTTTACATTTTCAAAAATGGAGAACTAGTGTCACCCATTAATGAAAATTCTTTAGCCACAAATACTAAGTGTAAAGTGAATCCTAAGAGCTGTGATGGCATAGTGTTTAGAATGCAGTATTGCAGGCAAACTTTGCCCACTGCCAAGAGTTAGATCTTGACTGGCTCAAGGTTGACTCAGCCTTCCGAGGTCAGTAAAATGAGGAGCCAGATTCTTGGGGGCAATATGCTGACTCTGTAAACTGCTTAGAGAGGGCTGTAAAGCACTATGAAGTCATATATAAGTCTAAGTCCTATTGCTAAGTCTAACACTCAGGAGAATCTGATCCAGAGATTTTCAAACTGTTTTAGGCTATGTAACCTGCTAGTTAAACAAACTGGAACACCTTATTAAGAGACAAAACTTTACTAATAGAAAGCTGGTTGTATTTTGAGTATCTTTTTTTATCTCATGGAACCCATTTCATGGATATTTTGGACCTGAGAAATAATTAGTCCAAAGTCATATCTCAGAATTGTAATTTTGAGGATTAAAATGCGGGGAGACTCCATGTATGCTATTTGACCTCTTTGATAGACAGGCTGGATGGAAATATAATAAAAATACACACAAATAGGAAGTCAAACATTTTTCTATTAACATACTTCAGCTTTGATTTAAATTTGGCTTGATGATGAATTCTTAGACATGGGAAAACTTATTCATAGTGGTTCCATTTCTTTAGACATAAGAAAGTATTGCTGTTTGACATTTAGGTTTATTTTACAGTTCAAGAGGAAAACCCTTGTTTTACCGTCCAAAGGATACACTCAGCTGACCACACTGCAAGATAGACTCTTAGTGTATGTTCCACATTCTTTATGACAGAGACAAGGGTTTGTAATTAGTCCTTCTCTCTCCTTGTTTTCAAAAGCTTGGGCCTCTTTCATTCCATCTTTAAATGTCGGGTTTGCATCACTCTAAGGCACTCACCTATCACTTTCAAACCCACTTCCCAATTAGAAATATATTAACTTCCCATCTTCAAGCTAGATTATTGGTATTATTAATCTCGTATCTGGGCAGCTGAAACTCAAAATGGGCCATGTTAAAATGAAAGATATGAATGTCCAGATTAAATAGTGACTAGGATAACCAAAAACCGTTCAACCCATAACAGTAATTATAGAACATAGTATAAAGCAAGTACAATAGGGCAAAGACATAGATGTATAGCATGACCTGTTGATTTTTTTCGGCTGTACTGTTAGAAATAGATATTATGTTTTATATGTATATCCTGTGTACTTTGAGTGACCTTAAAAGTGGCTCAGTGGCTAAGGCGGTGAGCTTGTCAATCGAAAGGTTGGCAGTTCAGTGGTTCGAATCCCTAGTGCCCTGTTACTTGTCCCAGCTTCTGCCAACCTAGCAGTTCGTAAGCACATAAAAAATTTAAGTAGAAAAATAGGGACCATCTTTGGTGGGAAGGTAACAGCGTTATGTGCGCATTTGGCATTTAGTCATGCTGGCCACATGGAGACGTCTTCGGACAGTGCTGGCTCTTGGGCTTTGAAACAGAGATGAGCACTGCCCCCCTAGAGTCGGGAACGACTAGCACGTATGTGCGAGGGGAACCTTTACCTTTACATCAGTGGTTCTCAACCTTCCTAATGCTGCGACCCTTTAATGCAGTTCCTCATGTTGTGGTGACCCCCAACCATAAAATTATTCCTAAAACCATTGAAAATGTGTGTCTTAGGCAACCCCTGTGAAAGGGTCATTCGACCCCCAAAGGGGTCGCGACCCACAGGTTGAGAACCACTGCTTTACATCTATATCCTGTGTACTTCGAGTGATCTTATCACAGTCTAAACAGGGTAGCAGTTTCTCTGTCCCCACAAATTCTTCAGGTATTCCTGTCTTTCGTTTGAGGAGGATCCCATCGAGGCCTTTTAAGTTATCCCAACCCACAGACGGCGCCTCTAAACCCACCTCATCTTCATTTCTGGAAGGCAAGTATTTCTTCAGCTGCTCCGGCCGAAGCGGGCCCGGAGTCTGGGCTTGAGCTCTCAAAGCCTGGAGAAGACGTCGCTTTTCTCGATCCGTCCAAACCCGGATTGCGGGGTCCAGGCGGAAGCGAGCGGGCGCCGATCGTAGCCTCGACGGGGGCTTCATAGCTCCCCACCCAGAAAAGCCCAGGCACCAAACTAAGAAAACACCAGGGGAAAAAAAAGCGTCTTCGCGTCCCCGCGCAGTAAATTTCGCCGCCCCCTTCCTTACTCCTCCCGCCCACAAAGCTTCGCAGCCCGCGCGGCTCAAGACCGCATTCCGTACACAAATTAACAACGCTTCTCCAAGGTACGATTTCCAAGACTCGCGTTCTGATGACGTAGGCAGAGCTACGCAATCACCGGCGACCAGAAGGAGGAGTGGGGGTTGGTGACGTAGCCGACGCTTCCAAAGGAGGGGCGGGGCTGGTAAGCGGCCGCGGAGTCACAGAAGGCTTTGAGGGGTAACTAAGGGGGATGCGTAGAATGCCTTTCCTCCCGCTCGTTACCATGGTGATAGAGTGGGAACGCCCTCCGGCGCGGAGCAAATTATCCTCGAGTCTGGCTACATGTCCATGTCAGGTCGAGGGGTTGGAGTTGCTTTGGGTGTCATAATCGTCTTTCTTTGGGAGAGACCTGGTATGGGGATGGATTGCAGTGAGGTGGCTGGTTCTAGAAGGGTGGGAGCTTCACCACTGGAAGCTTTCAAGAAGAGACTGGGCTGCCATCTGTCAGAAATAGTGCAGGGTCTCCTGTTTAGGTGGGGTGGGGTGGGGTGGGTGGGGTTGGACTAGATGACCTATAAGGTCCCTTCCAACACTGTTATTCTGGTTCCCATCGCTTGGAAGCTGGGATTCCGGGGGATGTATAAGAATAAGACAAATCTATCATAATTATAAGTTTATTTGTCAAGCATATATAAGATAACAGGTATAAGTATAAACATAATTTGAATACCTGGAAAGAGTAAGTAAAAAGGAATATTAGTACAGGATTGGTAGGCACGCTGGTGCACTTATGCACTCCTTTGATAGATGCAACTATATAGGACTATTGTGTTGTAAAGATGTTGTAGGCAAAAGATTAAAGGTGCAGCTTTCCCCATGATGGCGCCTTCATACTGATGAGCAATATTTATCAGTAATTTAGTTCTGTTTGTTGGGAACATTCAAAAAACGATTTGACTTGGCCATTAGCAGATGAAATAGACCAACACTCATCTTGGCTCCCAGGCAAAATGGCTGGCTGTGTTATTTCATGAAAAAATTAAGTTTGGGTGAAATCCTAAATCACAAGATGTGCACGATTCATTTTATTTAGAAGCTTAAAAACGTCAAGTGAAGGCAAGGGCAAATAAATAATAAATAATAAAAAATAATAAATGGAAGGAAAGAGGTGGGAGGTGAGAAGAGTAAACAGGAGGTACAGCTAATAGGAGAATGCTAATTGTTTATTAAAATAAATATTCACTCATGGGTCATATTTTGAGCAAGCGCTCTAAGACATAACATAAAGACTTTCTATAAGGCCAATGTATTTGTAGTCCATTCAGTAAACATTTAGAAATTTGAGAGCTACCCAGTTATACAAATACCCATCTCTACATTTTCAATTTTAAGAGCATGGGAGTTCATACTACTTGAAAAATAATGATTATAGTTGGTTTACCATCCCTTCTGTCTTAAAAGACACTTTAATTGTGTACAAAAATATCGCCCAAACTAAATATTATTTGTTGAGTTACTTTAGGTTCCCTATGCCCTTATAGTGAAAATTATAAGCACAAGCTTCTTAAGAAAATTCTTATAAAGTGATCTTTGAATGTTAATAACTTGGGATGTATAGATTCATAATACAAAGAAATCTCACTTTACATACTCCCATTTACATTGGGGGGGGGATAAAAGAT